>NW_009953065.1:1292193-1302346 GCF_000747805.2 Chaetura pelagica
GGGGAGCGGGGCCGGGCAGGGGGAGCTCGGAGCCGGGAGGACCGGCCGGTAACGCGCGGAGCTGCTGGTTCTGCGCTGGGGGGAAAGAGCCGCGCGGTAACCGCGGGAGGGGCCGTGCCCGGCGCAGCTGTTGGCGGCTCCTGCGGGGAGCAGTTACTGCAGCCAGGCTGAAAAAGCACAGGGTTTGGGGTCCGGGCTGTGATTGTAAGTGATTTTTGCTTTAATTTCAAAGGCTACCAGGTGACGGGCGTGTTCATGAAGAACTGGGACGCGCTGGACGAGCAAGGGGCTTGTTCCATCGACAGAGACTGCGAAGACGCCTACCGGGTTTGTCAGAAGCTCGATATTCCTTTTCACCAAGTTTCCTACGTGAAGGAGTACTGGAATGAAGTATTCAGGTAGAAGCACGTTTAAAATGGTCTTTGATTGAAGGTGGTCTTTCAGGATATTCGTGTGAAGAGCAAGGATGGGCAGATAATGACAATTTGTTGCAGTGTTATCAGTGCTAAGAGAAAGTACTGAGGCCTGTTAGACGTCGGAGGAGGTTGTTTTCCTCCTCTCATTCATATTTAAGATCAGAATTTATGTTAGTTTTAATATGTTCCTTATTTTTTAAATGAATAGGAGTTTTCTCTCTGGTTATTACGAGTGTGTAGCAATTACTTTGTTGTGGCTCATTTCTTCTGTTCCCCATGTACTGGCCCAATCTTATTTAACTTGAGGAAAAATACGTATTGCTGTGCTGTTATTGTCTGTATGTGCAATTTATGCAGTGCATTTTACATTAATACATACTGAATCCAGTTTACTGTCCTTTTTTCCCTCCTGGTATCAGAGAGTGAATAAATGTTACCAAAACTCTTGAAAGGTGTGGGGTTTCTGGAAATGACAGTGAATCAGAGATCATGGAAGATCAGCTTTTATTTTGCTTCTCATAGTTTAGCAGTACAGTGTTCCCAAACATCTGTTGCGAGTGTCATGGTTTGTTTCAGAACCCTTTTAGTGTCATCACTGACCTTGAGCTTGCTTGAATTACCCTCCTCTGAATCTCTCTTTGAAGGGTTATTCATCAAAACACACCTTTTCTCAAGAGGACTCCTCCAAGTCTTGTCTTTCCCATTGTTTGTGCAGAGTCTTTCTCAGAGAGGGATTCCGTAGGCATCCTTCATTGCTTTTTTTCTGGTTCTTTGAAGTCCTGAGCTGATGTGAGCCTGGCTTTCAATGCTCAGTCTGTTCAAAAGCTTCTCGTGTGCTCCTGCAGTGGTTCCTCTTGCAGCGTTAGCACAGCCTTGTGTTACCGCGCTGAGCCAGCAGGAGGGAGGCAGCTCTGGGTAGGCCCAGATGATTTAATTATTAGTATGAATTATTCAATTCAGAGCTGTTAAAAACGAGCTAGACAAAAGATGTGTTGCTTTACTTGCTGTTTTAGATGGTGGAAAGTAAAACCAAGTACTGGGTTTGCTTGTGTTTTAAATTCAGTTTATGCCCTCAGTTCCTCTTGCCTTCAGTGATGACTGAGGACAAGCAAAACGTGATCTTTTGATGTCTCAGTGCATCACTGTGTGCTGGCTTAATTTAATTAGTTATTAATGCAATGCTTTAAAGGAAATAATGCTAAATGCTTCAATTGCACCGCAGTGTAAAACTACAACAAAACTTTGAAAAACCCCTTGGATTTCTTGAAGGAAAAAGGAAAAAAAGCCCTATAAAATTAAGCCCCATGACTTCATGGTGGCATTAACGCAGATTAAGTTACTGTCCCTTCAGCTGAGACACAGTATCTCCTGGTATGAACTTCCTTGCACTGTCACTTTGAAAAATTAAATGGGTTGTTTAATTCTGGAAGTAAGTATTTGGTAAGAGATGAGTAGGACATGCACAGTGAGCAGCCAAGTGTCACCCAAGGAGTATTAATTTAATAAAACATGGTTACAAGATTGTGAGTGATCATTTGACTGTGTTCTCAGTGTGCTTTGGAAAAAAATCTTCCAAGCATTATTTTTTACAGGTTAATATTTAATAGGTATTTAATTTATTACATAAAATGCTTGATATGACTGTGTCTTTAGTTCTCATGTTTAAATAGATCTTTCAGTCTTGGATAGTATCATACAGTGTTAATAATGTTGATGCACATTTGAATCTTTATTTTACAGTGACTTCTTAAAAGAGTATGAATTGGGAAGGACTCCTAATCCTGATATTGTGTGTAACAAGCACATCAAATTCAACTACTTCCTTCGTTATGCTATGGATAACCTTGGTAAGGCATTTTCAAGTCTGTCAGTACAGAGTGTGTGCCATGGAAATGGTTTAAGGATGTAAACTTCTGAAAAAGTGGGGAAACACACGAGTTCATACGTATGCCTAATTCCCATATCTCTGTAGCAGTATTTCAGTATTTGCAAAGTATTGGCTTTTAAGTTTGCTTTTACATGTAGAATCATAGAATGGTTTGGGTTGGAAAGGACCTTTAAGGGTCATCCAGTCCAACCCACTTCCATGGGCAGGGACATCATCCACTAGATCAGGTTGCTCATATGTAGGAACACATTTAACGTAGGGGGCATGCTTTGACCTGACCATGAAGTTTTACATTTTTCCTACTGGATGTTTATAATCCTGTTTTAAACTGTGAATTTTAAGTATGTGCCTTTGTGATTTGCTTTTTTTTTTTTCTTGATAGGAGCAGATGCAATTGCTACTGGGCATTATGCTAGGACCTCACTGGAGGATGAGGAAGTGTTTCAACAGAAACATATTAAAAGACCACAAAGGCTTTTCAGAAACCGTTTTGAAGTTAGAAATAGTAAGTGGTTTCTTTATTTCATATTTCAGCATAGATATGTAAAGAGAAATTTAAACTATATTTGGTGTCACAGAATCAGGGAAGTTTATTACCTTTCACACAAGGATTGCCACTTCAACCTTTATAAAAGGTTGATTGCACAGAACAGGAGATTTACATTACTGAAAATTACCCTGACTAGTCAAGTATTAAATTTTCTATTTTAAGTACTCTAATTGAAGTGCAAGGTAAGAATAAGCATTTCAGTAGTAATCAACATTCTGGAGGAGCTGTAATGTGGATTAAGGAGACACGGCTAGCTTCTATAGCCCAGAGAATGCAACAGCAGAGCTATTAGCTCTTAAAGAGAGTGGAGAGAACATGACTGAAAAACTATACCAATATTATTTCATCTGGGCAAGCGGGAGACTTCATCAGTCTTAAAGAAGCGAGTGAAGCTCTCCTCTCTGAGCATTGCAAATAACTCTGCTGGTGGTTCAAATAATTTATATATAGCATGCTCTTTTAGAGCAAAACTGAGTGTCTTTTTGAAGACAAATATACACTAAGATACTTAAATTTTCATTCTCTCTTTCACATGAAATGTGAAAGTTGTTTTTGTTTTTCATGTAGTTGATGCTCTTGCCAATGACACATACAGCATTGTAAGAGATGAGGCAGTGTAAGACTTCTGCCTTGTACAAAACTAGTCTTTCTAGATTTTCTCAGTCATGAGAAAATAAACATTTTCAATTGGCTTTTGAAAAAAACCTGAGGAATACTGGCTAAGAGTATTCTTAGGAAAGAATAAAACTGAAATGTTAATTGTCAAACAAAATACTAAGGGAAGTTCAACTATCAATGGGGGTTATGTTGAAACACACTGTGTTCTGCATTTCACAGCTGTGAAACTCCTTCAGGGGGCTGACCTCATTAAGGACCAGACCTTCTTTCTAAGTCAGATCTCTCAGGATGCTTTGAGGAAAACCATTTTCCCTTTAGGAGATTTAACAAAAAGTTTTGTAAAGAAGATAGCAGCAGAACATGACCTTCATCACGTGCTAAAGAAAAAAGAGGCATGGTAACACTTAAACTCTTTTTATTTGTATTCCTCTCTGAAATAGACTTTTCCGAACTTTGAACTTTAATCTGTGACAACTCAGCTGTGTCCATAATAGAATAGATTGGGAAGCAGTTTTATAGCTGTCCACTTGCTTAAAAATACTTTTGTGAGTTTGTGGTTAGTTGTATCTCAGAAGAACTGAGGTGAAGGTGAATGTGTTAGGATGCTGGGAGCCTTAAGGAAAGCATTCTCTGTCACAGCAGGTGAGAAGCCTTTGGTCTTTATTTTCCCTAGCTTTTGAAGGCTTCCTCACTACAATTGTGAGCTTTTATGGATTCAGTACCATGTTGCTTTTTCAGAGCATGGGAGTCTGTTTTATTGGTGAAAGAAACTTCGAAAATTTCCTTCTTGAGGTGAGCAACACTAAGTCTTTGACAACCTTCATGTTCTGGTCTTCCTTAGTAAAAACACTGAAAAATCTCCCAACAGTTTGTGGCCCACAGTTAGTAGCAGTGTCCCATCTCCCTTCGCAGTCCCAAGCCTACCCAGAAGCTAATGCCAACAGCCTGTAGGAAGTATCTTTCCCCTCCACCACTGAAGTCAGTCACTTTCTATAGTAAAAGGAGTGTGTGGACTTGCACTCCTGTGCCTGCCAGGCTCTGACAAGCAGACGGGATGTGAGAGGGGAAAATGGCTGGGTCCTGCTGTCCCCTGACTTAAATAGGGATGGGGGAATGAAGCCCAGAATTACTGCTGATAGGGACTGCACTTCCTAGTTGTCTCTGTAAAGCAGCATCAGGGAAGAGGCAGTAAGCTGCTTGGGCATAGTTTGCTTCTTGAAAAGTTGTTTTCCAACTTCAAGAGATGTAGTGACAGAGCCTGAAATATACTGTGAGAATTTTGGGGGCCATCCTGTGACTTACACAATCTTTTCCTATTTGGTAGTATTTAGAACCTCAACCAGGTAACTTTGTTTCCATTGAAGATAAGAAGGTGATGGGAACACACAAAGGTAATTGGCTAATTCATCTTAATAACTGCTTTTAGATAAATGGAACAACACTGCTTATATTAGAAGGGACAAATGTGAAATTCCAAACCAGTCTAAGGTTTTTCCCAGTTTGATAACTAATAATCCTGGAAAACTTGCTTTATACAATAGTAGAGCCTTGAACTACAACTGATACTTGATTGTTTCATGTTGCAAGAAAGTAAATTAGAATTATTAGAATTACTTTGTTGATACTGTGGCTGTTAATTTAATTCCAATTGACCATTGTTATTTTAATTCTCTCAAAACAACTGTGCTTCAGTTCCATATTCTTTAGTACCTAAACCTTGAAAAAAAAAATACACCATGCACCTCAGTGATGGACAGTAGGATATCACCAAAACGTGGGCAGTTTACCTTTCCCTTCTTCAGTTGTATTTGCCAGAACTGAAGCTCCTCTCCCAAGTAATTTATGGAAGAAGGATGTTCTACTAGTACATAAAAGTAGGGGAAACTGGTGAGACTTGAGTGGTAGCAAAACCACAAGTTGATCAGAAATAAAGAAATGCTTGTCTTTTATAAACCCCAAGAATACCACAAGTGAAACAGATTAGTTTTAACTCATGTGCATCAGGTGCAGATGAAAACTCTCAAGCAGATGTTAGTTTAGTTAGTAATTGGCACACTTCTCTAAGACAGCTTGGTCTGTTATTCTTCATTTAGTGATACAGTTCTGGGAAAATTATTTTTTAATATTTTTCAGAAAGCAAAAGATCAAAATTTGCTAGCAGTGTTACATTTTTATATTTCTTTAGGTTGGTTTCTCTACACAATAGGCCAGAGGGCTAGAATAGCAGGCCTGAAGGATGCTTGGTTTGTTGTAGACAAAGATGTCAGCACTGGAGATGTCTTTGTGGTGAGTTAATTAACACTGGTATTCCAAATGACTAATGCAAGCATTTTGTGACTCCTGCTGTATGGAATTAGATTCTAACCTGGAGAGAATTCTTGGCTTTCCTGGTGGGAGAAACAAGAACCAACTAGTGCAGCATCAGCAGATTTGAAACATCTTGTCCAAACTGGCTTGAAAAATTGTTTTAGATTTTGGCATAGAACTTTGCCAAACAAAGGGCAAATACTGAAATAATCCTTTTTTTTTTTTTATGCCCTACAGTAAAGTTGTGTTTGTGCATTGCCTTTCTTGGGGTGGTGCTGAGTTGAAAAATTGGGGAAGAGGGTGGTAGCATCTTGTTCAGGTAGGATAAGTAGGGCAGTAGGTATCTGAGCTCAGCCTGAAGGCAGGAGTAGGATTGGAGGAAGAAAAATACAAGAAGCGATGTGACTCTGAGATGTAGGAGAGTGACAGATAATTTGGGCTTGCTTTAGCCTATTTTTTGTCATGAAGGGCTTCCACCTGGAAGCTGATTAAGTAAGTGCTAATAAATGATTGCTTTCTTACTCATTTTGCCTTCATTTTGATATGGCTTGATGCTGCTTCTGTATTTCCTGCTTTACAAGTTACACGCTTTCTGGTAAAAACATCAGCATTAAATAAACGTTGTGTTTTAAGGCACCATCAACAGATCACCCTGCTCTGTACAGAGACCTGTTGCGGACAAACCGAGTGCACTGGATAGCAGAGGAACCTCCTGCTGAGCTTGTTAGCCAGAAGATGATGGAATGTCATTTTAGGTTTCGGCACCAGATGGCACTGGGTAATCAAACCTTGTTCGATTTTTTGTTTTACTGGGTTTGTGAATCTGTGGCAGTGTGTTCAGTGTAGTTTTGCAGAAATAGTTGAAATGTTTTGGCTTACCTTTCTGTTTCTGTAGACTCTTCATAAAACAATTCTGTGTAGTAGTATCTTGACTTACATCTGTTTAGCCTAGTGATTAAGGTTTTTTTAATGCAAACATAAGTATTGACTGGCAGCCATTTTTTTGCCATGTTTTTGCTCTAGTGCCTTGTGTGCTGACACTAAACCAAGATGGGAGTGTGTGGGTGACACTAGTGAAGCCAGCAAGAGCTATCACACCTGGGCAGGTAGGTCATTATAAGTTCTTTTCTTTCCTTTTTTTGTGTGTGTTTTGGTTTATCTGACTAATAAAACAAAGTAGTGTTTTTATTAGCTGGAGAAAATTACTAATTTATGTGCATGTGAGAGCAGTTAGCTCTATTTATCAGCTGTTTTGAAGGAGATTGTTTCTAGTTTTAAATGGTCTATTATTATGCACATAGTCTGAGAAAGTGCCTTACGAGTTCTAGAAATACATGTAAAAAAACATCTTTGGTAATCAGTTGTATATGCAGAAGTGGAAGCTGTTGCTGTCTTCAAGAAATAGATTTTAAAAGGCATTGGTTTGGTAATTGGCTGTTTAATATGGTTTTAGTGTTCAAATTTGTTGAGTGTGTCCAGTCAATTTCTTTGTCCCAGAACCGTACTGAGAAGGGGTACTGGGTAGTGGTGCCTTTTAGCACTGCTAATATAAAGGTACTCCATCACATCATAAACCAGTGAGTCTCAAACATGTTCTGCATGCCCTCTCCCAGCATGTTCTGCTCTGCCTTTTCACCTCCAAAACTTGGGGACCTGTGGAACACATCAGGACAGAAATTGTCTGAGGGCTGTTTGAAACAGAGCAAGTTGCACTAAAGAGTAGTGATCTGAGATGAGAAGACTGAGCTCATGATGGAATTTCCTCTAATGTGCTCATACTTACACTCACAAGACCAAACAGATCCCATATGGGTTTTTTCCTTTTTTTTTGAGATTTAATCAGAAAAAATAAAACTTAATACACTCACTGTCCAGCGGGCCTTGCACAGCCTTCAGTTGCTCACCATGCCATTTGCAGCTGCTAAAAAAGCTCCCTGTGTTTATCTTCTAGTTTGCAGTGTTATATAAGGGTGACGAGTGCTTGGGCAGCGGGAAGATCCTAAGGATGGGCCCATCACTGTACACCATGCAACAGGGCAGACATCGAGAGGAGGGTGCAAAGAAGGAGGAGACTGACAAAGTAGAACCAGTAACATAACACATGGGTTTCTTTTCTGAAAGGAAAAACAAGGACTGAGGACTTTGGAGACTTTGCTGCCCGAGAATAATAAAAATAATAATAAAAAGTATTGTATTTGATCTGTGTATTCTAAAGGTCAGTTGAACATCAAGTCCCAGCTCTTGATTGTTAGCACTGAATGGGTTTAAAAGTAAAGCCAGTTTGGTATAATTTTACTGGACTGGTCAGTGATATTTATGTTGATATGTATCAAGGTCTGTCTTTAAGTCAGTGTGTAATAGTAGTTACACGTACAAGAATTTTAATACAAAAATTGTGTCTGAAATCATAACTCTACCTTTTAAGCATAAGTGAAATCTTTTTCTTACTTGGAAGATACAGGCCTCTAGGTAAAGTATATATGTTGTTTTGCAGTAAATGTATGTTTGTGCTTTGAACTCTGGAAAAGGAATGAGTGATATTTAATTTCAGCATTTTGAATGAACTCTGAGCAACAGATATTTATTTTTAATTCGATACAGTTTTATAAGAAATGCTTTAGATTCTTAAGGTGTATCATGGTTTTACCTGTTTATATAATTCAGAATTACAGATCAAGGGGCTTAAAAGCAATGTTGATAGTTAAATTTTTCACACAACTGACTTACTTTTTGTTAACTACCAAGGACAGAGGCTGTTTGTTTTATCTCCTGGAGAACAGAATCCATTGTCATGCTTCACCAAAATGCAAATTCGTATGCATTACTATATTATATAGATAACTTAATATAGATCTGTTAATAATTGGATCTTGGATCATGCCGTGTATCAAAATGGAGTGGTATTAGGAAGAGCTATGTCCAAATTATTCACAGTTACAAGGGCTGAATGTGTGTTAACCGCAAGTCAGCAAAATTGAAATCCTGTCTTTAACACCACAGTAGAAGGTAACATTCACTGAAGTCTAACTGTGCAGGAGCAGATCTTTCCAGATGGGTGCAGAATTTTGAGATTTCCATCCACTTTGGGCCTAGGGAAAGCTGTACCATGAACAGCTCTTTTCAGCAGATCTGAAGGATTTGATTTACATGTAGCCTTCTGTCCTTTTCTTTTAGCTGAGAAGATCTTAAGTATCCCTGTTATTCCTTCTTGCAAGAAAAGTAAAAGGTATTCTGTTTTCTCCAGAGTGGAAATACATAATGGGGAGAAGACACTCTTCATTGTCTACTTGGTAGTCTGGCAAAGTTAAACACAGTTCAGGGAACCCTATGGAAAAAACATAGACTGTTAAAATCTTACATATTTGCTTGACATTACAGTAGATCTGTTTGAGAGAGGAAGAAAGCCATCCTTTTTCACCAGTGCCAAAATCAATTCAGTTTTGAAGTGTCTTCAGAATGTTTGTCCATGTGCAGGTTAACTGTAAAGACTATTCATGCTTCACATCAACTCCTGATTTGTGTTACATTAGTTGTGTTATGGGTCCTGGTCATGAACTCTGTGTATTTTTTCTTAATGTTTTCCTAATCTTTCCTGAAACTTTTGTCTCTGCAAAATGTGGTATTAATTACAAAGGAGTTAATATTCCACTTTTTCCTCATTTGAGTTTTCCAGTAAATGTCCTAATTAAAATATTCACAAATGTTTTATGTTATACTGGTGTGATTTTTATTATGACTTCATCTCACGACTCTCAGGTATGTTTGTTGTTTAATACTGTACTAGTAGAGGTAGGTTCAGCTGTAAGGACATAATAAAGGACACAGCCATTTCTGTGTCTACAACATTCACTTCCTTTCCAAGTTCACAGAATTACAGAGGTTGGCAAAGACTCCTGGAGATCATCTAGTCTAACTCCACTGCTCAAACTAGGGGCAACTAGAGCAGGTTGCTCAGGGCTGTGTTGACTGGTTTTGCCTGTCTCCAAGGTGGAGACTCCACAACCTGCGTTGATACCTCCCCCTAAGCCTTCCTTTCTTAAGGCTGAACAGTCTCAGCTTTCTCAGCTTCTCTTTGTATGAGAAATGCTCTGCATCACTGTCTTCAGCTCCTCCAGATCTGTGTCAGGAAGTTACCAGCATTCCAGAGACCTGCACTGCTTGCGTCTTCCATTGTCATCCCTCCAACAGGTAACAGCAGTTTAAGTTCTCCATGACAAGCAGAGACTGCAGACATGAGGCTTCTTCCAGTTATCTTCCTGATGTGTAGCAGACACCCACAGCAATCTCAACCATGTAGGTTGCACCTCTGATCCTAACCCACATGCTCTCAGCTGGCTCATTACACACCCCCAGGCAGAGCTTCATCCATTCCTG
>NW_009953065.1:1302575-1304354 GCF_000747805.2 Chaetura pelagica
TGCTGTTCCGTCTCATCCAGGATGACTTCCCCACCTCCTTCCTGGAGAGCCTGTACCCATCCATGGCAGCGCTTTGGCTGTGTGACCTGTCTCACAATGTCTGCGATCCCAGTGAGATTGACCACTGCAACTGCACACAGACCTCTTAATTCCTTTTCCATGTTCCCCATGCTGCATGTGTAGTGTATGGACTCTTCAGAGCAGCATCCAGAGAGGCCCCTTCTGCCTGTGGTGGTGTTTACAAGGTCTCTCCAGCTTGGATCTTGCTGACCCAGTCCACCAGTGAGTGGGTCTTCCCACTCCATCCTGGCTCCACATGCCTGGTGATCAGCAAAACACCCAAGACAGCAGGTCAGGTCAGCAGCTGGAGCTTCTGTCCCCTGGGGCAGGGAGTGTCCTGCTGTTACTATTCCTGTCCCTCCTTCACTATAGTGGTGGGTTCAGGCTCTCCAAACTGCAGTCTTGGGGGAGATCCAGTTAATGTCTCCCTCACCACCTCTGATGTGGCCCAGGCTACTTGCTTCCTGCCACAGCTCCTGGTGAACCCTGCACCAGTACCCACCTCCTGCAGCCAGGGAGCCCAACTCCTGGGGAGGCTGCACCTTCCCTCAGGAGCAGGAGCTTGGTCTGAGTTCAGGTCACAGTTAACACTTTCTTATTCTTCAAAAAATATGAGATACTGGTTTTTAAAGTCCTAAGGTTGCTGAGTAGATACTGTTGTAGTTGCCACCACATGAAAATGAAAGTCAGATCTTTGGAGATGGTAACTGACTGCAGAACCAATGATACTCCCAGTTAGCAATTCTGATTAGCTTAAAGTGCCATTTGACACTAGTAGGTTCCAACCACTAATCTTATTCTTTGTATAATAACTCCTTATCTCCTTTTATCTTCCATGTTTCTACCAGGCAGTGTTTCCTTTCCTCTGTGCCTCCAAGGATTTAAATGCATACATACTTTTGGCTCTAAAACTCCAAAACTTAGTTATTGTATAGCTGCCTGTGACCCCGGGATGTATTAAAGTGTTCCCAAGGTAAGAGCTGCCTAAAAAATGTCTGCTTCTGGGCCTGCTCAAACCCACTGAAATCACATCAGCTTCGGGACACCGGGTTACCCAATTCTGCTTGGAGCTCAGGCTGAAGGAACCAAGATCCATGCAACTGGTTCCCATTGTCCTGGTTTTAAACTCTCTTGCTCTTAGACACACTTTTGAACCTCATCTGAAGAAATTCTCTAGGCAAAATATCTAATTGCTTACTTGAGTAGGCTTTGCAAATACCTCCAGAACAACAAAAATTTCCCACAGTAATTTTAATAAATGTGCTTTTTACTTTTCTTCTTTACTTATTTTTTTTCCAAGAAAATGTTCATCCTGGTCTGTAGGCTTAGTAGTTTCCTGGCTGTGAGCATTACTGCAGGGGCGGGTGGAGCAGCTGGGTGACCTGAACCCTTCTTTACTGCCTGGGTGAGGTGTTACTGGCTGCAAGCAGTGGGAAGGCACCTACCCGCAGGGGATGGCTCATTCCATGGGGGGGATGTGCTTCCCTGGTGACTGAGTGCCTTTCCTTAAACTTGAAAGAGAAAATTACCACCCCAGGTGTCACTGGAGTGTGCAGAAATGTCACTTCTGTCTTAAAGAAATGATGTATTCCAGAAACAAGTGTATATATAACCCTCCCCCTCCCCCCCAAATATGCTTCTAACACTAAGATCTAAATCCAAAATTACATTTCACTACTAACATCCTGGAGCTGTGGGTTGGGGCTTTGCCAGTGCACT
>NW_009953066.1:0-4629 GCF_000747805.2 Chaetura pelagica
CGGGGAGCGGCATTAAAGGTGGCACCGAGATGTGGCCTCAGGTGTGTGTGTCTCAGGTGTGTTCCAGGTGTGTGTGTTCCAGGTGTGTGTGTCCTCAGGTGTCTGTGTTCCAGGTGTCTGTGTCCTCAGGTGTGTGTGTGTGTCCCAGGTGTGTGTGTGTCCCAGGTGTCTGTGTCCCAGGTGTGTCCCAGGTGTGTGTGTGTCCCAGGTGTCTGTGTCCCAGGTGTGTCCCCAGGTGTCTGTGTCCCAGGTGTGTGTGTCCCCAGATGTGTCCCAGGTGTGTGTGTGTCCAGGTGTGTGTGTTCCAGGTGTGTGTGTGTCCCAGGTGTCTGCGTCCCAGGTGTGTCCCAGGTGTGTGTGTGTCCCAGGTGTCTGTGTCCCAGGTGTGTCCCCAGGTGTCTGTGTCCCAGGTGTGTGTGTCCCCAGATGTGTCCCAGGTGTGTGTGTGTCCAGGTGTGTGTGTCCCAGGTGTGTGTGTGTCCCAGGTGTGTGTCCCAGGTGTGTCCCCAGGTGAGGTGTGTCCCAGGTGTGTGTGTCCCAGGTGTGTCCCCAGGTGTGTGTGTCCCAGGTGTGTGTGTCCTCAGATGTGTGTGTCCCAGGTGTGTCCCCAGGTGTGTGTCCCCAGGTGTGTCCATTCCCCTTCCACCCCCCACCCCAAGAGCTGTGGGTCCATGTGTCACTGGGACGTGTCCCCAAGTGTCCACGTGTCCCCAGGTGTCCATGAGTCTCCTCAAGCACGTTCCCCAGGACAGAAGTCCTTGGGCATCCACATGTCACCAAGACGTGGCCTCAGGTGTCCACGTGTCACGTGTCTCCCAGATGTGTCCCCAGGTGTGTCCTCAGGTGTGTCCTTTCCCCCTCCCACCAAGAGATGTGGGTCCATGTGTCACTGGGACATGTCCCTCCAGGTGTCCCTAATGGAGCCACATGTGTCCCCAGGATGTGTCCTTGGTGGCCACAGGGCTCCTCAAACACGTGTCCTTGGGTGTCCATGTGTCACTGGGATGTGTCCCCAAGTGTCCACGTGTCCCCAGGGGTCCCTGGGCCCCCCCCCACCAAGCACATGTCCACGTGTGTCCTTGGGTGTCCGTGTCCCCCCAAAATGTGTCCCCCCCAGGATGTGAGTCCTTGGATGTGTCTGATGCCAGGACACGTGTCCCCAGGTGTCCCCAGGCCCCCCTGTCCCCCTCCCCCTTGTCCCACCCTCATCAAGCCAGCAGGGTGGGGGGTGTTCCTGGGGGGGGGGGACACCCCAAAACCCCACAGCAGGTGGCACTGGGGGGGGGGACACAACAAAGTGAGACAGAAAATGCCCCTTTGACCCCCAAACCACACACGGGTCCCCCCATCTGAGCTGGGTCACCCCCCAGTGACAGGGGGGTCCCTGGGCCAGGCTGGGGGGAGGACACCACGTCCCCCCAGTGCTGCCACCACCAGGTTTGTCCCCCCTGGTTCCACCTTTCGGGGTCAGAATCGATGCTTTTTTGGGGGTCATTTTTCTTTTTTTTAGGTTTTTTTTTGACATTTTTTTCTCGTTTTGTTTTATAACTTCATTGTTGGGTGGTTTTTTCTTGGTTTTTTTCTTGGCTTCTATTTTTTTTCCAAAAAAAGTTCTGTAAAAACTGGCTGAGCTCAAATGATCTCAAGTCAAACGATGAACCTTCTCCCCGGGGTCGCTCTGTGCTATTTACAGGAGACCAGATGGAACCTTCACGGGACCCAACCTGAGAACCCAAACCCCAACCTGAGAACCCAAACCCCAACCCAACCCCCTCCCCCCCAAAGAAATTAAAATAATAGTTAATGAGAAAAGAAGCCCAAACATCCTCACAAAACGTCCCGTGGGATCAGATCTTGGGTTGATGGAAACCAAGGCCAGGGGAGAAACCAACCCCAGGGTGGAAACCAACCCCAGGATGGACACCAACCTCATGGTGGAAAACCAACCCCATTCATGGTGGACACCAACACCATTCATGGTGGAAAACCAACCTCATGATGGAATCCAACCTCAGGGTGGAAACCAATCCCATGGTGGACACCAACGCCAGGATGGACACCAACCCCATTCATGGTGGACACCAACCCCATTCATGGTGGAAACCAACCCCATTCATGGTGGAAACCAACCCCATTCATGGTGGAAACCAACCCCATTCATGGTGGAAACCAACCCCATTCATGGTGGAAACCAACCCCATTCATGGTGGAAACCCAACCCCATTCATGGTGGACACCAACCCCATGGTGGACACCAACCCCTTTCATGGTGGAAACCAATCCCAGGATGGAAACCAACCCCATTCATGGTGGAAACCAACCCCATGGTGGACACCCACCCCGTTCATGGTGGAAACCAACCCCAAGTGGTTGGTCAATATTCACAACTGGGTTCCAATATAAATCAGGGGGTTCTGCCCCAGCAGCAGAAACTGCCCCAAGGCCTGGGCAGCCACCAGGACTTTCCTTCTCTTGCCTATTTCTTGTCTTTTTTTAAAAACAAAAAAAAGGGGATAAAAAAGGATTTTTTCTTAAATTTTCTTCTTTTTTTTTTAAAAAAAAGGGGAAAATTTCACAGAAAAAAGGCCTTTAAAAAAAAATAATCCTCCTTTTTTCTTTAAAAAAGGGAAATTCAGAGAAATTATTTCTTAAAAAAAATTCATTGAGCAAATTTTTCTTTTTTTAAAAAAAGGAAAATTCACATAAAATATCCTTTTTTTAAAAAAAATGAAATTAATTCAAATAAATTTTCCTTTTCTCTCTTTGAAACAAAAGGAAAACACTGAGAAAATCTTTGTTTTTCAGAAAAAGGAAAATTGAGGCCCAGAAATTTCCCCTTTTTTTAAAAAAGGAGGAATTTCCCAAAGAGAATTTTCCAGTTTAACTAAAAAGGGACATGAACTCTCAAAGAAATGATCCTTTTTTTTCTTTGAAAAAGGGGAAAATCTGAGAATTTTTTTCCTTTTTTCTTTAAAAAATATATTTCTAGCAAAAAGAAGGAAAATTCACAGAAAATTTCCTTTTTTAAAAAAAAATTAATTCAAAAATTAATTCAAAATTTCCTTTTTCTTTGAAACAGAAGGAAAAATTGAAAGAAAAACACTTTTTTTAAAAAAAAATATGAAATTAAATAAAAGAAAATGTCTGGTTTTGAAAAAAAGGAAATTGAGACAATGAAATTTTAATCTTTTCCCAATTGATTTTTAAAAAAGGAAGAATTTCAGAGACAAAAAAATGGCCTTTTTTAATAAAAAAGGGGCATGAATTTCCAGAAAAGTCCTTTTTTTTCCTTTAAAAACAGGAAATTCTGAGAATTTTTCCTTTTCTTTCAAAACACAATTCTGAGCAGGTTTCCTTTTTTCCCAGAAAAAAGGGAAATTCACATAAAATATCTTTTTAAAAAGGAAATTAATTCAATTTTCCTTGATAAAAATGAAAAAAAGTCTTTTTTTTTTGAGAAAAAGGAAAATTGAGGCCCAGAAATTGTTACTTTTTCCATCTTTTTTAAAAAAAGGAAGAATTTCCCAAAGAGATTTTCCAGTTTTAATAAAAAGGGACATGAATTCCCCAAGAAATGATTCTTTTTTTCTTTAAATAAAGAGAATTTCACAACTGAATTTTCCTTCTTGAAGAATTCAAAGAAAATTTCTATTTTTAAAATCTTTTAAAGAGCTTTAACTCCATTAAATTTTCCTTTTCTACTCTTTAAAGAAAGAAAAATGCAAAGAAAATGTATTAATTTTTTTGAGTAAAAGCAAATTTAGTCCATGAAAATTTTCCTTTTTTTTAAAAAAAGGAGGAATTTCACAAAAATTCCCATTTTCTAAAAAAAAAAAAGGCCATTAATTCCCAGAGAAATTCCCCTTTTTGCTTTAAAAAACCCAAGAAATTCAAAGTATTTTTCCTGTTTTCTTTGAAACAAAAGGAAATTTCAATGAAAATTTCTTTTTTTGGAGAAAGAGGAAATTAATTCCAATAATTTTTTTTAAAAAAATCACAAAATTAATAAAATTTTCCTTTTCTTTCATGAAGAATTAAACTTTTTTTTAAAGAAAATTAATTCAAAGGAATTTTCCCTTTTTTCTTCTTAAAAAAAGAAACATTAAAAAGGAAAAATCTCTTTTTTTCTTTTTTTTTTTCCAAAAAAAGGAAGAATCCCAGGCAAAAGTTTCCTTATTTTACTAAAAAGAACATGAATTCACAGTAAAATCCTCCTTTTTTCCCCTTAAAAAAACCTCCCAAACCATTTTTCCTCTTTTAAAAAAGGGAAAATTGAGAGAATTTTTCCTTTTAAAAAATAGAAACTTAAAGAAAATTCCTTTTTTTTAAAAAATCAAGGAGATGAATTCCCTGAAAAATCTTCCTTTTCTTTAAAAATAAAAGAAATTCAATTTTCCAGGTTTTTTTAAAGGAAAAATCACACCAGGAAAATCTCCTTTTTTTTTTTTAAAAAAAGGAAATTCATAAAGAAATTAAAATTTAAATTAAAATTCATAAAGAAATTAAAATTTAAATTTCAGAAAGAAATTAAATTTAAATTAAAATTCATAAGGAAATTAAAATTTAAATTAAATTTCAGAAAGAAATTAAAATTTAAATTAAAATTCAGAAAGAAATTAAATTAAAATT
>NW_009953066.1:4722-5394 GCF_000747805.2 Chaetura pelagica
GGTGGGGGGTGTTGGGTGGCCCAGGGTGGGGCTGGGGGGGGGTCACTCCAGCTCCGTGTCCTCTTTGGGTTTGTAGATGGCCCCAAATTTCTGCATGTACTTCTTGATGTACTCCTTGGTCTTGTGCTTCACGTTCTCGTTGCACTCCAGGTCCTCGGGGTTCTTGCAGTACTTGAGCTCCTTGTTCATCACCCCGTGGGTCAACTGCCAAGGAGAAGGCACCAACATTTCCCTCAGCATTCCCAGGAGGTGTTGGAAGGGCAGGTTGGGTGGGGATTGGAGCAGCCTGGGCTGCTGGGAGGTGTCCCTGCCCATGCAGGGGGTGGGACTAGATGGTCTTTAAGGTCCTTTCCAACCCAAACCATTCCAGGATTCCATGACAATCCAAATCTTGGAGACTCCTCAAGCTGTCCTACTGTTACTCCCCAAATATTGGCCATTAAGCCCCAATATATTGGCCATTACTCCCCAAGTATTGGCCATTACTCCCCAAATATTCCCCAATATTGGCTAATATTCCCCAAACAATGACTATTATCCCCAATTATTGGCTAATATTCTCCAAATATTAGCTAATATTCCCCAAATATTGGCTATTATCCCCAAATAATGCCCATTATTCCCCAAATAATGCCCATTATTCCCCAAATACTCCCTATTATTCCCCAAATA
>NW_009953066.1:6362-9529 GCF_000747805.2 Chaetura pelagica
ATTATTCCCCAAATACTCCCTATTATTCCCCAAATACTCCCAGAATATTGGCTATTATTCCCCAAATATTCCCCACCATTGGCTTTTATACCACAAATATCCCCAAATATTGGCTAATATTTCCCAAGCAATGGCCATTATTCCCAGAATACTCCCAAATATTGGCTAATATTCCCCAAACACTATTATTATTCCCCAAATATTCCCCACCATTGGCTTTTATACCACAAATATCCCCAAATATTGGCTAATATTTCCTAAGCAATGGCTATTATTCCCAGAATACTCCCAAATATTGGCTAATATTTCCTAAGCAATGGCTATTATTCCCAGAATACTCCCAAATATTGGCTAATATTTCCTAAGCAATGGCTATTATTCCCAGAATACTCCCAAATATTGGCTAATATTTCCTAAGCAATGGCTATTATTCCCAGAATACTCCCAAATATTGGCTAATATTTCCTAAGCAATGGCTATTATTCCCAGAATACTCCCAAATATTGGCTAATATTTCCTAAGCAATGGCTATTATTCCCAGAATACTCCCAAATATTGGCTAATATTTCCTAAGCAATGGCTATTATTCCCAGAATACTCCCAAATATTGGCTAATATTTCCTAAGCAATGGCTATTATTCCCAGAATACTCCCAAATATTGGCTAATATTTCCTAAGCAATGGCTATTATTCCCAGAATACTCCCAAATATTGGCTAATATTTCCTAAGCAATGGCTATTATTCCCAGAATACTCCCAAATATTGGCTAATATTTCCTAAGCAATGGCTATTATTCCCAGAATACTCCCAAATATTGGCTAATATTTCCTAAGCAATGGCTATTATTCCCAGAATACTCCCAAATATTGGCTAATATTTCCTAAGCAATGGCTATTATTCCCAGAATACTCCCAAATATTGGCTAATATTTCCTAAGCAATGGCTATTATTCCCAGAATACTCCCAAATATTGGCTAATATTTCCTAAGCAATGGCTATTATTCCCAGAATACTCCCAAATATTGGCTAATATTTCCTAAGCAATGGCTATTATTCCCAGAATACTCCCAAATATTGGCTAATATTTCCTAAGCAATGGCTATTATTCCCAGAATACTCCCAAATATTGGCTAATATTTCCTAAGCAATGGCTATTATTCCCAGAATACTCCCAAATATTGGCTAATATTTCCTAAGCAATGGCTATTATTCCCAGAATACTCCCAAATATTGGCTAATATTTCCTAAGCAATGGCTATTATTCCCAGAATACTCCCAAATATTGGCTAATATTTCCTAAGCAATGGCTATTATTCCCAGAATACTCCCAAATATTGGCTAATATTTCCTAAGCAATGGCTATTATTCCCAGAATACTCCCAAATATTGGCTAATATTTCCTAAGCAATGGCTATTATTCCCAGAATACTCCCAAATATTGGCTAATATTTCCTAAGCAATGGCTATTATTCCCAGAATACTCCCAAATATTGGCTAATATTTCCTAAGCAATGGCTATTATTCCCAGAATACTCCCAAATATTGGCTAATATTTCCTAAGCAATGGCTATTATTCCCAGAATACTCCCAAATATTGGCTAATATTTCCTAAGCAATGGCTATTATTCCCAGAATACTCCCAAATATTGGCTAATATTTCCTAAGCAATGGCTATTATTCCCAGAATACTCCCAAATATTGGCTAATATTTCCTAAGCAATGGCTATTATTCCCAGAATACTCCCAAATATTGGCTAATATTTCCTAAGCAATGGCTATTATTCCCAGAATACTCCCAAATATTGGCTAATATTTCCTAAGCAATGGCTATTATTCCCAGAATACTCCCAAATATTGGCTAATATTTCCTAAGCAATGGCTATTATTCCCAGAATACTCCCAAATATTGGCTAATATTTCCTAAGCAATGGCTATTATTCCCAGAATACTCCCAAATATTGGCTAATATTTCCTAAGCAATGGCTATTATTCCCAGAATACTCCCAAATATTGGCTAATATTTCCTAAGCAATGGCTATTATTCCCAGAATACTCCCAAATATTGGCTAATATTTCCTAAGCAATGGCTATTATTCCCAGAATACTCCCAAATATTGGCTAATATTCCCCAAAAATTCCCCACCATTGGCTTTTATACCACAAATATTCCCAAATCTTGGCTAATATTCCCTAAACACTATTATTATTCCCCAAATATTCCCAAATATTGCCTAATATTCCCCAAGCAATGGCTATTATTCCCAGAACACTCCCAAATACTGGCTAATATTCCCCAAATATTGGCTAATATTCCCCAAGCAATGGCTATTATTCCCAGAACACTCCCAAATACTGGCTAATATTCCCCAAATATTGGCTAATATTCCCCAAGCAATGGCTATTATTCCCAGAACACTCCCAAATACTGGCTAATATTCCCCAAATATTGGCTAATATTCCCCAAGCAATGGCTATTATTCCCAGAACACTCCCAAATACTGGCTAATATTCCCCAAATATTGGCTAATATTCCCCAAGCAATGGCTATTATTCCCAGAACACTCCCAAATACTGGCTAATATTCCCCAAATATTGGCTAATATTCCCCAAGCAATGGCTATTATTCCCAGAACACTCCCAAATACTGGCTAATATTCCCCAAATATTGGCTAATATTCCCCAATACAGGCGAATATTCCCCAACGTTCCCTTTTGCTCCTCAAATACTCCCATCTATTCCCCCACCCTTGCTGTTTTACCCCCCAGCTGAAGCCCCAGACCTCCCCCCCATGCTGTCCCAAGGGATATCCCAAGGGATGTCCCCAGGGATGTCCCCAGGGATGTCCCCACCCTGCTGACCTTTCGTGCCAGGTGCTTGAAGTCCTCGGTGGTGGTGATGCGCCCGGCCTTGCAGTCGGGTTTGCGGTAGGGGTTGAGGCACTGCACGATGAACTGGGACATCTGTGGGGAGGTGGCACTGTCACCCTGGCCCCAGCCCCAGCCCGGGGTGACGTGTGCCCCCCAGGGACCCCCCCAACCCCACTAGGATCCCCCCCTTGGTGGCCCCGCTACAACGTCAGATCAACCGCACGGGGCGGTGAACACAACACCCCGAGTGTCCCCTGGGTCATGTCACCTGTGAGCACCAACAGCCCCAACAGTCCCA
>NW_009953066.1:9565-12544 GCF_000747805.2 Chaetura pelagica
CAGCCCCAAGTGTCCCCTGGGTCATCATGTCACTGGGGAGCCCCAACCAGCCCCAAGTGTCCCCTGGGTCATCATGTCACTGGGGAGCCCCAACCAGCCCCAAGTGTCTCCTGGGTCATGTCACTGGGGAGCCCTAACCAGTCAGTGCCCCCTGGGTCATGTCCCTGCTGAGCCCCAACAGCCCCAAGTGTCCCCTGGGTCATCATGTCACTGGGGAGCCCCAACCAGCCCCAAGTGTCTCCTGGGTCATGTCACTGGGGAGCCCCAACAGCCCCAAGTGTCCCCTGGGTCATCATGTCACTGGGGAGCCCCAGCAGCCCCCTCCAATGTCCCTTGGAACACGTGTCACTGATGAGACCCAAGAGCCCCCTCTAATGTCCCCATGGCCATGTCACCAGTGAACCCCAACACCCCACTCCAACACCACCTGGGTCATGTCACCAGTCGGGGACAGTGAACCCCTGGGTCACTTCAGTGGTGGGGGACAGTGACACCCCCAGGCCCTGGGGACACCCACCTCCTTCCTGAACACCTCCTTGCTCTTCTTGGCCAGCTCGCTGGACGTGTCGGCTTCCGCCGTCTTGGCCTTCTTGGAAGACTGGAAAGGGACCAAAGGGGCTGGGAGGGATCCTGGGACCAGCCAGGATCTCCCTGTCCCCACCCCTGTCCCTGTCCCCACCCCAGTGACCAGTGCTCCTGCCACCCAATCTTGCTCCACGACCAGTGTGCACTTCCCAGCCCCCTCCAACCCCTTCCCAACCCAACTCCAGACCACATCCCAGCCTGACCCCAGCACCCTCCCCAGGGCAGGGGTCCCATCTCCTGCTCTCTGAAGTTCTCCTGCTCTTCATTTCCATTAAAACCCATTTTTTACATATTTCTCTGTGACAAAACAGGAGCCTTCCTGTCCCTTCCCAGCCTCAAAGTGCCCTAAGTAACCAACACTGGAGCTTCAATCATCTCTGTTCTCCATCACCAACCCCATCTCCATCACCAGCCTCTATCACCAACCCCTTTTCTACTGCCAACCCCTTCTCTATTACCATTCCCATCTCCATCACTCACCCCACCTCCATCACTCACCCCATCTCCATAGAATCCCAGACTGGTTTGGGCTGGAAGGGACCTTCAAGATCATCTAGTTCCAACCCCCTGCATGGGCAGGGACACCTCCCACCAGACCAGGTTGCTCCACTCCTCCATCACTGATCCCTTCTCCATCACCAACCTCTTCTCCATCACCAGCTTTTCCCCCATCACTGATCCTTTCTCCATCCAAATTCTCCTTAGCCCCCCAAGCCAGCACAAGGAAGGAATTCTTTCCTAGGTGGGTCAGTTTGGTAATGATGGGATTTTCATGTCACTCTCCCCAGATGTCAGGGGCCACCAGCACTGATGGACTGAGGTCAGAGCTGGAGGACAAGTGGAGTTTGGAGGGAAGGCAAAGGCCAAGGAAAGATGTGAGGAAACCAATGTGTAAAGAAGCTGAACTAAAAAATAAAGCCTGAGACTAAATGCTCCTGGAATTTCAAACCATTGAGAGGCTCCATCATGTCCCACCATGACCTGGGGGTGATCTGGAGGGAGAAAAGGACACTTTTTTGGGAATCAGACTGGGGAGGAGGTGCCAAATCCTGGGTGATCATCAAGGCAGGTGATGGGGAAGCTGCAACCACTGCCCTGGTCTGGCAGCCCAGGCAAAATCCTGCTTCCCTTGGCTGGAGCATGTGGGATGGGGGGAAAACCCATGTCAAGAAGTGTTGGGGAAGGTGAGGAGAATCAGAAACGATATTTCTATGCCCCAAATATTCCCTATCATGCCCCAAATATTGAGTGTGAATTCCCAAAACATTCCCCAAGCTATTCTGCCCTCAACCCCCAAATATTTCCTCTTATTCTCCAAATATTTCCTCTTACTCTCCAAATATTCTCAATATTTTGCCCACTCATCATTATTTTAACATTCAAACCTCCTCATGAAGGTCCATGGCAGGTCCTCATGAAGGTCCTGGCAGGACCATGTCATGGTGCTTCCCCCTCCCATAACCCAGAGCCCACCGGGAACACTGGAAGGCAGGAAAAGCTTCCCCCCCAGATGCTGAAATTCCCATTTTCCAGCCTTGCTGCTTCATGCCAAACCCCTCCAGAGGAGAATCAGGGATGAAGAAGCTGGGAAAGATGAGGGAAACCAGCCTGGGATGGGGGACAGTGGGAATTTGGAGGAGCCTTTGCATTGGGATTTGCTCCGTGGGCATCGACCTTCCCACGCTCTTTGGGATGGACGTGAACCTCTCGTGCCATAAATCCTGGGATTTTCCACCTAAAAAGGATGCAAAAAACTTCTGGCATCCAGATCCACGTCGTTGCCAACCTCTCTGAGCTCCTTGCTGGGTCACCCTCCCATGAAACCCCTTTTCCAGGGGTTTTAAAAGGTGTTTAAAAGGGAATTGACGCCGGGAGGGGTCGATCCCTCTTGGCAAAGGTGTAGGGTTGGGAGGAGGAGGGGGGAAAAAATCTAAGGAATGTGGTTGTGATTCCAGGGTGGGAACAGTTGTTGTGGGGGCAGGGGAGAGCTGGGACCATGAGGGAATTCAACGGGAAAAGCCCAACCCTGGGGTGGTCCTGGGCGAGAAGAAGATGGGAAGCTCTGGAGGGACCTTCCCAGGTCACCAACAAGGTCAGCCAAGGCCACACCTTGGATGTTCCTACAGGAACATTATTAGGAAGTTGCTACAGTCAGTTCAGGAACGAGGTGTTGGTGGCTTCTGAGAAGTTTTGACCCCAAAATTAGGGATTTTGGGGCGCTGAGTGAAAATTCCAGGTGGAAGCAGCCAGGCTCAGGTCTGCCCAAGGTGAAGCCCCTTTGAACACTGTCCTGGTCCTCAGCATCTTTTTCAGCCCCAAGTTTTTGGATCTGGCACATGAAGGCACTTGGAGAAGCATCTCCCCTTGCTTCTGCAGCCCTGCCAAGACCCTCAG
>NW_009953066.1:12700-15627 GCF_000747805.2 Chaetura pelagica
AGCAGGAAAAAGATGCCCAAGCTGCAAAGCCCCAGCACAACGTGATCTTCTGGCTCAGAAAACCCCAACCTTCTTCTCACCACCTTGTTCTCCTCACAGGAATGTTCCCCCAGGATGTCCAGGCTGCTCCAACCCATCCAACTTTCACTCACACAGCTCAATCCCACCACGGGGACAGTTTGTTGCTATTCCAGGTTAACAAAGCCTCTCCTTGAAGCCCAAAATGAAGCTGTGTGATAAACAGCTCCTCATGTCCTCCTTGGCAAACCAATATCCCTCAACAGTAACCTGCAACCCAACCCAGAAGGACCAGGCAGGTGAAGATAAACTGGGATAGACCTGAGAAGAGCACATGGGAAACTCTTCCCATCAAAAGGGCTGTAGAAAGTAAGATAAATTAGGAGCACCTGTTGTTCTTTCACCCTGAGTCACCTGGAGAGTTGCTAAAGCTGCAGGAGCTCAGATTTTCATGGTCTTGCTGAGTGAGGTTAGCCCTTGGGACCCTGGTGGCACGTGGGAAAGGTGATGGCAGCAGAGAGGGAGATGTCCTAGTAGGATGGGTCATGCCTTTGGTGTCTACAGCCCTGGCTCTGTGGGTATCACTGAAGCATCCAGAGAATCACTCCCCTAAGAGGTAGAACCCAACAAACACTTCTCCCCATGGTCCCTCTCTTCTTTTTTGGGACTCAGAAGGTATTTAGGGTGAGGTTCCTACAGGAACAGCTGCTCAGGCTCTGCCCTTCCTGCTTTGGAAGGGCTGGACACCCACGCCAAGGCAGATGTGTCCTCCAAGGAGGCTCAGCCAAGTCCCCTCCTGCCAAGCACTGGGGTGGATGTGGCTTCAGAAGGATGTAAGTGGAAATCAAGCCCTGTTTGGAGAGAGCTCCATCCTCTCTATCCTACCTTGGAGAGCTAGAGCAATAGAGGTGCTGCAGAACCCACAAGAAAACCATGGCAGAAAGGTGGTGGAAGCCACAGAGCTCCCAGCTCCTCTGCTTCTGCTTCTGCTCCTGCTTCATTACTTTGTCCTAATTCAGACTTATGCCCAGGGAGGTTGTGGAGCCTCCATCTCTGGAGACATTCCAAGCCCATCTAGACATGTTCCTGTGGGACCTGCTGCAGGTGATACTACTCTAGCAGGGGGTTGGACTAGATGAACTTCAGAGGTCCCTTCCCACCCCAACCACTGTGATTATCCCCCTCCATATCCCTTTTTTTGAGTGAAGGAGCACTAGGGTCTGCACCCAGGAAGCAAGAGCACCACTTCTGTCCCTCCACTGTCCCCCCCAAGACCATACAGACCTCAAGGACAGCCCCAGCATCTGCTGCTCTTGTTCCACAGGATGATCCCCACGGTCTGTACAACAGATTTTAACACCAAGGCTCCCTGGCTGACCCCTGCACTTACCTTCATGGGGTTTTCATCATACGTTGGGGTCCCCAGGTCCATCTCAGCTTCGTGTTCAAGGCTGGCATCATCTCCTGGGCTGTCCCAGGTAGGAGGGTCCCACTGGGTTTGCCTGGAAGAAGACAGACAGACAGGCCATCACCCTCTTAGAAGTAACCAGCTCATTGTTTGTCCCATCCCCTGGGACACCTGGTTTCCAACAGTCATCAAAACTCTTACCCTGGGCATAAAGCACAGCCCTACCTTGCTACTTCTGAGGAGTCTACTGGGCTGCTAAGATGGAGAAGGCTTCCCAGCTGGAGAAGGTTAAATCCAAGAAGAACTTTAAAAAGGGAATGATCATGATTTTCTATCACTGGTGAAGCTCAAGGTGGGATGAAAGGAAGTTCATCACAAATATGAAATAAAGGTGGGTGATTCTGACGTGGAAAGATGGGAAACATCACAGCAGAGACCTTGGGGAAGGGTCTTCTTCCTGCAGAGCAAGGCCCAGCCCTTGGCACCTCAAGCCAAGCCTCCAGCCACATGATGGAAAGGATGTTGACCAAAGGTGTTCAGAAAAGACACAAGAATGAGCAGGAGCTTGCAAGGATGGATGGTGGGTGCCTCAAAGGTCATCCATAAGGTACAAGAGGCTAAAGGTGGGGCTGGGAGCTCTCCTTGGCTCATGGGAAGCAGTTTCAGGAGAAACATCTCAGCTGACATGGAAGAAGTCACCAGAGTGTGCTTGGACTTGTCAGGCCAACACCTGGGGAGGAGCTCCACCATGCTCAAAGCAGAAAAGGATGGGGAGAACTGTTCTGGATCTCAAGGTGGGAAGAGAGCAAATCCTGGATGGTGCTGGGGAGGAAATCCATGGCCCAGGGGAGGAACACAACCAGGAGAAATGGGGCTCAGCAGGACAGACCTCTGTCTTTGCAGGACTTGGGTGAGTAAAGGACTCCCCATCAGGTTAGAGGACTCACAAACAGAGGATGCAAAGAGGACAGATCTCCAGAGCTCCTGAGAGGACTCACAAACAGACTAAAGAAAAGGGATGCAAAGAGGACAGATCTCCAGAGCTCCTTAGGTTTGGAGGTGACCTAATGTGGGAACCATTTTCCATCTCTGGGCTGCGAGCGAGGCCCCAGCGTGTGCATTTCTGCTCAAAGGGCAGAAATCCTCCAAGTCTAGGTCAGAAGAAGACACTGGTTGGAGCTTCTGGACGTTTCTGACCTGTACCAGAGACCCTATCCCACATTTTACATTTCAGGACATGTTGGGGAGAAGCATCAAAGTCTTATTTCCATGAGTTCCATGGTTACCATGATCTTCTCTGCTGAATGTCCCGACCTGGGACTGGAATTAATTTGATAGCTGAGCAGAATGAGGTATCAAAATTGGGAAGTGGATGAACAAAGCATCAAAGATAGGATGACCAGCAGGGCCAGGGAGAGGATTGTCCCCTCTGCTCTGCTGAGACCCCCCTGCAGGGCTGGGAACAGCTCTGGAGTCCCCAACACAGGAAGGACATGGAGCT
>NW_009953066.1:15925-18671 GCF_000747805.2 Chaetura pelagica
GTGCCCCATCCCTGGGGGTGTTGAAGGGCAGGTTGGATGGGGCTTGGAGCAACCTGGGCTGCTGGGAGGTGTCCCTGCCCATGCAGGGGTGGGACTGAGTGAGCTTTAAGGTCCCTTCCCACCAAAACCATTCCAGGATTCAATGATTCTAGGAGCCACCACACTCACCTCGATACCACGTGGTAGTAGTAGATCTTCCCCTCTGGATCTCGGGCTGTTTTCCAGTTGGGTGGGAGGACAATTGTTTTGGGTTTTGGCGGGGATGGTGGAGGCAAGTCCAAGAGGTTGTTGGTCACCACAAGCTCTGGCTGAAAACAGCACAAAAAGAGAAAGACATGAGTGGCCATGAGGGTGGTCAGAGCAGCCCTTACCCCTCCTTCCCACACATCAAGGACTTTGTTGAAGCTAAAACTCAGTAATTCTATTAGTGTTGGCGCAAGAAGTGATGAGGACAATGTATTTCCCTTGTTCTTCATCAAATACCCCAAACTCCCCCTCAGCCACACCCCAGGCTTGTCATCCAGCCACATCACCACTCATGCTCCCAAATCCTCTGTGCTGGATGCCAAAATCATCTTTTCTGCTGGAAACCTTCAGTGGTCAAAGCAGCTTATGGAGCTCCATCCACAGCCTTCTGGGACATGCTGGCAGAAAGCTCAAACACAGCAGGATCTGGGCTCCAAACCCCCAAAAATGTATCTGATTCCCCCATCCACCCTGGAGATCAACATTCCAAAGGCTGCCAGCGTGGAAAACTCCTCTGGCTGGTATCACCAGCACTTTGACAGCATCCATGTGGAATCATGCAAACCCAAGGCAGATGCAGATGAAGGGTCTCCATCCCTTCTGACCCACCAAGCCTTACCTGCTGGATGGGCTGAGGCTGCCCAGCTGCCACGATTGTGGTCACAGCTGTGGGTGGCTGCACAATGACTCCCTGGGGATGAGCTGTGTAGATCTGCTGGCCCTGGATGTACTGGAGACCTGGCTGGGCATAACTCTGAAGCAGAGGATAGGGAACCACCAGTCAG
The DNA here is from genome assembly GCF_000747805.2 of Chaetura pelagica. Taxonomy (NCBI): domain Eukaryota; kingdom Metazoa; phylum Chordata; class Aves; order Apodiformes; family Apodidae; genus Chaetura; species Chaetura pelagica. The sequence continues at coordinate 16,957 of NW_009953066.1, forward strand.
CTTGACTTACCAAACCAAGGGGGATGCAGCACAGGGGGAACTGAATAGTGGAGGCAAGATCAGGAGGATAGGCCTCAAGGGCTAGTGGAAGTCACTTCTGGGCCCCTCAGGACAAGGAGGACATGGAGGGGCTGGAGCATGTCCAGAGAAGGGCAAGGGAGCTGGGGAAGGGGCTGGAGCACAAGTGTGAGCAGGAGCAGCTGAGGGAGCTGGGGGTGTCCAGCCTGGAGCAAAGGAGGCTGAGGGGAGACCTGCTGGCTCTGTAGCTGCCTGAGAGGAGGTTGGAGCCAGGGGGGTTGGGCTCTGCTCCCCAGGAACAAGGGATGGGACAAGAGGAACCGGCCTCAAGTTGTGCCAGGGGAGGTGGAGGTTGGATCTGGGGAACAATTCCTGCCTGCCAAGGGTTGTCAGGGCCTGGCCCAGGCTGCCCAGGGCAGGGGGGGAGTCCCCATCCCTGGAGGGCTTTCCAAGCCCTGGAGATGGTGCTGAGGGACATGGGGCAGGGGTGGCCTTGGCAGGGCTGGGGGAATGGGTGGGCTTGGTGATCTTAAATGGCTTTTCCACCCAAAACCATTCCAGGATTTTAAGGTAACATCCAAACCAAACTGCAATCACCAGACTGAGGTGGGGTTCCAGCAAATGACCTTCATTGTTTGCTACCCCAGGAGCTGCACAATCATGTTGCTGCTAGGAAGGACTGGGCCTTGGTGAGATGCTGAACACTGACCCCCTCCTGCCATCCCTGGAAGTGTCCAAGGGCAGGTTGGATGGGGCTTGGAGCCACCTGGTCTAGTTGAGAATGTGCCTGCTGTCTGCAGGCTTGGACTAGGTGACCTTGGAAGATCCCTTTTCCACCCCAAACCTTCTGTGATTCCAAACCTCTCTGCTGCAATGTGCCCTCCTCACACTCTTGGATGGGAAGTTACCTGAGAAGTGCTACTGCATCTTCACCCTAGAGCAGGGGAGGATGCTCAAACATTACAAGCACTAGCAAAGAGTGAGCTTGGCCACCCTTCAGTTTGTGGGTGTCTTGTAGTGGTTCCCTTTGCTTTGTGGTGGGTCCCTTCAGTTTGTGGGTTTTATTTTGTGGTGGGTCCCTTCATTTTGTGGTGTTTAGTGGTGGTCCCCTTCATTTTATGGGCGTTTGGTACTGGTTCCCTTCATTTTGTGGGTGTTCTGTGCTGAGCTCCTTCATTATCTGCATGTTTGGTGCTGGTTCCCCTCATTTTGTGGGTGTTGTGTGGTTGTTCATTTTGTGGGTGGTGTGTGGTTGTTCCCCTCATGTTGTGGGTGTTGTGTGGTTGTTCCCCTCATTTTGTGGGTGTTTTGTGGTGGTTCCCTTTGTTTTGTGGGTGTTTTGTGGTGGTTCCCTTCAGTTCGTGGTGGTTCCCTCCACTCTGTGGGTGTTTGGTGGCAGTTCCCTTCGTTCTGCAAGTGATTTGTGTGGGTTCCCTCCATCCTGTGGGTGTCCCACACCTTGAAGCAGAACTTACCTGTACAATGGGTGGGGTGGTCTGCGAGTAGGGGGAGGTGACACCGTACACGGTCTGACAGGTCTGTCCTTGGTAATATATGGCTGGTTGGGACTGGGCTGGTGAGTACTGCTGCTGGACAGCCACGGGCTGCTGGCTGGAATCCCACACCCCGTAGCTCTGGCTCTGCACTGGTCCAGTTGTGGCCACAGGGAGGACAAGCCCGCTGGGCTTCTGTTCGGG
>NW_009953066.1:21114-54429 GCF_000747805.2 Chaetura pelagica
GGCTTTTCCACCCAAAACCATTCCAGGATTTTAAGGTAACATCCAAACCAAACTGCAATCACCAGACTGAGGTGGGGTTCCAGCAAATGACCTTCATTGTTTGCTACCCCAGGAGCTGCACAATCATGTTGCTGCTAGGAAGGACTGGGCCTTGGTGAGATGCTGAACACTGACACCTTCCTGCCATCCCTGGAAGTGTCCAAGGGCAGGTTGGATGGGGCTTGGAGCCACCTGGTCTAGTTGAGAATGTGCCTGCTGTCTGCAGGCTTGGACTAGGTGACCTTGGAAGATCCCTTTTCCACCCAAACCCTTCTGTGATTCCAAACCTCTCTGCTGCAATGTGCCCTCCTCACACTCTTGGATGGGAAGTTACCTGAGAAGTGCTACTGCATCTTCACCCTAGAGCAGGGGAGGATGCTCAAACATTACAAGCACTAGCAAAGAGTGAGCTTGGCCACCCTTCAGTTTGTGGGTGTCTTGTAGTGGTTCCCTTTGCTTTGTGGTGGGTCCCTTCAGTTTGTGGGTTTTATTTTGTGGTGGGTCCCTTCATTTTGTGGTGTTTAGTGGTGGTCCCCTTCATTTTATGGGCGTTTGGTACTGGTTCCCTTCATTTTGTGGGTGTTCTGTGCTGAGCTCCTTCATTATCTGCATGTTTGGTGCTGGTTCCCTTCATTTTGTGGGTGTTGTGTGGTTGTTCCCCTCATTTTGTGGGTGTTTGGTGCTGGTTCCCCTCATTTCATGGGTGTTGTGTGGTTGTTCCCCTCATTTTGTGGGTGTTTTGTGGTGGTTCCCTTCAGTTCATGGTGGTTCCCTCCACTCTGTGGGTGTTTGGTGGCAGTTCCCTTCGTTCTGCAGGTGATTTGTGTGGGTTCCCTCCATCCTGTGGGTGTCCCACACCTTGAAGCAGAACTTACCTGTACAATGGGTGGGGTGGTCTGCGAGTAGGGGGAGGTGACACCGTACACGGTCTGACAGGTCTGTCCTTGGTAATATATGGCTGGTTGGGACTGGGCTGGTGAGTACTGCTGCTGGACAGCCACGGGCTGCTGGCTGGAATCCCACACCCCATAGCTCTGGCTCTGCACTGGTCCAGTTGTGGCCACAGGTAGGACAGCCACGTTGGCTTCTTGATGGACCACGGTGTCGCTTTGTGCTATGTACTGTGGGGTGGTGACCTCCATGGTGGTTGCTACATGTTGGACTACTGGTACCGGCTGAGGAGGAGTGAGGGTTGATTCTACTGTGTGTCCAACCAAAGTCTGGGGGTGCTCATAGGTGGCTGATGAGCACATGGAGTCCATGCTGGGCGTGGGGAGCAGCACCTTGCCCGCGTTGGGGTTGCTGGGGTCTACGTAGGCTTGCATGGGGTAGCCAGGTGGGTAGCCAATGAAGCTGTGGTGGGGTGTGCCATAGCCCATGGAGTCGTAGGGCAAGGGGGATGTCATCCCCAGGTTTTGCAGTTGTTGTTGCTGCTTCTGGGCTTCCCGTTGGGCCACCTCCTGCTCAAACAGCTTCCTGCGCTCCTCCGTGGAGAGCTTGTTGCGGTCCTTGAGCCGGACCTTCTTCTTGGAAGATGCTGGTGTGTCATACCTGGGAGAGAAAGAGGAGGCTTTGTGAGACCTCAGAAACCTGCAGGTCCAGGGCTCCAGCAGCAAAAGGGTCACCACCAGTGGTGGCAGACCCAGGGGAGGGGGACACACACACCCAAAAGCCCAAGGGCAGCATCAGTTCCTAAACACGTTAATTTGTTTTCTGCTGCTTCACCAACCACAGCAACTCACAGAGAGGAGAAACACCCACTGGTCCTGCCACCTCCCTGGAAGTGTTGAAGGGCAGGTTGGATGGGACTTGAAGCAACCTGGCTTAGTAGGAGGTGTCCCTGCCCATGTAGGGGGTTGGAAGTAGATGATCTTTATGGTTCCTTCCAACCTGAACCAGTCTGGGACTCTGTGATCCATCAGCAAGAGGCCAAGGCAGAGAATGAGCTACATCCCACTGGATTTACCAACTTTGGGTCAATGATGAAGCTAATAAAGATGCAGAGATGCAATAGAGATAGTCTGGAGGACCTGCTAGGGAGCAGTCAGCTACCAGAGAGGGGAGACAACATCTCCAGGGCCAACAAGGAACCCGAGGAGAGGACAGAATAAGTAGGGTGAACCACAAACCCCTGCTGGAGACCCTTCACCATAGTTTCCCAAAGCAGAACCTACAAAGAAATTTTTGGAAAGAGGTTCTCCCAACAGAAGGTGAAGCTCAGACCACAGCATCTCTGCCCCCAAAGACCAGGGCAGCTCACTGATGGGGACAGCACCCCATGCTTCTTCTTTAGGAGCCTCCAGCACTGGCAGAGCTGCAGACATGACCCAGCAGATGGGAACTGCCACCAGCCCGTTGCTGTCTGGAGTGACACTCTTGACCCAACCACAGATTCAGCTTAGAAAAGAATAAAATGGAATGGGAGGGTTTTGGTTATTTTTTTTTTTACAACTAAGAATTCTCATCCCAGGATGAAGAGCAGCTGGAGGGATTTTTCCAAGGAGTTAATAAAGAAGGAAAAAAACAAAGGAATGTTGAAAACCTCAGGACTTTGATCAACCCTCAGCCATGGAAAGTTTCAGCTCAAAGGTGGATATTTTGGGAAGTTACGAGTGTGGTAAAACAGGGATTATAAGCAAAAATGCTTTGCAGCCCTAATGGAAAGGAACCTACAGAGCAGGCAGGATGTCCTGTGTATTCTTTGTCCATGCCTTCCATTTGTACAGCAAAAGCACAAGGCTTCCAAGAGATAGGCTGGAGAGGATCCCTCACGTTCCCAGAGCAGCTGCAAGAATCTGGGAACTCAAACCTTATTGAGGTGAGGAGTTTATATTCATAGAATCACAGACCAGTTGGGGTTGGAAGGGATCCTGAAAAACATCTAGTTCCAACCCCCTGCACAGGCAGGGACACCTCCCAGCAGCCCAGGTTGCTCCAAGCCCCATCCAACCTGCCCTTCAACACTGCCAGGGATGGGGCAGCCACAGCTTCCCTGGGCAACCTGGGCCAGGCTCTCCCCACCCTCACAGCACAGAATTTCTCCCTCCCATCTCAGCTCCAGCTCCCTCTGCCAGCTGGAAACCCTTCCCCCTGCTCCCATCCCTCCCTGCCCTTGTCCCAAGCCCCTCCCCAGCTTTCCTGGAGCCCCTTCAGGCACTGGAAGCTGCTCTCAGCTCTCCCTGGAGCCTTCTCTTCTCCAGGCTGAACACCCCAACTCTCCCAGCCTGGCTCCAGAGCAGAGCTGCTCCAGCCCTCCCAGCATCTCTGGGGCCTCCTCTGGACTTGCTCCAGGAGCTCCATGTCCTTCCTGTGTTGGGGACCCCAGAGCTGGACAGAATTTCAGCAATTACAGTCTTGCCTGAGGAGTTTACAGCAGAACCAGCCAGTGTGAAGGGATGGGAAGAAGAGAACCAAGGGTGATGCTCTGGTGTTTACTCTGCTCCTCTCTCCACTTATGTTACTATTTAAGCTGATTAAACCCTACATAAAACAAAGGGGAGCAGTGGGAGCACCCCCAGAGAAGGACCCTGGCACCCCACTGAGCACTGCTCCCCAAGAGGGACGAGTCCACAGGAGGGCAGAGCCAGAGCAGGCGTCCCCCTCACCGGCACAATTATTTGTTCTCATTAAAATAACCCAAAAAAACACCACTATTCACTCCTTCCTTGTCCAACATCTCGACACGACCTCGGGGACATTTCCACCCTCCCACTGCCTCGTTATAGAATTACAGATTTCAGGCTGATTTTTTAATCCAGATGTTTCAAGCAGCTCCACAGGACAGAAGCTCCTCGCCTGGCTGACTCGCCACCAATTGTCCCCTAATTACTCCGTGGCTTTAGAGCCCATTTCAGAGGGACAACAGCAAAGTGGCTTCTCTAAAGGAAATTCCTTGGTGCTTTCACTGCCTTGAACACGATCCAAAGTCTCCCTGCAAGGCAAGATGGGGGATAATTTTCTTTCTCTTAATGAAGAAGTGGCTTTTGAGGGAGGAAATGGGTATCTGGGAACCAGGAGCTGCTGATCCCTGCACTGCTGGACCAGCCCTGCCACCACTGTCACCTCCACTGCTCCTCAGTGCACTGGATCTGATGCTCATTTCACATCTGGGACAACAAGTAATACTTAAAAAGAGTTTCTCTTACTGCTTGTTCTTTGAACTGGCCAACTCACCAACAGAAAATACACCTACATTTCAGTTATCCAGCTCTTCTCTGCAGTCCTGGTATCACAGAACCCTTCTGGTTGGGAAAGACCTTTAAGATCACAGAGTGCAACCCCTAACCCAGCCCTGCCCAGGCCACCCCTGCCCCATGTCCCTCAGCACCATCTCCAGGGCTTGGAAACCCCTCCAGGGGGGTTTCCCTCTGCCCTGGGCAGCCTGGGCCAGGACCTGACAACCCTTTCCAGGAAGGAGTTGTTCCAAATCATAGAACCACAAAATCATGGAATGTTTTGGCTTGGAAGGGGCTTTAAGGATCATTTAGTCCCAACCCCCTGCATGGGCAGGGACACCTCCCAGCAGCCCAGGCTGCTCCAAGCCCCATCCAACCTGCCCTTCAACATCCCCAGGGATGGGGCAGCCACAGCTTCCCTGGGCAACCTGGGCCAGGCTCTCCCCACCACCACAGAATTTTTTCCTAATCTCTCATCTCCAACTCCCCTCCCAAAACTACTCCCCCTTGTCTTATCACTCCATCCCCTTGCTAAAAAGGAATCACCATCCCAGACCAGGCAACAGATCCCACCACACAGATGCGATTCCTCTGGGACAAAACGTCCTTCCCCATCCCTGGGTCTTCCCAAAGATCTCCAGGACTATTTTTCCCAGCATTTTCCCCCAGGACTACAGGAGATCAAGCACTCCCAGCCCAGCAGTCAGATACTCAGCTCTGCCACCAACTTGCCTGTCCTCTGGTCTCTTCGTTCCTCGCTCGTAGGCTGAGGACGGAGGGGACAGCGAGTCCCTCCGTCTCTTCTTCTCTTTACTCTGGCTCTGCTTCTCAGGATCCCTCTCCCTGCTCAGGATGGGGTTCTTCAGAGTAGGAGTTTGATCCCTGAGGCCAGCAGGCTCTCTCCCACGGTCAGCTGTGGGGGAAAATGGGTTAAAAAGGAGAGCATTTTCTAATTCCGTGTATTTCCCGCTCCCTCTTCTTGCAGTTTCAGTAGGATTGATCATGGACTGGTTTGGGTTGGACCTTAAAGATCATCCAGTTCCAACCCCCCTGCATGGGCAGGGACACATTCCACCAGCCCAAGTTGCCCCAAGCCCCATCCATCAGCCAACTGTCTCCACCCCACCAAGTTACAGGTTGCCCCATATCAGCCTCAGGGCAGCCCTTCACCCACTGCTGAGACATCTCCCCTCTTCACAGGAGCTCCTTTCCATGACCAGCAACACCAAAGTCACAACATCCCTTGACATCCCAGACCAGGGAAAACAAAGCGGTTTCCTAGGAGGGGAACAACCCAAGGGAGAACACTGAGTACCTACCACTGTTCTCCTTTTCTGCTTGACTCTTCTTGGGGATCCTGTAGACCTCCTGCAAGGCAAGACACAAGCACAGTCAGAGCTCCAGCCACTCACAGGAACCTCCCCTGATACCCACAGGGCTGCAAGGATCAAAACAGGGCACTAATAATTTAGCATTTTGACCATAATCATAAAGAAACCTCCCCCTCCCCCCCTCCAAAAAAAAAGGGTCTCTGGAAGGAAAGTTCTTGTTTTAGGCAAATTCTTGAGGTGCTTTCTATATATTGTCTCTGACATTTCGTGTTGGATGAGTTCAGGTGGATTTCTGGGCCGAGTGCTAGAGGCAGAGGTGCAGGACCTGATGTCCTGTGAGCCCCTGAACTCTGCCAGAAGAGTGAAAAAACCCATCTTTGGAACTCAACGAGCCACCCTCCAGGTGCAAACTGGGTTTCTCTACCCCTTGCTTTGTCAGCCCTGATGTTCCCCCAGGGACAGAGCCCAGTTGAATCTCGCTTTGTTGGGGTATCCAAGGCCACCAATCCCTGTCCTGGAAAGCAAAGCTGAACATGGATATCAACCTGTCCTCAAACACCACCATGGTGACATGCCTGTCACCACCAGTGCCTGAAGACCTCCTGTTGTACCTGTCCTGATCTTAAGTAGTCCTGTGAGGAGCAGGGAGAGGGAAGTGAGGACCCTTATGGGTCCCTTCCAACTTGAGATACTCGATGATTCTAGGACTCCACAGTTTCACCACACTGCAGAAACAGAGACTGTGTTGGTGGCCATCATCTGCTCACCCAAGCTCCAATGGGCAAGGTTCCTGGGGTTCTCCCAGCACCCCCCAGCCTCATCAGGGATGGGGTCCACCACATTTTCTGTGATGTTGCCAAAACCTGATGTTTTATGTTGGAGCATCCCCAGGGAAATGATCAGGAGGTCACCTCCCAAGTCTGAGTAGACCCCTTCAACCAAGCACCTACTGAAGGCTGCTGAGCTCAGCTACCAACAGCCACCACCCCTCCTCCTCTGGCCTCAGGGGCAAAACCACCAAGGACCTTTAATAAAGCACTAAAATACCCTTTAATTCAGGGCAAGGATGAGGCAGAAGGGGGGCAAAATTCCACAAACCACTCGTTGGGGGAGTGAAGGCTGCATCTAGGGGGTGTTTTTAAACTTCCCCACGCTCAGAAATCATGGAAGGTTTGGGTTAGAAGAGACCTTGAAGATCATCTAGATCCAATCCCACCCCTGCATGGGCAGGGACACCTCCCAGCAGCCCAGGCTGCTCCAAGCCCCATCCAACCTGCCCTTCAACACTGCCAGGGATGGGGGGAAACAAGAATCAAAGAAGCAGCTTCATCTCAGCTTGACTCTCAACTTTATAAAAATGCTCAGTTTCCACACAAAAACCTACTTGATTTTTTTTAAAGCTGATTGAAAATCAGTTGACCCCCATGTCCACTGGGCTGCCCAGCTGCACCAGCCTGGATGGCTCATTAGCACTGGAGTTAACAAGAGCCCAGGTCTGCAAGTCCCACTTTTATTGTTTCAGGAAAAAAAAATATGTGTCCTATGGGCTCAGAAAATACCTTTTCCCTTGGTGAAAGGAAATGACAGGATAAGAAACCCTGGGGGGTTTGTTCTCAAGACAAAACTGCTTCCCAAGCACTGCTGAAGGTTAAAAAAAATAGGTATTTTGGCCCAAAAAATTAAATATCTATTTAGTTTTTCTGTGGAGCCACCACACACATGGTGACAAGTGTCTACAAACACCTGTGCCATGAGGAGAGACGTGAGGAATGTGCAAACACACCCCTTTTTTAATTGCTCTTAATTATGTTATTCATCCTGCTGGGGATTAAAAGACCCCAAATCTAGTGTGTTCTTAACAAAAGAAACCAGGCAGCAGCTCAGGGCTTGGGGTGGGAGGGGATGCAGAAGGAGCCAGCTGGGATAATAAAGTCTAGATGATGTTATTTACTTGCTGTCCAGCAGCAGGGATGATTTTGCCTCCCACAGGAAGGAGAAGACCATGAGTGTGACTTCTGCCAACCCAACTCACCCACCAGTGATGGGTTTTCTCCATTTATTTTCTCACTCTCACATTCACAGCCCAAAAGAAGTTCCTTCTCAGACACAGCACTTGAGGAGCACATCCCAAAAACCACCCCATGCTGTGTTCCCATCAACAGGAGAGAAGGTGTGATGAGGAGCCACAAAGCCATGAGATGATGGATGAACCTTCAGCCAGGAGAGCCCCAGGACAACACAGTGAAGGGAAGAGCTAAGCTAAACTAGCCACCCCAGCTCCTCAAATTATTTCTCCCATGAAATATCAGGAAATGCAAAGGCAAACAACTGGAAAACAGGGCCAATTGGAACAGGAGGTGGCCAGGGGCCACCTTGAGTAAGTGAGCCTGGCAAGCACAGCACTGCCCATTCCTGCCAGATGTTGCTTTAGGTTCACCACAACATTGAAGAGCAGCTGCCAAAGCTACAGAACAGCAACTTCAACTTAGCACAGATAACTGGGTCATAGAAAAGAATCATGGAATTGTTTTGCTTGGAAAAGACCCCCAAGATCATCCAGCCCAACCCTTCCCCCAGCCCTGCCAAGGCCACCCCTGCCCCATGTCCCTCAGCACCATCTCCAGGGCTTGGAAAGCCCTCCAGGGATGGGGACTCCCCCCCTGCCCTGGGCAGCCTGGGCCAGGCCCTGACAACCCTTGGCAGGCAGGAATTGTTCCCCAGATCCAACCTCCACCTCCCCTGGCACAACTTGAGGCCGGTTCCTCTTGTCCCATCCCTTGTTCCTGGGGAGCAGAGCCCGACCCCCCTGGCTCCAACCTCCTCTCAGGCAGCTGCAGAGCCAGCAGGTCTCCCCTCAGCCTCCTTTGCTCCAGGCTGGACACCCCCAGCTCTCTCAGCTGCTCCTGCTCACACGTGTTCTCTAACAAGTTGAAGCTTCAAGATCACAGATGGTTGAACGTGTAAGGGGCAAGAAAGCATCTGCCCTCCCTAAGTAGGGGAAAACATCTTCCCCTGAAAGACACAGCTGTGACCAGAGGGACAGGAAGCACTGGAGGGGGAAAATGAGTGAACCCATGGTAGGATCCATCCCATCCATTTGGATTTGCCCTAATGAAGGCCCAGGCAGCTCAAAAGAGAAGCTAAAAATGGAGCTTCATCTTCCTGGAGAGCAGCTGCAGATCCATCCAGGGGCTGCAGAGCCTGCAGCGTCGCTCCGGTGGAGACAGAGGCAGCAGAGTCTTTGATCCAGGCACGGAGGGAGGAATCATGTCAGAATTGCTCCATGAGAACCAGATGGTGGCCAGAGCAGCCCCGAGGCAGGGGGAACTCCAAAGAAGAGCTTGTTTTATTTTTGGAGACAGAAGCTGCTGGCTTGGAGCCTGCAGAGCTGCTGAGCCCAGGCCACACGGTTCTGCACCTTCCCGAGCAACTTTTCATGAGTTGCACAGCAAATTAAACACAGCAGGAAAAGTGGGACGAGTCTGTCACAAAGAAAATCAGAACCAAACCAGGGTTTAGGGTGTCCAGCTGCAGGACACAAACCCACCCCTGGCTTGGGAGAGGCAAGAGCTGCAGAAAGGTCTCCAGACTCAATGGATGCAGCGGTAGGGGAGGAAGATGGTGCCTGATGAAGGCCTCTCCAGGAATCTATCCCTTAGCTGCCAGGACTTGGGATTTCATGGGACTAAACTGCAGAAGACCAATGGACACCAACCATGGGTGCAGGGAAACAACAGCACAAGTGGGTAGAGGCTCATCTTGTGCTTGGGCCAACTCAAGCTCTGCTGGCAAAGGGGTGATGGGTCTTCTACACCAACCTTTGCCAACCCAGCTGCTCGCCTGTGCTTCAGGAGACCTGTCTCCCAGCTGGGGACCTGGCTGAGTCCCACGCCTGAAGGTGGAGCTGGGAAGCCACCTGCAGCTCTCTGGAGCTCACAGAGGTTGGCAGAAGTTGTGTGCTCAAAGCCAAGATGACCTGCAGACCATGCTGTCTCACCTAAGCCCGAACTTCTGTTGGCTTGCTGAAGAAGCACCAGGCAACCAAACCCATCCCCTACCAGGCTGGCTCCACCAGCCTGGGCTGGATCTGCTCTTCCTTGCTCTCCTCCCTCCTCTCCTCTCTCAACAGCTTCCCACTGCAACCCCCCATCCCTCCTGCACATGGAGGACAAGGGACAGAGAGGATAAAAAAACAAGACTAATGCCACAACATCCCTGCTTGAAGGCCAAAAAAACCCACCACAAACAAGAGCCTGGCTGCTCCCCAGGGCCTATTGTCTCCACAAACTATTTCTTGCTCTAAGTTCTAACAAATGAGAAGCTTCTTCATTCAAGTATCAGATGTGTGTGCCCCAGCAAGAGCCAATCTCTTCAGGAGGGCTTGTCTGGGGACAGGACAGGCAGGAGCAGCTCCATGAGGCTGTCCTAGGAAGATCCATCAGATGTGATTGGAAAAGACTATTTCAGGGGAAGAGGGAAGCTCTGCTTGCCTGGGACACCCAAGCTCTGCTGTGTCCATCCAGGCTGATAATTAAGGTCACAGAACGGGTGTTATCATTGGAAAAGAGAAAGTCCACCTTGGCCAAAGTTGGGGTAACACCTGAGCCTTGAAATCCAAGTCACTGCTCACGACTTGTGAAGCTACAAGTGCCCAAGTCAAACCTTCTAAACCCAAGACACTTAGCTCTTTCAAAAGGTTTTTCTTAAAAGATCTTCTCCAACTCCTACCCAGCTGCAGCTCCCACATGCCCTGTCCCCAGAAGGTGAGGGTGTCCTCTGCCCATCCAGGAGTGGAGGAAGATGCCAAAAGCTCCATCCCACCTGCAGCAGAGCACAACCATGGTGGGACATTCTGCAGCAGCCAGTGCTGCCATGCTGGTTGTGTCCATGTGGCATTAGTCAGAGGACACAGGCTCACCACAGGACAGATTTTAGACTATGGGATAGGTCCTCCCAAGAATCCCATGGCTTGGATAGTGAAGCTGCAGGATCTCAAGGCCTTGCTTTGGTGTAAACACTGAGGAAACCCCAAGGGCCAGACAGCCTGAGAGCCCAAGGCTACTGAAGCACATGCTCTGCTTGAAGCCAACAGTGCCCTCAGAATCAGAATTGTCACCGTTGGAAAAGACCTCTGAGATCACCACGTCCAACCATCAACCTCCACCCCAAAAAATATTTAAACAAAAGCCCACTAGGGCATGTCCTGAAGTGCCTCATCTACATGGTTTTTAAATCCCTCCAGGAATGGTGACTCCACCACCTCCCTGGGCAGCTGTCCCAGTCCCCAACCACTCATGCAGCAAAGAAATTCTTCCTAATATCCAATCTAACCCTCCCCTGGCAAAACTGGAGGCTGGTTCCTCTGCTCCTGTCATTGGTCACCTGGGAGAAGAAAGAGGCCAACACCCACTTCCCTGCAACCTCCTTTCAGGGAGTTGTAGAGGGCTATGAGGTCTCCCCTCAGCCTCCTTTGCTCCAGGCTGGACACCCCCAGCTCCCTCAGCTGCTCCTGCTCACACTTGTGCTCCAGCCCCTTCCCCAGCTCCCTTGCCCTTCTCTGGACACGCTCCAGCCCCTCCATGTCCTCCTTGTCCTGAGGGGCCCAGCCCTGAGCCCAGCATTCCAGGTGCCCCCTCCCCAGTGCCCAGCACAGGGGGGTGATCCCTGCCCTGCTCCTGCTGGCCACCCCAGTGCTGACACAAGCCAGGATGCTGGTGGCCTTCTTGGCCACCTGGGCACACCGTGGCTCATCTCCAGCTGCTGTGACCAACCCTCAGGTCCTATTCTCTCAGGCACTTTCCAGCCCCTCTCCCCAAGCCTGGAGCACTGGGGGGTTGGTGTGACCCCAGTGTAGGACCTGGCACTTGGCCTGGTTGAACCTCTGACAACTGGCCTTGGCCCATGGATCCAACCTGTCCAGATCCCTCTGCAGAGCCCCAATCCCTGGATCCAGCCTGTCCAGATCCCTCTGCAGAGCCTCAATCCCTGGATCCAGCCTGTCCAGATCCCTCTGCAGAGCCTCAACCCCTGGATCCAGCTGTTCAGGTCCCTCTGCAGAGCCCTCCTACCCTCTAGCACATCAACACTCCCACCCAACTTGGTGTCATCTGCAAATTTACTGATGAAACCCTCAACTCCTTCATCTAGATCATCGATAAAGATGTTGAACAAGACTGGCCCCAGAACTGAGCCCTGGGGTCACCACTGGGGACTGGCCACCAACTGGACCCAACCCCGTTCACTACAGCTCTCTGGGCCTGGCCATCCAGCCAGTGAACAACACACTTGTCTAGGCCACAATTCTTCAGCTTCTCCAGGAGAACACTGAGGGAGACAGTGCCAAAGGCTTTACCAAAGTCCAGGCAGGCAACATTCACAGCCTTCCCCTTGTCCACTAGGCAGGTTACATGGTCAGACAAAGGGATCAGGTTGGTCAAGCAGGACCTCCCCTTTGATAAACCCATGCTGGCTAAGCCCCTCTTCTGTCCCTCAGCCGTAGCTACTAAAGCCTAAGTCCTTGAAAGGACATTGAGAAAACCTTGCCATGCTTGTTCCTATGATGCCAAGAGGGAAAAGCACTGGTTCTGCTGCCACCATGCCATGTGTCACCTCCATCATGGGTCTGGCTGCTCGGATCAGTCCCCAGAGCCTTACCTGAGTGCAATCCTCCAGCCAGAGCGGGCTAAGACACCTGGAAGAACCACGTTGAACCACCACCTGCACCCTTGCTAGGTGTCCACCACCCAACTTTTGCCACCCAGAGTGAGCTTTCAGCATAGGCAGAGGTAGGCACCACTTCCTTGGAGTGCAGGAAGGGTGGGCACCAGCCCAGGCTGAAAACTTACCCTGCTGGGGAGTGTGTGTGTGTGTTGTGCTGGGTATGTCGTGGTGGCCAACACTCCTTGGGATGAAGGAGTTGGAGGCTACAAGGCCTGTAAGCCAAGGACTTAGGAGTCCTGTGTATAGAGGTAGAGAAAAAAAGAGCTCACTTCATCCTTTCATGCCAGGAGTTGGGATTTTCCCGGAGCGACGTCCATTGCCGGCAATGGACGCACCAAAATAACGTCGGCATCACTGAGTTAACCACCTCTGTCCTCTTTCCACCTATCCCATTGCTCATGCATCATCATCATCATCAGCCAGCTTCCCAACCATCTTCCCGCTTCTTCACCGTATGCACGCTATGTCCTCTCCCTTCTTCAGCACGGAGTTGAAAATGGAGTTGAGAAAAGGAGACCCATGGCCAGCTCCTTGCTGCCCTGAGAAGCTAGATGGAAATGGTTGAAATTACAAGGGGGGTCATCAGCAAGACTGGAGAGGACATAGCTTAAGTTTCAGACCCTCCCTCCCCACCCAGCCAACATCTGCAGATGTTTCACCACTCAAAACCAGCTTTTTAAAAAGCTTGGAAGTGGTGGGAAAGGCACCCAGCTCTCTTGTCACTGGGGTGACCTGGTTTTCCAAGGTGACTATCCATCCCCCTTCCATCTAAAACATCACCCTACCAGCTTAGCCTGAGACATCAGCCACCTCCAGGCTGTCCTATGGTGGCATCTCACCAGGTGAGAGTTGGACAGAAGTAGTTAACTCTTAGTGCCACAATAAAGTCCAGGACAGAATTCATCCCCGTGTCACAGTTTCCCCACAAATCCTTTACGGAAGAGAAATGAGCTTCCACAAACCCATCACATGACTCTGCTTTTCTGGGTGGGATTTGCTGGGATTACTACAAAGCTCAGGCTTGTGAGATGGATCCCATCCCTACCACCAGACACACGCCCTGCATCGGGCCACCAGCGTCCTTGGGAAGACACAAGGTGAATGAAATGTACACAGAGAGGATGTGACTCCACATCTTCAGCAGAACAGTGACAGGTCATGACTCCACAGCCTGACCATGGGCTTCAGCAAAGGTCTCTAGATCCCCAAGGCTGAGCTCCTCCAAGTTCCAAAGAAAAGGTCTCTAGATCCCCAAGGCTGAGCTCCTCCAAGCCCCAAAAGAAAACACAAGCCATGGTGTTAAACTGACACTGTCAGATTAAATTTGGTCTTAAACCAACATTTTGGAGGAGAAACTCATGAAACTTCACATTCTTCATCAGTGCTTTTAACCATTTCTTCTGTGTTGTTTCATGCTTAAACACCACAGCCCATGATCCTGGAAGAACACATCTGGTTGCAAACAAAAAAGTGGACCTGGGTCACCCAATCCAAGTCTACGTCCAAAGCAGTGCAGGACTAAGACTGGGCTGAGCTTCCAGTTTAAATAATTCCAGGTATCCACAATGGATGGAAAAGGACTTGGTTTCCATCTAACCATAAACACAACCTGACAGTGAAGTTTCAAGTAAGAAACTTCTGAGGCCACCACCTTTAAGAGTCTGCACATTGAAACCTAGTAGATGATGTAGCAAAGATCTGCTCAGTCAAGAGGGGAAGGGGACAAAAAAATCGAGTTGAAACATCTCTCATGTTCAGGAGGTCTCACCTCCTCTCCCACTAACATTTCTGGCCCAAATGGTTACACTCAAACTCTGCAAATGTTCAGGAGCAGCTGGTCCTCCTGATGAAGGCAGCATTTCTCCTAAGACTTGGGTAAATCTCTAGGGACATTGTAGAAATGTTAATGTTTGGAGCTATGGCTGCTGAACGTACAAGCCAAGGTTCATGGACTCAGCAACTGTGTCTCCTCCATTTGCACGTGGTGCTTCAGGAGGAACATCACCCAGTGCTTGATCAGTCTCCTGTCATCACTCATTCTCAAGCTCGCTGGGTTACTAACCCTGTAGCTCTGTGCTGCACCTCAAACTATACGTTTGCTTAAAGACTACTTCAGATAATTAGAACTGGATGGACACTTGATGAAGTAAAGGGTAGAAGACCTTCCACCACCTTTTCCACCAAGCCCACACCATACCAGAAGCACGACAGCACCTTCAATTCCTACATTCACAGACTGGTTTGGGTTGGAAAGGACCTTAAAGACCATCTAGTCCCACCCCCTGCCATGGGCAGGGACACCTCCCACCAGCCCAGGCTGCTCCAAGCCCCATCCAACCTGCCCTTCAACACTGCCAGGGATGGGGCAGCCACAGCTTCCCTGGGCAACCTGGGCCAGGCTCTCCCCACCTGTACAGTGAAGAATTTCTTCATAGTATCTCATCTAAATCCTTTGCTGGATCCTCAGCAAATGCTGCTCTTATGCTTATTAAAGGGTAAAAACAACTTAGAGGCTCCCGTCCCTTGTGCTCAAATCCCAAGTATATAATCCTAGAGAAGCAGCAGATGGGTGAGGAGCTCCCAAAGACCTAAAGAAACCCCTGGAAATGCCTGAATAGCTGAGTGGTGAGTTACTGGAACGTCATCCTATGTCCCACCAGAAAAAGCTGTTGGCTGAACAGCCAGTGGCCAAGCTGGCCACCCACACTGCTTGGGGACAAGGGCCTGCATCTGGAGGAGAGAAGAGAGCCCATGGCCACCAAGCTCTTAAAGATGTTAACTGCTCAAGGGAGACCTTGTTGGGAGTGAAACCATGGGCAGCCACCTCCTCTAGCTGCCTTTAAAGGCTTAATTAACACCCCAAATCTGAACACTGACCTGATCTAAACACCAACTGCAAACTCCCAGAGGTCAACCCAACACAACAACTATCCAGAGAACATCACAGGCCAACAGAGCAGTTTCTGGAGGCTCTACACATTGCAGATGAGAAGCAGATGTTAACAGGACTGGAAACACTGAGGATTTGGTGATAACTGAATTTCAGAGCAGAAGGTTTCCATTTGTTTCAGTGACTGGGCACTTCAAGCAAAGATGCTTGAGGTGTTACCAGTAGCCTCCTCTTCTGATGGGTTGAGAAGGGAATCTCAGTCCCTTAGAGCTGCCCTCCCTGTGAACCACCTAAAAAATAACTGGATGACTAAGGTGTCTCCAACTGGATTATCTGCTCCTTTCAGCATGTAAAGCACCAACACCTGGAGATCTACTGGAAGTCAGGGACAAGGCAGTTAAGAACATACATAGAAAGCACCTGGAGAAGCCCTTTTGCTTGGAGAAGACATTCAAGAGTTGTCCAACATCTACCAACAAGACAAGAACTCAGCCCCGTTTGTACTGAACCACAAACAACTCTGCATGTCCCTCAGCAGGAGCAGAGGTGCTGCAGCTGCAGGTGGGTGCCTCTTACCTTGAGCTCCTTCCAGCTGTCCAGCAGCCTGGTGGCCAGGTCGCTCACATCCACTATTTTGTCCGTCTGTTCCTGGCTCCTCTCACTCTCCACGTCGGACACACCTTCCTCTTCATCTTGGGATGGCGTTTCCATCGTGATGGGCTCCTCCAGCTTCGTGCTGTTGCTCTCTTTCACCTCAGCCTCAGGCTCAGCCTCCAGCTCTGCAGCTTGGGGTTTGCTGCTCTCCACTGGGGCCTCAAGGGCAGCTTTGATCTCCTGCTGCTGCTGCTGCTCCTCCGCCACCTCCATCGGGGCACTCTCCAGCTGGTCCAGGTCCTCTTTGCCCTCCTTCCCTTCCAGCTCACTGGTTGTATCCGAGATGGCACTGTCCATGCTGTTCTCACTTATGATTTTCAGCCTTCGAAACACCAGTTTCTTGGGGGTGTCTGTGTCCCCTTCTGTGCTCTGCTTGGTGGAGAGGTCGGGGGTGTTGAGGGGCGTGTGGGCCCGCGAGGTGTTCTCGCTGGAGTAGCCGTCCCCCTCGCTGAGCTGGGGGACAGCAGTCTTGGTCTGAGCCCAGCGCTGAATGATGGGAAGAACTTTGCTCTCCTCCAGCATGTTCTTGGTAGGGATGGGCAGGAGCTCTAGTGTCTTCATGATCTAATTGGAAAGATTAAAAAAAAAAAGTCACAGCGTGAAGAGGTGTGAGAATCTACAGGGTGTCTCCAGACTGGAATGTTCTCCTGTTCTCAAGGGAAGGTTTTAACTCTGGAATAGCAACATGATGGTGACAGGTCATAGGGCAGGGACAGCAGTGTCCCTTCTCAAAGCTGAACCACAGGGGTGAATGTCTGCTGAGAGCAAATAAACCATGACTGGGTGGGAAAAAGTCAGTGCAGGGGTTTAGTGATTAAACGAATTTAGTTTAATCCAAGTTTAGGTCCAAGTTTAGGACCAATGGATTTCCAAGAGCTCAGACCCTTAGGGTTGGCCATGGCCTTCCTAGGACAATCAATTCCACAACACAGGAGTTAGATACCCTACAGGAAAGAAAACCTGGTGAGCAACATCAAGATGTCCCAGCAGTCAAAACAGAAGTGATTGACCCAAGGAAGTTTGCCAATGAACACCAGGAAAGCTCCTTCCTTGCCTGACAGAGGTGCCCTGTGCTGCAGGAGACAGCTTTTGGAGATGAGCCCAAAAGCTTGTGCTGTACCCAAGGGTTGTGTCCAAAGCCTGAGATGAGAATCAAGTTATTAAAAAAAGATCTTCAAAATCCTTTTATAAAACCTGCCCATGGGAACAGGGATCACAGGCACAGGAAGAAGTCCCAGATGTTCTATGAGCACAACCAGGATCCAGCAGGTGACCTTGGCCACTTCCCTCCCAAGAACCAGACCCCAAGTCCCTGTTTCTAAAGGAGAGCCAGACCTTTCTACAGGACTTTTTGTTTTCAACTTGTTTGCTTTCAGAAGTGGCCCTCCAATGGAGTGAAGGCCAGAAGGTTGTTCTATGGCATTACACTAACTTCTGCCATGGTCACCTGGCAGCCACCAGACCACGTCTCTTAGAACTATGATTTTATGTAAAGGGGGAAAAGAGCATTTACTTGGATTTTAGAAGATGATCTCCAATCCACCAAATCCCACCAAAGCTGCCAGTGTGCTTGCTGTGACCTGATGCACTGAGAGAAGAGATGAAGCCACCACAACTCCAAAGACTCAGTCTCCCTCCTGAAGCTCGTGGGGAGCAGCTCAGTGTGTGAGATCAAGGAGACTGAGTGCTTGAAACCATCCCCAGGGGCAAGATGGAGTCTCACCTTAACCTGACCATTGGTTTCTCCAAAGCCAGAGGTCAAAGAGGAGCCAGAGGAGAGCTACCCAGCAGCTCTGCAATGCCATGAGCACTCCCACCAGGGAGCAAGAGGTAGGGACCATGTGTACAGAAATCCAGGGCTGAGACTCCCTTGGAGAAAAGGCTTCAACATCTACCAAGTGGGATGGATCCCACCTACCCTGAAGAAGAAAACTCTGCAGTCCCAAAGGGGATCAGCTCAGCTCCCTTCTCAGAGCAGTGACTGCAACAGATTAACCCAGTCCCTGGAGATTTGGTCTCAGCTCTTTCTGCAGCCTCGTGAGCAGCAACAGGGGGTGACACAGCATGGTGGGAGGGATGTTGACAAAGGAGCTGTCAAGCTCTTCTGCTGTGGCTCCAAGTGCTGAAAAGCCACATCACACCAGCAGAAGGGAAAACTGGAGCCATTCACTGAACCTGACCTGCACACAAGGTGCAGGGGCCATCAGCAACAGCATGGGCACTGGTGAGGACACACCTCCAATCCTGGGGTCAAGTCTGGGCCCCTCAGGACAAGGAGGACATGGAGGGGCTGGAGCGTGTCCAGAGAAGGGCAAGGGAGCTGGGGAAGGGGCTGGAGCACAAGTGTGAGCAGGAGCAGCTGAGGGAGCTGGGGGTGTCCAGCCTGGAGCAAAGGAGGCTGAGGGGAGACCTGCTGGCTCTGCAGCTGCCTGAGAGGAGGTTGGAGCCAGGGGGGTCGGGCTCTGCTCCCCAGGAACAAGGGATGGGACAAGAGGAACCGGCCTCAAGTTGTGCCAGGGGAGGTGGAGGTTGGATCTGGGGAACAATTCCTGCCTGCCAAGGGTTGTCAGGGCCTGGCCCAGGCTGCCCAGGGCAGGGGGGGAGTCCCCATCCCTGGAGGGGTTTCCAAGCCCTGGAGATGGTGCTGAGGGACATGGGGCAGGGCTGGCCTTGGCAGGGCTGGTGAAGTTGTTGGATTCCATGATCTTCAAGGGCTTTCCCAACCAGAACAACGCCATGATTGATGATTCCACCATGCTCTGCACAGCCCAAGGCAGACCAAACTCTACTCAAACCCTGCAAGATCTAAGGAATCATCAGAGATCCCCAACCCAACAGCACTGAAGAAAAAAGAAAGAGGAAAGAAAGAGGAAAGAAAGAGAAAAGAAAGAGAAAAGAAAGAGAAAAGAAAGAGAAAAGAAAGAGAAAAGAAAGAGAAAAGAAAGAGAAAAGAAAGAGAAAAGAAAGAGAAAAGAAAGAGAAAAGAAAGAGAAAAGAAAGAGAAAAGAAAGAGAAAAGAAAGAGAAAAGAAAAAGAGAAAAGCAAATAAAGTAAAAAATAAAAGTTAAGAATGAAAATTAAAAACTAAAAAATTTAACTAAATTTTAAAATTAAAAATAAACAAGAAAAAAGAAAAATAAAATTTAATTTAATTTAAAAAACAAACAGAAAATAAACTGAAAATGAAAAATAAAATGAAAATGAAAAAAATAAAATAGAAATGAAAAATTAAAATATAAAAAGAAAAAAATAACAAAGCAAAAAAAAAGAAATTACAGATGAAATCAACCAACAAAAGGACAGCAAACCCAGCCCAGCCCCTGCTGCCCCAGCAGCTGCTGGGGGGGCCCAGCCCAGCACTGACCTCCAGCTGCAGCCTGAGGTTGGGGGCCGTGCTGCCCCGGCCATCACCCAGCTCAGTCATCCAGATCCAGAGGAGGGACAGCCCGTGGCACTCCAGGAAGGACTTCAGGCAGGACTGGGAGTGTGTGTTCTGCAGGAGCCAAAACCAGAGTGCCCGTGGGCAGGGAGATGGTTTGTTCAGGGAGATGGTTTGTTCCCACCACCATAGCCAACTGCTCAGCTGGGCTGATGCTCCTGCCCAAGCCCAGGGCAGGAGGCACAACCAGGTCATTTTAGGTGCCATAACTGCCAGGTCTGGAGCAGCCCCACGTGTGGCAGAGCCCTGAGCACCCTCCCCTGGGGAACTGCTACTAGGAGTAGGAAAGACCAACCCTGGGTGGTAGAGCCCTGAGAACCATCACCTGGGGAAATGCTCCTACTGGGGGTAGGAAAGACCAACCCTGGGTGGTAGAGCCCTGAGCACCCTCCCCTGGGGAACTGCTCCTACTGGGAGTAGGAAAGACCAATACTGAGTGACAGAGCCCTGAGAACCATCACCTGGGGAACTGCTCCTACTGGGAGTAGGAAAGACCAACCCTGGGTGACAGAGCAGCCTTGGCTGAAACTCACCTGCACCAGGCAAAGATGCAGGAGAACCTTGGAGCTACAGGCAGCTGTGATTTTAAGCTGACAAACTACTCGGTAAACTCTCTAAAAACTGGTGTCCTAGGAATTTATTTGCTCCTAAGGAATTCTGCAGCACCTTTGACCAGGCTGAGTTCCACCAAATGCAAAATGAGCAAAGGGTGGAGGTGACACGTGGGCTACAAACCACGCAGAAGCTCTCGGCTTGCCCACAGGTTGCTGGCCTGAGTGTGAGACCTTCCTCCCCCCTTCTCCTTCCTCCTCAAAGGTGAGCTCCAAGGACATGGTTTCCTGTCCTCCAGCTGGGATCTCCTCACCTGTATGAGTTTGAGGCAGGTGAGCTTCTGCTCCAGCGTTTCGATCCGGACCATCAGCCGGGACAAGCTGAGAACTTGGTTCTTGTCAGAGAGACCTTCTCCGTTCTCCAGCAGCGCTTCCAGCTCCCCGTCCACCTGCACACCCAAAGGAAAACAACTCCCAGGTCATGCCAGGCTCATCCCACCCTGTGTGACAGCAGAAACCAATCCCCTCCATGCCTTGGAGAGCCAGGAGAAGCCTCACCCTGGCAATTCTTTCCCCCTGTGAGGGGGCACCTGGAATGCTGGGCTCAGGTCTGGGCCCCTCAGGACAAGGAGGACATGGAGGGGCTGGAGCGTGTCCAGAGAAGGGCAAGGGAGCTGGGGAAGGGGCTGGAGCACAAGTGTGAGCAGGAGCAGCTGAGGGAGCTGGGGGTGTCCAGCCTGGAGCAAAGGAGGCTGAGGGGAGACCTGCTGGCTCTGCAGCTGCCTGAGAGGAGGTTGGAGCCAGGGGGGTCGGGCTCTGCTCCCCAGGAACAAGGGATGGGACAAGAGGAACCGGCCTCAAGTTGTGCCAGGGGAGGTGGAGGTTGGATCTGGGGAACAATTCCTGCCTGCCAAGGGTTGTCAGGGCCTGGCCCAGGCTGCCCAGGGCAGGGGGGGAGTCCCCATCCCTGGAGGGGTTTCCAAGCCCTGGAGATGGTGCTGAGGGACACGGGGCAGGGGTGGCCTGGGCAGGGCTGGGGGAGGTGTTGGATTCCATGATCTTAAAGGGCTTTTCCAACCAAAACAATCCTGGGATGTGCCCACATAGAAGAGTAGCCTGGCTTCAACTTGACTCAATGTGGTTTTTCTTCTTTTACCTGGTCTATTGTGGTTTTTTTTCAGACCTCAAACCCCACCCAGGATCACGCTGCTCCCACCAGCTCCCTTCCTGGGACCACCAGCTGCACTCCTGCCTCACACACCAAGCAGGAATCCCCCCACTCCCACGTCCATTTCTCCCCACAACACATTTTAGATGCATCCACCTAAATACCACGGGGAGGAAATTCCAGGTGCCTGCACCAGAACATTCCCAGTGCCAAGTTTGTCTTTGCACCAAGGAGAAAAGATGTGCCCTGAGACCAGCTGGGGCTGCAGACACATTGACTCCCTGGAACACCTACCAGGTACTGAGGATTTTTTTTGGAAGGGCTTTTTACAAGGGCTTGTAGTGAGAGGACAAGGGTGATGGATTTGAACTGAAAGAGGAGAGATTTAGGTCAGAGATCAGGAGGAAATTCTTTCTTTGTGAGGGTGGGGAGAGCCTGGCCCAGGTTGCCCAGGGAAGCTGTGGCTGCCCCATCCCTGGCAGTGTTGAAGGGCAGGTTGGATGGGGCTTGGAGCAGCCTGGGCTGCTGGGAGGTGTCCCTGCCCATGCAGGGGGGGTTGAAACTGGATGATCTTGAAGGTCCCTTCCCACCCAAACCATTCTATGATCTTCACAACCAGAGGCACATTCCCCTCCATGCAGACACCAAAACAAGGGTCACCATTCCCCTGACTGCCCAGTGCCACCAAACATTTTAAAGCACCTGATTAATGACATATATTTTTAGCTTCCTGCCTCTCTGGTAAAAAAAATTTGAAGCTGGAATTTTTAAAAGTAGCTTCTCCCAAAAGAGCAGGTAAAAATCCTATTGAACAGAGATTTATGACCTCAAGGAGAGAAAAATGGTATCTCAGAGTTGGTTTTTACAGCAGCCTGCACCCAGGCAAAACTCCTTCTGACTCCTTTGCTCTGATGTTCTGCAGATCCCTACATCTCCCATGTGAACCCATCCCTGGAATCCAATGTAGTTCCATAGACAAGGGTTAGATGGATGAAAAAGCTACAAAAAGACTAAAAGGTCTGGATTTAAGGCCCATATTCTGTTCCCATCCAGATGTAAACAAACCTGTGCCTGAAGTCAGCACCAATACAACGTGTTCATGCAAGTTCCTCCTGGAAGCTGCTTTGCCTCAGGTCAAAGCAATTAAAGAGGCTCAAATGGCACATCCCAAACATCTGCTCCCCTCCAGCTGTCCAATTTCAGGTAAGGTCCTAAATGGTGAAGGTGGAATTGTCCATCTTCCAACCAGGTTTAAAAATCATAAAAGACAAGCCAGATTTTTAAACCCAAGAAGAATTTTCTGTGGTTTTTAGCAGCATGCAGTGTTAATGGTCAGATGTTCATGGAATGGTTTAATGGTTTGGGTGGGAAGGGACCTTTAAAGGCCATAGAGTCCAACTCCATTGCAGGAAGCAGGGACATCTTCATAGAATCATATAATGGAGTCATGGAATGGTTTGGGAGAGACATCTAGTCCCACCCACCCTGCCATGGGCAGGGACACCTCCCACCAGCCCAGGCTGCTCCAAGCCCCATCCAACCTGCCCTTCAACACCCCCAGGGATGGGGCAGCCACAGCTTCTCTGGGCAACCTGGGCCAGGCCCTCCCCACCCTCAGGGCAGAGAACTTCTTCCTTGTATCTACTCTGAATCTAGTCCTTCTTCTCTGCTGGTATTTTGTGCTGTCACCCAGAGAAAGGAAACACTCGTGTAACTAAAGCTCCAAGAAAACACAGGCATTGAGGAACAGTAAGAAATAACATTATATATAAATGCATCCTAACTTTGATTTTTGACTCATGGATCCCAGAAGATGACAGAGGTAACATGGAGAGTCCAGGGTCAACAACTGGTTGCTACCCTGCCATGGGCAGGGACACCTCCCACCAGCCCAGGCTGCTCCAAGCCCCATCCAACCTGCCCTTCAACACCCCCAGGGATGGGGCAGCCACAGCTTCTCTGGGCAACCTGGGCCAGGCCCTCCCCACCCTCAGGGCAGAGAACTTCTTCCTTGTATCTACTCTGAATCTAGTCCTTCTTCTCTGCTGGTATTTTGTGCTGTCACCCAGAGAAAGGAAACACTCGTGTAACTAAAGCTCCAAGAAAACACAGGCATTGAGGAACAGTAAGAAATAACATTATATATAAATGCATCCTAACTTTGATTTTTGACTCATGGATCCCAGAAGATGACAGAGGTAACATGGAGAGTCCAGGGTCAACAACTGGTTGCTGCAACTCTTCAGAAATCAATTTAAAAAGATAAATAAAGGAGAACGAGACTCACCGAGTCCTTCTTCCGGGAACGCTCCTTCTTCATCTTCCCCCCAGCAGCTCGGATGCTGACCCTGTTCTCTCCTCCCAGGTAACCCCGGCAGTTGGCTGAGCCACAGAAACACTTCTGGGCCTCCTTGCTGAGGGTGGGCAGAGGCACCAGAGCAGGTTAGAGACACACAACAACCACAGACAGTTGCTCTACCTCACTCTTAAGCGACCCCTCAGAAGAAAGGGACTGGAACTTTTCTGCAAGGCCAGGTCATTCAAAATTCAAATACATTTCTTTCTTTCTTTCTTGATTTCTTACATTATTACCATGATCCCACCTTGTCCCAGCTGGAAACCAAAGTCTGCTTCACTTCCAGGCTCTTTATAGCTCAAGAACCAGCACAAGTGGAGGTGCTGGGTCTCCTAACTTCTTACCACACGGTGCAATCACTATTTTCATGTTCCTAATGAATAGTTCATCAAGAGTATATACTCATTACTAAAAAGGCTTTCATTTTATTCCTCAAAACAGAATAAAGAATGGGCTGAGGATTTGTGGAAACTGTAAAATTCAAGTGGAAGATGTTTTTTTGCCATGGGAAGCAGCAGAGATTCAAGTTACATGCTATTCAGGCAATATTTCTACCAAGCCTCTGTATTTCCTACTTGACAGGAGATACAATTTTACACCACATGTCAAAATTGCTTGGGAGAACTGGGGAGGGTTTGGAAAAATGTGCTTAATCCACTGGATGAAGTGGATCTGGTGTTAAGAACCAGGGAAGCTCAACTGTGAGATATTCTCTGAAGCAGAACCTGAGCTCAGGGAAGATGCTGGAGAGATCAGGGCTGGAAAACTCGAGGGAGATGAGACCAAATTCACTGAACTTCAGTATCTGAAACCCTAATCATTCTGACTAAGCCATATACAGACAAAAATATGATTATGGGTGCAGAGCCTGCATATTTTGTGACACTCCCCAGCTTTAGATACCCCCACATGCCCAGAAACCAACCAGGCCTTTGCTGCACCATGGGGTGAGGTTCAGTGGGCACCAGGAACTGAAAACTCCACGACAACATCTGACCCTTCAGCACATACAGTTTTATAATGCAGATAAAAATTCATTTCTGACTCTTCTGCATTTAGAAGGAGCCAAATCCAGAAGGAAAAGGCAGAGAAGCTCCTTAAACAAATGCATTCAGTTAAAAGAAAATGGGATTATAAAATAGATCTATGATTAATCCCGTAATTACATGTTTCCTCGAGCCTGTTGGGTGCTGTTTTGTGCTCCTCTCACTAAAGAGAGTGAAATACTTTGCCACACACCTGGACAAGAAGGAATAGGAAAGTATTAGGCTCAGGTTTGGAGAAAAGAGGCAAAGTCTGTGCTGGAGCCTGCACAGCTGCACTTCTGGAGTCAGAGAGGCAGAGAGAACAATCTGTCTGCTGGGGTTTTACAGCTCTGCAAGTATCTGCAAAGTGGTAAAGCAGGGGTGGGTGGGGAAGAAGGGGTGTTATTGAGGGGTACTGCAGAGTCTGGAGCTGGAGGAACCCATAATTAGACAGAAGAAAGAAACAGCCATGGCAATTATCTGGGATATTGCCAGCGGGGAGAGATGGAAGTGGAACAAAAGGGTCATAAAGTGACAATGGGCAAGAGAAATTAAATCCGGGGGAAATTCCTCAGCTAATCTGTTAAGAAATAGAAGAACCTTTATGTTGCTTTTCTATAACTGCTCTGGCAGATGAGACTCTGCAACGGTTGGTCTCAGAGCAGGGTTCTTCTCCAAACCACCCCACTTCCAGCAGCTTTAAGCAGAGAGAGACAGAACGTACCCATATCTCTGGAACTGGTAATCAAAGGTCAGCTCTGAGCCCGAGGGGACCAGCTTGGTGGTGAAAAATCCAACCCGGAGCTGCCCGTTCACCGTCCACTAAGGCAGGGAGACAAAGAAGGTGACAACAGTTGGTACCAAAGCAGGGTTGACTCTGGGTTTGCTCTGACTTAACAACATTAACCCTCCAAACAACACCACTGATGGAGTTAAAACTTGCCCGTTGGCTCAGCACTACTTGCCCAGTTCAAATGTAGTTGCTTCTATTTCACTAAATTGCAACAACAACCACCAAATAAAACAAATATTCCAAGAGAAGGGACAATAAGGAAGGAAGGGGGTGGCTTTGGCCCAGCAGTTTACCTTCTGTGTCTCACAGTTGGGTTCACAACTGTGGTTCATAAACCGAGAGCAGTTTCCTTTCTGGGTGGCATCGATAATCTGGAAAGAAAAGAGACAATAAATAGAAGGGAACAGGCCCCTCCTTCCATCTCTCTTCTTATTTCCCCCAGAAATAGGAAGCAGGGAAGATATGACCACCACATCTTTGAACATAAGGCACAGAGAAGTCAAGTCAACTTGGTTTGGTTTGGAGAGTGGGTTTTAGAATCAAGGAATCGTTAAGGTTGGAACAAATCATGGAGTCCTTCCCCCAGCCCTGCCCAGGCCACCCCTGCCCTGTGTCCCTCAGCACCATCTCCAGGGCTTGGAAACCCCTCCAGGGATGGGGACTCCCCCCCTGCCCTGGGCAGCCTGGGCCAGGCCCTGACAACCCTTGCCAGGCAGGAATTGTTCCCCAGATCCAACCTCAACCTCCCCTGGCACAACTTGAGGCTGGTTCCTCTTGTCCTGCTGCTTGTCACTGTCTGGGGGTCATAGAATCACATAATCCCAGACATGTTTGGGTTAGAAGGGACCTGAAAATCATCTAGTTTCAACCCCTTGCCATGGGCAGGGACACCTCCCAGCAGCCCAGGCTGCTCCAAGCCCCATCAACCTGCCCTTCAACACTGCCAGAGATGGGGCAACCACAGCATCTCCAGGCAACTCCTCTTTCAGTAAAGTGATTGTTCCTAAGATTCTACTTAAACCTCCCCTGGCTCAACTTGAGGACATTTCTACTCATCCTATCAAGTGCCCTCAGAAAAGAACAGCACAAACTGGCAGAGTTCTTCAGCTGGCTGGGGATTCTGTATTTTTAATACCAGTTTCTGCCCCTCTGGTATGTGGTGGGACAATAATGGGGCTGGGGAAGGTGAACATCTCTGCCCCACGCATTGTACCTGTTAAGGTACCCGAGTCCCCCTTGGCCAGTCCCCCTTTGAAAGGGGGTCATGACAGAAAGGTCATCTCCTGGATCCCTGCAGCCTCCCTTTTCTAACTGGAAACACTCCTCTCTGCCCCCTCCTGATCACAGCAGCTACAAAACTTGCTTATTTTGGGGAAAAAGAAGAGGCAAAAAAAAGGCACTGGGTATTTTTAGCTCCCTTAATGTAAAGCTTCCCAGGCTGGAAAAATTCCTGACAGAAGAGACAGGCAGAATGTGACAGTAAATCTCTATTCATACTCTTGGTGCTCAGAGAACTGAAGCAAAGCCCAAAAACTATGAATCTGTGGGATATAAATATTTCAGTGGCATTAATCCTGGACATAGGGACCCCACCAGCTCCAAGTGACCCAGTTTAATGCAGATCTGTGAGCAAGGGAAGTGAGGAAATGTGGTTCATTGGTACATTTCTGAACTGATTTCCTTGGGCACCCAAGAAGGTTGAGTTTGGCTTGAAGTATCTCCCCAAGCTGGGACACTGAGGTGGTTTGTCTCTCACTTGCATGGAAAGGATGAGCCACACTCCATCCTTTCCCTTGGGAGGACAATTTCTTCTCCCTGAGGACACTGGGATACAGTTAAGCAACCAGATTCCTGTTAAATTAGGTTGATGCTGAGCGATGGGTTAAAAAAAAAAGTGAGGTATGACAACCCAAAGCCAGCTCAGGCTTCCTTTCCTTAGGAAAACAATGTCAGTAGACTCAGGATGTTGGGAAGAAGGGGTCAGCCCACCCAACCTCCCCCTCACACTCCTCACCTCATCATTCTTCAGGGCCATGAAGTAATAGTGAATGTTCTTGTTCCGGGCATATTCCTTCACACGAGCCTTGAACTCTTTGTGATCCAGCACTTCCCCACAATATTCCAAGACAAAAGTGTTGCTGCAAAGGCCAAAAGGAAAAGAAAGTGATCAGTCCATAACCAACAAACACCAAGGAACAGAAAATAACCACTGCTGAGATGAGCTCTCTGAAGACAACCTGCAGCCTGGGCACCCTGGTGGTTGTAGCTGTGATTATGATTTGCCTTAATCTCAGGTCATTTGGATTAATTGATTTTTGTTTGGTGTCACCTGGGTAGGGAAGGCACAGGGAAGAGCCCAGACACAAAGATAAAGCTGCTCTGTGAGCAGGGTTGGGGCTGTAGAAGAACATGCCCTGGTGGGCAATGTGAAGAGGAAAATGACTCTTAGGAGGAGGTGGTGGAAGGCAGTTTTCCTCAGTTGAAGTGGAAGGCCTTGCAGGTCTGGTGGGTGAAAGGAGGGGTCAGTAAAATATCCTCTCTGCCTGTAGGAAAGGTGACCTTCAAAACAGAGATGGAGGAGAACAAGTAGTTCCCCCTACACTCAGACACAAGCCTCACAGGTTGCCTTCTGCAGCACAGCTGGGCCTTCAACCCTCCAGCCCACCCAGGTGAACTTGGGAACAGCTTTTCTTCACTAGGGTCCTACCTTTTCCCTTGCTTAAAACCAGAGAGGGAGATGTTTGACCCATCCATCCTCGTTGGATGAGGGCAGTGAGGGAATAACAACAGGACCAGAGGAAATGGCCTGAAGTTGGGCCAGGGGAGGGTTAGATTGGATATTAGGAAGAACTTCTTTACTGCAAGAGTGGTCAGGGACTGGGACAGCTGCTCAGGAAGGTGGAGGTGTCACCATCCTTGGAGGTGTTCAAGAAACGTGTAGACGTGGCATTCAGGACATGCTCTAGTGGCCCAGGTTGGGGTTTTTGTGGGTGTTATTTTACTGGAGTGTATTGTTTGTGTGTGTTTGAGATTTTGTTTTGTGTTGATGGCTGGACTCTGTGATCTCAGAGGTCCTTCCCAACTACAACCATTCTGTGGTTAGTGGACACACCGCTGCCCATGACTAAGAGGGTGACCTGAGAAGGAACAAGGATTTAAAGTAAAGCTGGAAGAACCTCAGGAAATCTAAGGTCAGTGACAACACAAGTGACTGATTTTCCCTTCCCAAGGGAGTCAAACAGCAGAAGAATGCGATGGGAAGAGCCAAGGCTTACGATGGCAGATCTTTGGCAGCTCTCAGCCCCCAGCCTTTCTTCTCAGTGAGGATCACCTCAACATCTGCATGCTGCTTCTTCTGGAAGCGCCTGTTGGAGCAGTAGTCACCGTTGGGGCACCTGGAAGAACTAAGGGAAGGAAACAGAACAAATCAAGTCCCAGCAGGACAAGAGCAGAAACAGAAAACAGCTCAGACGGGAAAAAGCTACCAAGGCACCATCAGTGATTCAGTGTAAAAGCTCCCAGGGTGTTTTGCTATAAAAAGCACATCCAGCTGACTGCCAACCTGCACATGCAGATCAATTATTTCTGGAAGGAAGATAAAAACCTTGGGAATGGGAATGTCATTGTATTTCAGTGCCCTACAACCCAAATGAGATGAAGTGACCTCTTCTTCCCAGCTTCTTATGGGTTCCCCTGCCCTTCTCTTACATCTCCTGCCTGGGCTATTAAGGCAGGAAGTCCCTCTCCTTCCACCCTGGCTGGTGATAATCCTCATGCCAGGGGGTGAATCCCACCAAGTGCCCTGTCCCCTGCCTCCCCCTTCTCCTAGCTTCATCCAGGAGGGAAAAGGAGACCACCAGCTGTAGCCTGGTGAGGCTCTGGGGAGAGGAGAGAGATGCAAAAGGAGAAATGAGAAGAAATAAGGGTCTCAATTTGCATTTCTGACTCCCTCCAACCACACTTATGATGGACTAGAGTTAAGGCTGAAAAGAAGGCTCCAAGCCTTTGCAGAAGGTGTTAACACCAGGTTGATCAGGTCCAGCCTTGTGCAGAAGATCTTAGGTCAGATTTAAATTATAGAATCCCAAATTGGTTTAGATTGGAAGCAACCTTGAAGATCATATCATCCCAAGACCACTGCCATGGGCAGGGACACCTCCCAGCAGCCCAGGCTGCTCCAAGCCCCATCCAACCTGCCCTTCAACACTGCCAGGGATGGGGCAGCCACAGCTTCCCTGGGCAACCTGGGCCAATAGGCTCTGAAGAACACTCCAGACCAGCCAATGAAAAGGAAAGTACATAGACAGCTTGTTGCCACCACTCAGGAAAGTCTGAATTCCTTTAGGGGCTCGAGTCATCCCATAGGGACCACCCCCCAACTCTGGCAGCTCTCAGAATCATAGAATTGTTTTGGTTGGAAGACACCTCTCAGATCATCCAGTCCCACCCAATCCCCCAGCCCTGCCCAGGCCACCCCTGCCCCATGTCCCTCAGCACCATCTCCAGGGCTTGGAAACCCCTCCAGGGATGGGGACTCCCCCCCTGCCCTGGGCAGCCTGGGCCAGGCCCTGACAACCCTTGCCAGGCAGGAATTGTTCCCCAGATCCAACCTCAACCCCCCCTGGGCAACTTGAGGCCATTTCCCATGAACCACCACGTACCACTCTATCATGAGCAGGCGATTCAGACAGTCTTCTCCACAAGCAACCTCCCCCTGAGCTCGTTCCTCTTTGGAGAGAGGAGGACACTCGCACAGCATCCGCTTGATATCCCGGTGAGATTTGTTCTTCTTCCTATGGAAAACAAGTCATTGAGATACAGGTCAGGCAGCATCTGGGGAGAGAAATTACTGCTCAGTCTTTACTGGTTGTTACTGGAGAAGGGCCTCGAAGATGATCCAAAGGCTGGAGCAGCTCTGCTCTGGAGCCAGGCTGTGAGAGTTGGGGTGTTCAGCCTGGAGAAGAGAAGGCTCCAGGGAGACCTGAGAGCAGCTTCCAGTGCCTGAAGGGGCTCCAGGAAAGCTAGGGAGGGACTTTTCAGCAGAAAGGGCAGTGAGGGGACAAGAGGTCATGGTTTTAAACTGAAAGAGGGGAGATCTAGGTGAGACATCAGGAAGAAATTCTTCCCTATAAGGGCAGGAAGGCACTGGCCCAGGTTGCCCAGGGAAGCTGTGGCTGCCCCATCCCTGGCAGTGTTGAAGGGCAGGTTGGATGGGGCTTGTGCAGCCTGGGCTGCTGGGAGGTGTCCCTGCTCATGGCAGGGAGGCTGGAACCTGATGATCTTCCAATCCAAACCAGTCTGGGATTCTATGACTCTAAAACAAGACTACTGTAGTTGCATCAAAGGCATCTTTTAATTGCTATTTGAATTGCCAGGAGATGATCAGGGAAATGCTCTAGAGTGCGGATCCCAGCAGGTTCACCCCCAGGTCAGAGGTTGGCTCTCAGCCTCTGAGTCAATAGTATATTTTAAAATATTTTTTAAAACAAGCTGTTTTAGTGAACAAAAGACATGGCAAAGTCTGGGGTGTTATGATCCCAACACAGGTGTAAATTGAAGTGTCCCCCTGAGCTGGTACCTTATGGTGTGGGTGAAGAGGAAGGCTGGGGAAGGGACTGGAGGGAAAGTCTTGTGAGGAGAGGCTGAGGGAGCTGGGGTTGTTTAGCCTGGAGAAGGGGAGACTCAGGGGGGCCCTTCTCACACTCTACAACTACTTGGAGGGAGGCTGCAGTCAGGTGGGGTCAGGCTTTTCTCCCAGGCAACCAGTGACAGGATGAGAGGGCCTGTCCTGCAGCTGCTCCAGGGGAGGTTTAGGTTGGATATCAGGAAGCACTTCCTCATGGAAAGGGTGATCAGACATTGGGATGGACTGCCCAGGGAAGTGGTGGAGGCACCATCCCTGGAGGTGTTCAGGGAAAGGCTGGAGGTGGCACTTAGTGCCATGGGGTGGAGATGTGGTGGTGTTGGTCATAGGCTAGACTTGATCTCAAGAGGTCTTTTCCAGCCTCAGTAATTCTGTGGTTCTGTCTGTGCTTCACCACCCTTGAGGAACGACAAGATGAAAAAGGAGCACAAAGACTTCAAACAGATACAAACCACCACAAGGCTTTGCCACAGTCTATGCCAGGAGTGAGAGCTGCTCACAGCTCCTCAGGAGCTCTCACCAAGGTGGGAAAGCCACACTCAGCATTTTCTTGGTGAGGATGAAGGTAATTAAACCCAAGAGCAACTTACTAATCAACCCCAGAGCTCTGCAGGAGCTGTTTTGTTTTCCCAGGGATCATATCCTTCCTGCTGAAAAAAAGCTGAACATCCCCATGCCAAAAGGGAAAAGAAGCATCTGCAGCCACCAGTTACCCACTGGTATTTCCCGTTACAGAATCATCCTAGTTGGAAAAGACCTCTAAGATCATCGAGTCCAACAGTCTGTGTGAGATCTAAAGTAATTCATCTGAGAGGACAAATAGTCCACATCCAAGTGCCCAAAGCCTTTGGAAAAACACACTGTTTGCCCAAAACCTTTCTCACTCCCAGACAGATCTCCTCGTGTCCTTGGAGAGGGAGTGAGCTGGTGTTTGGGGACACTACAGAGCCAAGTACCAGCAAGCCCAGAGGTGATGCTGATACCCAGGCCCCAACGTAGCTGCACCAAGCTGAGATGACCAGTGCAAAATAGAGAATAAAGCAAAAAGCTTGGACAAAATTTAATTATTCTTACAAACTACCAGGGGTACAAGAACATGTTTAGCTGGTGCTGGTGGCAGTAATCCCAAGTCCTGCCTGATACCCAAACCAACGCTAGGCAAAGGGGACAGAATTGTAGGATCACAGGAAAAGACCTCTCAGATCATCAAGTCCAGCCATCAACTCAACACTACCCGTCCCACTAAACCATGTCACAAAAATGCTGCAAGAAGAGGGTGACAATAAATCACCTTCCCTCTCTATCGTCCCCACCTCTTCTCATCACCAGGGTCTGTCTGGGCACAAATCAAGCTTCTGTGGTCAGAAGAGATCCAGGGAGGGTTAAAGCTTTGTTAGGTGTTGGGAATGTGGCATCCCTCCCTCCAAAGTATCCCAATTAAAAGAAGCCATCACAGAACCAAATGGAAGTTAAATCTAAATGTCCTACAGGCAGAGGAGGGGCCAAAGGGTAAAAGCAACCAGTTACCTTTCTGTCAAGTACACATTTTCCTCGATGAGGTCGAAGTAACAGGGCATCTTTCCTTGCTTGGCAAACTCCTTCCAGCGCTGGGGGTCTCGGAAGTCGTCCATGATACACAACCTCCCGACCATGGAGGAGTCCTGTGGTGTTGACTCCACTTGCTCTCCCTCTGGCTTCACCTTCTTCTTCTCCCTCGAGTCCACGTCGCTCTCAGAGTCGCTCTCCAACTCCGGGCGCCTTTTTTTTGGTGGACCTCGTTCTTTCACCTCGTTTTTTTCCAAAACCTTCACCTCCTCCTTCTTCTCCCCGCCAGGCACCGGCTCCTTGGTGGAATTGCTGCTGATCTCGTGTGCCTGCACTGAGCCCTGTTCCTGCTGCCCGGGCACTTGGCACTTATCAGAGGGGCTGGGAAAGCGAGGTTTGCAGTCATCATCCCAACGGTCATCCTCCTCGTACTCCTCGTGGTCCTCTGTTAGAGAATCTGGAACTTGCCCTTGAATCCGTTCATAATTCCCCACGGAGGGTCTGCTGGCTGACCTGGCATCCCAGTAACCGTTGCCCTGCCAGTAGCTCTGAGAGCCAGCATAGGCTCCTGAGCCTGGCTGGTAAACATAGCCTGGGTAGACTCCAAAGCTGCTGTCTGGCTGCTGGTAGGTGCTGCTGGGCTTCTCTGTCTGGGAAAAATCCCAGTTCACACCACCCTCTGGGGTATGAAGACCATCCAGCCTGGAGAAGTCTCCAAGACCAGACTGGTTAAGCCCACCCTTCCCTTGATGACTGTCTGGCTTGGAAGAGCTCATCTGATGTCGGGATTTATCAGTGCTTTCGAAACTTTCTGGTAGACAAAACGGTTGCTCGTCTTCCCGGCCCATCGCTCTCCCAACAGACACCAGCTCCTTCAACACTATCCTCTCATCTGGGCTGGGTTTGCCATGGGAATCTGCTGTCAGGTCTGCCTGGCTCGTGCTGTCGACACCATCGCTCTGAGGCTGGCACGGATCCGGCCGCA
>NW_009953066.1:54449-66555 GCF_000747805.2 Chaetura pelagica
TGAGCTCGGTAGAAGTTGCCAGACTCTTCTCCATCCCTCTAGGAGAAGACCTGCTCTCTACCTGTGGGCCACCTTTACTCGCCATGCTCTCCATCCTCTCTTCATAGTAGGGTCTGCTGGGCTCGGGTCGCTCATCGTCCCAGTGGTCAGAGAAGCGCCGGTTGCCCTGGCTGCTCCGCGAGGAGCCGGGGCTGCTCTCCTCCATGGCGATGGTCGAGTTCTTTGGTACCACCACAACAGACTGGAGCCGTTTCCGTGGTGTTCCATCATCAGAGTCCGAGTCTTCCGTGTCACTGTCCTCACTGCCCCTCTCGCTGTCACTCTCCCCCAAGTCAGAGTAATCACCGTGCCCAGCGGGAACAAATTCGGCGGCGTTGCCGCTGCTGTCGCACGTTAGGGCTTGAGTGACCGTCTCCATTTCCTCTGTTGTGACAATGACGTCACAGGAGGGAAACGCAGCGTCTGGAAAAGCTGAAGCCACCAAGGGCTCATTTCCCTCCTCCTTCTCGGCCAATACACCAGGACAACCAACTCTCAAATCATCTGGCCCAACTTCCTCGGTGGAAACAACACTTTCCTCCACGACCTCTCTGCCACGGTGCTCCAGCGGCACTTCCGAGTAGTAGGAATGCTCATCTTTGAAGGATGACTTAACCAAGATCGACATGCTGACTCTCCATCTCCACCACCTCTTCAGCTTCTGAATGCTGCAGAAGCTCCTGGTGTCCATCTGGTGGTGGCACGTCCCATTTGGAAGAGATGCTCTCCTCTGGCACCGGATGGTCTGACCTGAGCCCTGGGGAAGAGCCATCCTCGGGGGGATCCCTGCTCGAGCTCTCCACTGCCAGGCTGATGTTCTGGGAATCATGACCATGCTCATCACCACAGGCAGACTCTGAGTGGTGATCCTCCGTGCTCTCATAGTCACAAGTAACAGTCTGTGGCTCCACCTGCACGTCCAAGAAAGTCTCGGAAGAAACTTTTAAATCTGCTGGTTCTGCTTCAATCTCAACTTCCGAGTGGCACAAAGCTGAGGTGGCATCGTCTGCAATGTAGCAAAAAACTGGTTCTTTGGTTTTCTCACAGGGACTGGCCTCATCATCCAGCTGGTTAAGTGCAGGTTCAGTAGGATCTACATTCACGAGGGGCAAGGGGGTGGCTTCCCCTTCCTGCTGTGGGACTGGAGCCTCCACCTGCCCACAGAGGCTGTTGCACTCACTGGACTGGACCTGAGAATCATCCGGCTCTTGCTCTTGAGACACAAACGTGCTCTCACACTCGTTAGATGGCAACAGGAACGATGGAGTTGTCTTCACAGCAGGTGATGCTTCTGACTGACACAGGCCATCATCAGAAGACACGGCGACATCTTCTGGTTTTGAGGCACTGGAAGTTGCCAAAGCTTCAGCCAGACCCTCTGGAGACCCATTTACACTCAACTCCACAGGGGGACACGTTCTGAACTGCTCATGCTGTATCTTTAACAAAGTTTCTTGCTCCGTGACACTGTCCTGGTACTGGTTTCCTGTAAGTTCTTCAGACTTCGAGTGAGCAAAACCCACGTGCAGCTCCTCAGCTTTTTGAACAGCAGGTGAATCACTGAACTGCTGTACTGGAGAAAGTGCCTTTTCCCTTTCCAGCTTGTTGGCAACGGACGCCCTGATCTCGCTGCTTTTTAGACACGAGGTCTCTACATCTAGAGAATTAGACTGCTGCTTTATTTCTTCGCTCGATTCTGTACAACAGAAAGAACTCTTAAATTTATCAGGCTTTGGTGCGGGGGTCTTTGAAGGGGTGGACTTATAACGGGAGGAATTCACATTACTGTCGGGTTTACTATGGGATGTCCCCTTTCGATAGCCTAGCTCATCAAGGGGAGAGCACCTTTTGGTTACTTCACTTTCTGAAGTCCTTTTTGAATCTCTATCAGCTTTGGACGAAGACCTTCCTCTCCTCTCCGAGTCAGCGTGAGACGACTCGGCTTTGCTGTCCCTGTCCGACTTGGAGTAAGAACTCCTTGAGTCTCTGTAGGAGGAGGAGTGGGAGGACGTTCTCCTGGAGTCGCTGGATCTGGAATGTGTCCTCCTGTACTCGTCGTCCGAGTCCGAGCTGTCTCGCGCCCTGCTGTCTGCGTAGGAACGGGAATACCTGGACCTTTCCCTGTAGGGGGAGCTCCGGTGGTACCGGCGGTCGGACTCGTAGTAATGCGAGCGTTCCGACCTGGAGTAGGAAGAGCTGGTTCGGGAGCTCCGGTCGGATCGGGACCGGGAACGGGACCGGCTTCGCCTCCTCTCCCTGTCAGAGCGAGAGCGGGAGGACGTGTACCGCGAGTCCCGCTCCGACTTGGAGTAGCTCGAGTACTTGTCATCCCTGTCCGACTTGGAGCGCGAGGACCTCCCCGCCTCCTCACCTCTGAGGTACGTGGAGCTTCGTCTGGCATCTCTCTCCTTTTCCGTACTGGATACCTTGGGCTCATGCGACCGCTGGCTGGAGGAGGTCCTCACCGAATCCTCGTCGGACTCGGAGCCCTGCAGCGTGCCCTCAGACTGGGAGAACTTCCTCTTGGAGCCCTGCCTGCGGGAGCAGAGGGCAGCACCCTTCGAGCCATCGGGAACCTCATCCTCTTTCCCAATATGGGAATCTTCCTTCTGCGGAGTTACTTCCGTCTGCTCGGGCGTGCTCCGAGCCCCACGTTCTTCCGAACCGCGCTGTGCCGCGTCCTGCTTGACGTCGGGCTCCGAAGCCTCCTTAGATACCACCTGGCACGGCTCCTTGGCAGCAGGGACCTCAGCTTCCACGGGCGGCGATGGCAACAGCGAGGACATGGGTGTCACTGGCAGCTGTGGCAAGGCCACCACTGCCGGGAGCAGCATCGGTGCTGCGGGTGACACCGCGGGCGGAGGGGGCGGCGGGGGAGGTGGTGGTGGCGGCGTTGCCAGAAAGTCCGTGGCCGAGGCCACCGGCTCCGTCACCGGCGGTTTCGCCGTGACGTTCAGTAAATGCTTTTTAAAATGGATCTTCCCTAATTCTACCTTGGGTTTCAGAGGTGAAGGCTCCTCAGCTGCACCCGTGGCATCCCCCAGGTCCATTTTACTTTTAGGGTTAAAGTCAGTCTGAAGGGGTGCGGCTGCTGGGGAGTTCTGAGCTTCATTTTGTTTCTCGTTCCCGAGACCAGTCAGAAATCTATTGGGCAAGGTTTTCTTGGTTAAACTAAAGCTGAAAGACACCTTTTGTCTTCCTTGCTCCTCAAGGTTCACCTTTGTTTTGGTGCCTTTGGGCAAAAAACGACTGGAAGCAACACCTTTGAAGACTGGGCCTTTGATAAAACCAGCTTTCTGGACAGTTTCAGGCTTGCCCTGCAAAAGGAGAAGGAGATGCTGTTAGAGGGACTGGGTTTTGGTTCATAACTCTTGTTTACAGCCACACTGAACAGTTTTCTTCTACCTGGTGAATCTTTCGTTATGAGAAAATAGGAAAAGTACACCTTTTAAATGGGTGTTATTTCTACAGGTGCCATTTCATGGGTGCTTTTGAATGAATGTCATAGCTAAAATGGCACCCAAAGAATTCCTTCAATGTGGGAACCTCTTACCTTACAGGCTGCATTTATCCAACCCTGAAATTACCCACTCTCAGAGCACAGTTGTCTGCCCACCTTGGCTGCTCCTCCAGCTCCTGTCAAGCTCAGGGCTCATCTACACAAAACCTGTGTCACAGGAACACAAGCCCTGA
The DNA here is from genome assembly GCF_000747805.2 of Chaetura pelagica. Taxonomy (NCBI): domain Eukaryota; kingdom Metazoa; phylum Chordata; class Aves; order Apodiformes; family Apodidae; genus Chaetura; species Chaetura pelagica. The sequence goes on from NW_009953066.1 coordinate 58,182, forward strand.
TGAGGAACCTCGTGACACCCTGGTGAGACAGGTCTGCTCTCCATCGTCTTGACTCCCATAAATCCCAACTGCATCAGTGCCATTGCACTTTGGGAAAAGCAGAACTCCAAGAATAAGAGCTGGAGCCCTGCAGAGCTGGGTTTCACCCCCAGCACTGCTGCATGAACACATCCTTGGCAGCAGCAGGCGACCCCCTGTCAATGATTACAGACCTTGTTATCCTTTAACTTCTGGAAAACAAAGCAGAGCTGCTCAGGTTAAAGGCACCCGAGTCAATTATTAAAGAAGATACTGGTGGAGTGGAAACCCCAACCTATTTTCTATTTGTACCCTTGGGCATCAAATATCCAAAAATACCCTCATTTCATGGGTGCTTTTGAATGAATGTCATAGCTAAAATGGCACCCAAAACACATGTCCACACACTTGTCCAGCTCCTCTCTCCACAGATGTTTCCCAGTCATTTCCAGCAAGCCACACTGAAAACACCATCTCTGTTTTCCAAAGAATCCACACATCAGAAAGGATCCAGAGACTAAGGCACTAGTGTTTATAAACTAACTTGTGGAAAAATAAAGGGCAAAATCAAATGTCCAGCCCCTCTGGTAGAAGCTTCTACATGTCTGAATGCTACTGAGGTCACCCCCCTGTAGGACACTTGGCTCAGCCTCCCAAAGAACAGGGGAACATCATTTTTTGGGTGTGCTGGGTCAATGATTAGCCCCACATGACCATAAATTCACCCCTTTTCACCCCAACCTGTGTGGATGTCTTGGAACAATGGAAGTGTCAGAGAGCAGGCTCCTGGCTGCAGCCACACCTTGATACCTAATGGAAAGAGTCTCCACAAATCTAAATCCAAATTCCTATCAGAGACTGGATTCACCTATCAGACCAATTACATATTAAATACATTTAAAAGGACAGTAAACAAACTTCATCAGCCCTCAGGAGTTTTCTATTTGGCTAGAACTTCTGTGAAGTTACTTTCTGTGTAACATTCACACCAGAGAAAACTGCCAACGTTTTGATCAAATATTTTCTAACTCCCAGCAGGACAGATTTGAAATCCCAGTTCCGGGTGAAAAAGGGTTTGGAAACATCCCCCTTTGCACAAAACACAGGACCTGAAGGCAAAAATAACAGGTGCTTCTGAGCTTCTATTCCTCCCCTCTTCAGTCTCCATTCAGCAGAGATGACACATTCCAGAACAAGTGCTTCACCCTCCTGTGCTCACCCTTCAAGGAATAATTGTTTCTTCTTAAATAACACCAAGCTTAACAAAACATGACTTAGAAAATTGTGAAGAGACTCCACAGGTAGCTTTGGAAATGTAATAAGTGGCAATTACTGCTGAAAGTTCTCTAGTAGGAGAGGAGGTCTCCTTCCTCTGATGTTTGACAGAAAGAAGGTCCCTGTTGCTGGAGGTGTTTTGCAAGGAGAAAAAGGCTGTACAAGCTCCCTCTGCATCTCAAGCAGAGAGGGGTGACTGGTGGAGCAGCAGCGCTCCTGGAGCTCTCCCTTTGCTGGGAAAACAGGCAGGACACAAGGGATATTCACCAACACCACCAGAGCAGATATGGTCCCCACAGAATCAAAATTATCCTAATCCAGGATATTATAACTGGTCCAGTCCCTCCAGTTTTCCTCCTTTCTCCTGAAATTCTCTGAGACAGATGCAGCCACACACTGGGCTTTTTGCACAGATTAAGTCCTTCAATAATCACCTTCTCATGGGGCAAAATGCAGCAGAGAAGGAAAAAAAAAAAAAAGCCAACCATCATGTCCTGGGCTGCATCAGGATTGTGGCCAGCAGGGGCAGGGAGGGGACTGTCCCCTCTGCTCCACTCTGCTGAGACCCCCCTGCAGGGCTGGGAACAGCTCTGGGGTCCCCAATACAAGGACATGGAGCTCCGGGAGAGAGTCCAGAGGAGGCCCCGGAGATGCTGGGAGGGCTGGAGCAGCTCTGCTCTGGAGCCAGGCTGGGAGAGTTGGGGTGTTCAGCCTGGAGAAGAGAAGGCTCCAGGGAGACCTGAGAGCAGCTTCCAGTGCCTGAGGGGGCTCCAGGAAAGCTGGGGAGGGGCTTGGGACAAGGGCAGGGAGGGATGGGAGCAGGGGGAAGGGTTTCCAGCTCGCAGAGGGAGCTGGAGCTGAGATGTGAGGGAGAAATTCTGGGCTGTGAGGGTGGGGAGAGCCTGGCCCAGGTTGCCCAGGGAAGCTGTGGCTGCCCCATCCCTGGCAGTGTTGAAGGGCAGGTTGGATGGGGCTTGGAGCAACCTGGGCTGCTGGGAGGTGTCCCTGCCTGTGCAGGGGTGGGACTGGATGGTCTTTACAGCCCCTTCCAACCCAAACCTGTCTGGGATTCTACAGTTCTATCTACCCACACCAACACCTGGAGGCCACCATCAATCTCTGCTACCACATCCCTGGGTGGGGATGGCAGAAGAGGTGTTGAAGGTGGTTTCCTTCTTTCCTGGATTTAACTCCAGGATAACATCAGTTTGCTTTATCTGGACTTTCATTCTCTCTTGGCTCCAGAAATCTACAGGTCACACTAACAAGGTTGGGCTAACACATGTCCCAGGAGCCACATCAAGGAAGAATCAGTTTTACTCACCTCATTTTCTTCTTCTCTATTGCAATCCAGCCGAGAAAACATGAAAAAGAAAAGACAAAGAGAAAGTGTGAACATCAAGCAGGAACAAGAAACCTAAGGGTTGATCTCTGGTGCTGCAAAGGGACAGAGCTGGCGACACAGGGTGAGGGTAACACTAACCCCACAAGCAGACCTGCTGCCTCAGATGTCCCTACCAACAGCTCCCAGTGGCCAAACAGACACACCAGCCACCTCTGGAGGAGAGCACAGAATTGTTTGGAAGCCAAATAATCACAGCACCCAAAATTCTGCAAGGACCTTGACAGAGCAAACCTGTTTGGAGCAAGCTGCTGCCTTGGCCTTGTCTTCCGAGGGTCTGCAACCCACCAGAGCCTCCTCTCAACACACACTGCAGAGGCAATGAGCTATAAACACCCTGAATATAAGATGCAGGAAACTGAGTGTGGTTTTCTTTCCATGTCAGTATTTCCCTTAAGAGTCCAGAAGCAGTGGCAGGTACGTGCCTCTCTCATCACCAGGAATCAAAGATACTTATGACCACCTTCCTGCTGGAGAACCTGCTGTGGATCCTGGTCCCAGCTATTTACCATGATGCTTAAGAGTTAATTAACAAGCTTTGGCAGCTGACTGCTCAACAATGAACTAGCTGGGAGCATCACCTTGATCCCAACCCAACCTGCCAAGGGGAAAACCCAACTTTTCCTCTCTTCCCTGAGCTCTTCATTCCAACACCACAAGCAAAGCAGCTTCTCCTGGAAGGAAGAAGGACCAAGAACACCATGACTCTTCTTGCCCTGCCCAATAACTGGGAAAGTTTCAGCAAGTTTCTCAGCCCCAAAAGGGTAACTACAAAAGCAGATGGCAGAAGTTTCAGCATTTGCAGATCTGTCTTAACCAAGATGTCAACCTTATCTGTTATTTCCTACTGCTGGAAGGCCCAAAGCTCTCTAACCTGTTTGCACGCTGACAACCTTTTCCACACCACCTTATAGACACAGGGGATGTTTTCAGCTGGACCCTTCTTAAATTTAATCAGCTTTTGAGCCATCATTCACAGAATCACAGAATGGTGGGGGGTTGGAAGGGACCTCTGGAGATCATAGTCCAACCCCTCTGCCAAAGCAGGACCAAGAGAATCTAAGGCAAGTCACACCTTCAGCGCTGTCATGGTGACATGGCAAAAGATCTCTTGCAGAAAAGGCTGACAGATTTCCCTTGGAATGTCAGCTCATCCACAAGTACCAGTGTCTGGAAAGGAAAGCCAAAGCTCTTGGTTTCTACCCAACCCAGGCAGGGACCCGTTGAGGTGACGGCGCCACAACCAATTCCCCCATTTCAACCATCATCAATGGAGAACGAGGAGCAACCTGCTGGAAAGCCCAATCACCAGCAGCAATACAGTCCTGCCTCTAACAAAGGCTGGAGTCCAATCGATAAAGCTCATTAAAAAGCTACAAATCACCCTCAGAGCAGCCACAACTGGCTTTGTTTTCACTGCAGAAACATGAGCCCTGAGTTCAAGCGAGCTGTGGAGCACAGGAGGGCACGTCCCTGCTTTAATGGGGTGAAGCAAGCCATGAATTCACAATACTGCTGGCACAGAGGCCAGGAGCCACCCCAAGAACAAACTGGACACAAATTAGTGCCGAAAAAGGAGGTTTCATCCTTAGAACCACAGAAACTGGGAGTTTAAGACTTCCAGGACACGGATATTATTATTGACAGTCACACGTTTTGAGTGCTCAACACACGTGCTGAGGGCAGCACTGAGGTCTAGTGAAGCCAAGAGCCACCAAGGACACTGGATTTGCTGACCTTCAGGGTCTTTTCCAACCTAAATAACTCCATGAAGGTCTTCAAGACATCCCTAACCAGACGTGGTGTGATACAACACAGAGAGACAACCAAGAGATGAAAGCTGCTGGTCCTAAACCTAAAAAAGAAGGAACTGTCTCTTTATAAAGAACATATATTATTAAATAGATATTCTAGAGAAACAACATATTTATATACAACACAGATTTAAGTAGCTGTATATTGGAAGACAGGGAATGAAGTTTAATATTTATAATTAACATCCTGCTGTGAGAATAAAGTGCCTGATTCCTCTGAACAAGCCAGTTTTGCTCTTGCTGTTGCATCAAACCAGCATCAAGCTCAGCTGCTGGCAAGCACACAAAGCAGAGGTCTCCAAAACCCAACAGCTAAGAATAAAACTTTCCCTTCCAAGCAGATATGCCCATAAAACAGCAGGAACCACATCACAACCCGGGCCAGCTCCAAGCCTGCAGCCTCAGCTAGCTGAGATCTTCCAAAACCCAGAGGAAATCAGGATAGAAAGGAGAAAATCAGCTGTGTTAGGAAAGGGATCATCTTGCTGCTCTGAAGGTGGTGAGAACTGTCTGCCCTTGGGGGGGAGGTTGCTACATTTGGAGCAGCTTAGAGAGTGGCAAGTGAGAAATCATTAAATATTAAAAGCTAGAAGGAACCAAAAAGATCTCATATCAATTTAACTGGTTGCTTAAAATAACAGATGTAAGGATGAAGCAGATGTGACATTACTGGTGATTTATCTTGTTTAGTCCTAGGTGCCTATGTGAACAAGTTAATTTCTACTGGACTGAGAAGTAATTCTTCCCAGGGAGGATCCCCCACTGCCCTGGTGCTACCTGCTAAATTTCCCCTCCATCCCCAGCTAATGAAGCTGAAAAGTCATCCCATCTCCCTAGATTAACCTTAATTCAGGAGGTGTCTGGCTTGGGTTATGGATCCCATTCCCATGACAGTCTCTTCCTTCACCCCAGATGAAAGGAAAAAAAAAAAAAAGAGAGAAGTGCATATACATAAAAATAGATTTCCAAAGTGAGTGAAGGTGTTGCTGTTCACTCAGAAACCTGCTGCCAGATCCCTCCCACGCTGGGTTTGAAGTTACATAAAATCCCCCTGATCCCAGCCTGGGGAAGGAGCTGCCATGCAGGAGAGCACAGGAGCACACTGGAGCTGGGGATCCATCCAGATACACAATCCCGAGGTTTTCCAGCAGGTTTCCAGCCCCAGAGGTTTAGAGCAATCCTTTCTTCCTCCTCCCCCCTTACTACCTGCAGGTACAGAAAAGGAGGATTGTTATTAAAATGAGCATTGAAATCAAGCATTTAGTGGCTCGTTTCTGTGAGTGCCAAGGGAAAGGGCTTCTGGAAACCCCAAATAAACGTTAAACCAAAACAAACAAGCAGGTAAAAAACTTTTTTAAAAATACAGTAAGACGACAGTGACCCCAAAAAAACCCCAAACAAAAACCAAACTCAGGGAACTGTAGCATTTTATACTTCTCTCCAGCAGCCCTAGAGATCAGTATTTTAAAAAATAAAGTCAGTCTGTCCTTCCAATAAAATGTAAAAGAACAATTTTGCCAGTCAGATCTGATGAACTAGTAATTATCAGCTAGTAAGGGGCAGGTGTCTTTGCCCACACCCCACAGCAAGAAAATCCCAAATCCTCACACTGTAGAGGAGTTTGTGTTGGAGAAAAGGGGGAGGGTTAAGGCTAGGGACCCACATTTCTTGATATCTTTTGGTCAATGGCCTCATGTAGGATTATTTTTCCATGGTTTTATTCCCTCAGCTTTCCTGCTCACAGAAAGGCCCCCGGTTTTTGGCTGGTATCATTCAGGTAGCATTTGAATTCTGAGGGTCAGCAGCACATTGTCACCTCAACTATAGGCAGGCTTTGTTATGCTAAAAACAGCAGCCAAAACAAAACAAAAGCAAAGCCTTCAGGCTCCTGAAGGCTGGTTTGCACTGAGACAAAACTTGAGCAGCTTCACTTGGGTGTCTTTTAGTTTGGGTCGTTTTTAATTCATTTTCTTCCTTAAGAGAGCAAAATCTGGAAGCTTAAAGCTCTTCTTATCTCAGTATCTGCAAGATTAACAACTTTGCAAGTCCACAAAGCCCCATCCAGCCCCAGGGGTGCTCAGCACCTTTAAGCTGCTGATGGGGCAGCCATTAGCATAGGTCCATCTGAAAGCCAACCTGCCTCGGTGATCACCTTCTCCTGAAGAAAAGGAAACAAAAAGCAAACCCCTCAGCACTAAGCAGTGGAAACAGTCGTTTTCCTTAAGTGAGACCAGCCTGAAAGGCCCTGCCAGGCTGGGGATGCAGATGGGCTTCCAGAGCTGCTGAGGGAGCCACCACCACCTTCATCCACAACCAGAAGGAAATACCAAGACCTTGAGGTGTAAACGAGCAGTAGGCCCCCGGTTTTTGGCTGGTATCATTCAGGTAGCATTTGAATTCTGAGGGTCAGCAGCACATTGTCACCTCAACTATAGGCAGGCTTTGTTATGCTAAAAACAGCAGCCAAAACAAAACAAAAGCAAAGCCTTCAGGCTCCTGAAGGCTGGTTTGCACTGAGACAAAACTTGAGCAGCTTCACTTGGGTGTCTTTTAGTTTGGGTCGTTTTTAATTCATTTTCTTCCTTAAGAGAGCAAAATCTGGAAGCTTAAAGCTCTTCTTATCTCAGTATCTGCAAGATTAACAACTTTGCAAGTCCACAAAGCCCCATCCAGCCCCAGGGGTGCTCAGCACCTTTAAGCTGCTGATGGGGCAGCCATTAGCATAGGTCCATCTGAAAGCCAACCTGCCTCGGTGATCACCTTCTCCTGAAGAAAAGGAAACAAAAAGCAAACCCCTCAGCACTAAGCAGTGGAAACAGTCGTTTTCCTTAAGTGAGACCAGCCTGAAAGGCCCTGCCAGGCTGGGGATGCAGATGGGCTTCCAGAGCTGCTGAGGGAGCCACCACCACCTTCATCCACAACCAGAAGGAAATACCAAGACCTTGAGGTGTAAACGAGCAGTTCCTGCAGGATCTTAAAGTCAAAAAGGAAATATTGAGGCAGATTTCACCCACAAAGGGCTGCACCTCCGGGCTTCTGCCACCACTGGAGATGATGTCCCCTCATTGCTGCTCTCATTTAGCTCCTGCCACCCTCAAAACCAAGCAATTCTAGAAAATACTTGAAGGTCTGAAGTGCTAATGCCTGCTGGGTTTATTAAGAGGCTAGAGATAAAAAAAACAACAGGGTAAATGTCCCTACAATTCACTGAAACACTGAACTGCTGTGAAATCTTCTGCACAGGAGCCCTGTGCCCAAATGTGTCCCTGCTCCCAAAAATCCTGCACCACCACCTGATAATGTACAACCAGAACAACAAAAAAGCAGAGAAGTTAATAGACAATCCTCCTTCCCCCAAAAAGGCCAGGGAGAGAGGAAAGGCTAAACACAGCCAGGAGAGGGGGGGAAATACATCACCAACAGTATCAAACATCTTATTTAAACAGAAGCTGGAAACGAAGCCAGGCCCTCCAGAAAAGGAGGTCAAGGCAGCTGTGAGCATAGACCTGTCCCTGCTGCCCCATCCCCTACTTCCCTGAATCCACATTTCCTGCTTTAAACATATTCTCTGGGTTTGGAGTTGTTAGTTAGGAGCTGGGGAAGGAAGAGACACCATTTCTCCTTGTGCTCAAGTGTGAAAGAACAGGGAGGACTGAACAGGCCAGGAAAAGCAGCAGCTGAATATACTGGAAATACAAGATTTCTTCTTTCACGTATAAAAATGGTGAGGGCTGAGTGACACCCTGCACAGTTTGGGCCACAGGGAGGTTTATTTTTTAATATAATTATGGGTTACTGGTGTCTGGAGTCACCTGTACTCATGGGGGGAATGTTCCCCCCTGGAATTCACTTTATAAATCAAGAC
>NW_009953066.1:67049-73544 GCF_000747805.2 Chaetura pelagica
CCTGACCAAAAGCCGTTTCAACAGCAGAAATGAAGGAGATGAATAAACTCAACTGCTGGAGCTTCCACTTCAGGCCAGCCTGGGGTCCTGCTTCTCATCAGGCTGGAGAAGAGCCACCAAGAAGGGATCTGGGAGGCATTACAACACAATACAGAAAACTCAGAGAGCTGTAAAATTTGTACTATGAGCATTTACACACCGACCTCTGCAGCTGGGGAAAACACAGGCTTAAAATAAAATAAATGGCATGAGCTGAAAGCTGCTCTCTGCCAGCTGGCAGAGCTGGGGAAGGGACTTCTGCCCGAGGTAGGAATTCGACTCTGGGGCCCAGGAGTCCCTGCAGACCCTTCCTGGGGCAGATCCACCCAACACCAACCAAATCCTAAAGAGAAATGGAAGAAATAAAGGAGGAAAGGGTGATTTTTGGAAATATTGTGCTTTGGCTGCTGCTCCACTTGCAAAGGAAAGTGAGGCAGGGAAAAGAGACACTGAGTAGAGCATGTGAAAAGCCACAGGCTGAGGTCTAGGGTGGGTTTTTTTGGCCAAAGCTTCATTTACTAATTATTTTGTTATCTCAGTCTTAATAATAATACTCGAGTTTTACAGAAGTTAGGGTCTCCTGCCTCAGGAAGAAGACACGGTTAAGAAAATCCACCCAGTGATCTCCAGTCTTCTGCTCCAATAAAAGCATGGTGGGACCCTGCTCCTTCCCTAAAAGTGCCCTGGAATTCCCAGCCTCACCACCACGCTCCCACCCTCCCTTCCTGCTCAGTGCCAAGGCCCTTCTAAAGAAGCAATGACATTTTTAAATGGTGACAGAAATCATCACAAGCAATTCTGTTCCCATGGCAGCCAAGGAAGGGCTTTACTGACAGAGAAGAGTTGGAAAGGATGAGGATGGGCAGGGGGTGCAGAAGGATGGACAGAGGGTATGGAAGGATGGACAGGAATACTGGGAGAGCAACGGTGCCAAAAAAGAGAGGGCACAAACTCACAGCTTAACTCCAAACTTCTGCCTCAGTGTCGTGGGAACATCAGTCCGTGGGAAGGTTCCTCCTCCAGGAGCAGGGAAGGAAAGATTTCAGCAGCAGCTTTTAGAGTTTGTGTCCTCTCAAGGAAATTTCAATGGGAATACTTGCCAGGTTGTCCCTGCCTCCAAAATCACCTCCTTTTGACTGGTCAGGCACAAACAGCAACTGAGAGAAATGTTGCACACCCACCAGGTACTTGGAAAAGGCCTTTTCCTCTCTGATGCAATTAACCCTAAAACGGGTGTCCAGCCCTGAGCTCCACCCAGGGCTGCGGGTGCCCCTGGGGAAGGATCAGGCTGGATGTAACACAACCACAGCTGATCACCTGGGGCTTATCACCTCCAGCAGGAAAGGACTGGTGTGAGGTACCACCCACAAAGAACCTCCCCCCCAAAAAACACATTCCAAAGCCCCACGGCAGCTTGACAAAAGCAGAGCCTGCAAGCAAGGGCATCATTTCACTGACCAGCCTCACAACCTCCTGGAGCAACTCCTAACAACTCCAACTCCTAACAACTCCAACTCCTAACAACTCCAACTCCTAACAACTCCAACTCCTAACAACTCCAACTCCTAACAACTCCAACTCCTAACAACTCCAACTCCTAACAACTCCAACTCCTAACAACTCCAACTCCTAACAACTCCAACTCCTAACAACTCCAACTCCTAACAACTCCAACTCCTAACAACTCCCAACTCCTAACAACTCCAGCTCCTAACAACTCCAACTCACTCCTAACAATTCCAAAATTAAAAATCTCCTTCCTCCACCCAGGATTAGCTCCGGATCAGCTCCTTGCTCTGCACCAGCCCGTGTGCAATCTAACAAATCACTCATTCCCAACTTTTTTAATCCTCCCCCCCCATCCCCCAGTCTCACCTCTTTTTATCTCCATCCATGGATATTTTCAAACACCCACGAGGCACCACTATGATACAACCAAGCAACCAGACACTGCTCCTCCCAGCACAAAAGCACCTCTAGGATTTGCCAAGCGCCCCGCCCCCCCCCAAACAGATCCTCATCCCATGGAAGCAGAAAAAGTTCAGCCTGAGCTGAACTGAACTGCTCGATTTATGGTGAAAGACGATTAAGAAAGGAAAATCATTTCAGTGTCTAAATCCTGCAGGAAAGAAAGGGGCTGCACCCCCTCCCAAGAAACCCAAGGCTCAAGTTATCCCAACTGCATTTCTCCAGGGGAAGAGGAGCCTGAAAAGGATGGTGATTTTGTTTAAATAATAATAATTAGAAATATCTCAGGTGACTTACACTCAGCGACCAGCACTGGGCTTCACTCTCGGCAGGGAAGTAAGCAGCTCATGGGTCCAGTATCTCCAGGAGATGAAGAGACTTGGAGGCTCCATCTGACCTGGGTAATGAGGTCTGGCTGCTCAGAAGGGGGATAAACCACCCCCGGGAGCAGAAAGGCAAAGCCCCTCCCTCGGAGGGCAGGGACAAGGCAGGGAGGGACTTGGTCCCCAAGGACAGAGGGACATCACATCTTCTGAGGGGGGGAGCTTCTTGCCCTCTGCTCTTCTGGGTTGGGTAAAACCAGGGGGGTTCTACCCCTCCTCCAGCTCCTGAAGCCTCAGCAGGGACAAACCTTCAGCAGGGATCACCATGGGAGAGCAAATTCAAACTCCTAACCCGAGCTTCTCGAGGCACCACCAAAGCTGCACGGCCAGGACACCCCCTGGCACTGCTGGGCAGCTCTGTCTCCTGAAACACTCTGGAAATCAGGATTAAAAACAGGTGGTTTAAACTCCTCTCAATATACACACAAACGAATTAGATTTAGGATCATGTCACCAGATCCAAGAGGAAGAGGTGGAGGAGAGGCTGTCACCTCCCCACCTGAAACCCACCTGGAGCCACTGCAAGGATAAGATTCCACTGGAGAGGGGAAAACTGGGAATCATTAAGATGAGAGGACAAGCTGGAGGCCTCTTCTCTTGAAAAACCCAGGGACTTCTCCATCTCTTTTCCAAGAGATCACCTGCCTCAGAGAGCTGAGTGGATGGATTTCAAGTGTGAAATGTGTCATTACCCCTGCACATGTCCAGGTGACTAAAGGAACTGACCTGGTACCCAAAACACCTTGTCTGGGTACCCTAGAACTGCCCAGTTCCCTCCATTTTGAGGAATCCAACTTCTCCACCACACCTGTCCCCAGGCCACAACTGCCCTGTTCCTTCTTCCCACATCACTCCATCCTTAGTCACTCCAGCACAGGGAAGCACCACCCACCTACACACCTGAACTGGTGAAAACTACAGGAAAAAAAGGATTCCCAGCATACTCACACCCAGCTAGCTCCTGGAAAAATGCAGCTTTCCAATAAACAGGTATCCGAGTTGGTGGAAACCACCTGGATCTCAACTGCTTGAAGCCAAAATATGGCCCCATTTGGGTTTTTTTCTCCTTTTCCTAGTTTCCTCTGAAGCTCAAGATCAGCTCCAGGCCACGTTCCTGGACCACAAGAAGATGGAACAGGAGGAATGACAGAGCAGAGGGTGGAATCTCCACAAGAATCCAGGGCAGAAGCACCAGCCAAGAGGTCCTCTTCCCTTCAAAACCCAACGATGACAAGAAGACACAAAGTTTGGGACCAAAAACCAGGGAGAAGACAACTTCTCCAAGAGCAAAGATACAAACCTCAAGCTTTGTTTTCAAGAGACTTGGGGAATGGGACCAAAACCCCAGTGTGGATGGAGCAGGGAAGAGGCAGGAGAAGAAGCAGAAGGGGCAGCACTACATGACATCCACACCTCCTGCCTGGACATGCCCAACCTGGAGACCAACAATCTCCTTTCATTCAGCTCTGCTGCAAGGAACCAGCTTCACAAAGTTCAGGTCCAGCTGGGAATTCCCCTAAGATGGCATCAGAACTAATAAAGCCAAGTGAGAAATTTGGCTGGTAACTCCCAGGCCAGCCCAGCCAGCAGGTGAAGGTCTTCTCCTGCACCCAAGACAAACTTGGACAAAAAAAAAAAAAAGCAGCAAATAGAATCCAGATGCTTCCAGGAAGCAAAACATGATCAAGACCCGAAGGGACAGGAATACCAAACACCCCATGAGACTCCAGACCTGCAACACACCTTCAAAAACCTCATTGCAGGAGCCACAACCAAAAACCTGCAGTTTCAGATCGTTGGATCCAATCAAATTAACCTGGTCTAGTGGGACATGTCCCTGCCCATGGAGGGGGGTTGGATGTAGATGATTTTGAAGGTCCCTTCCAACCCAAACCAGTCTGGGATTCCATGATTCTATGAACAAAGTCACTGGGGTGTTGAAATGTGTTCACCTCAAACCCTGAGCCCACCAAACCACGAGCACCACCAAGCCCACCAGTGGCACCATCCTGAGGAGAGGCAGGAAGACCCATCTTCCCCCAAAATTCAAGCTGGGGAGTCAACCTGCAGAAGATAAATGTCTTTCAGCCATAGGGAGCGCAAGGGAACCTGCTGCAGCACCTCTGGTTTCCATCACAAGGTGTGGACACGAGCTGAAGATTCTCCTTGGGATCCTCCACCCAATCCACCTTGGCCCATGCAAGGACCCCACCAGCCTGTCGCTTGCTTGGGAGGTTCCTCCACCCTCCATGCACAGGAGGGATGATGCTGGTGTCTTCTCCAAAGGAGTGCTCACTCATCCCAGGTCAGGCGGGACCAGCTGCACCACTACAGCTCCACCAACAGCACGAAGAGATGATGATTCTTCTGCTCACAGCCACTGAAGCAAACATCCATCAAGTAGGTCCAGGCTGGTGTTGGACAAGTCCATGGAGAAGCTGCAGACCTTGTGTGGAGCTTGGTGGTGGCTCCGAGCTCAGCAGGTCCCAGCCTGAGCACCCAAAGAGGCAGGAGAAGCTGGTTGGGGTGGACACTGAAGTTCTCAAGAACCTGAGCTCCAGTTGTCAAGTGAGACACGGAGAGCGACGGGCCAGGTGAAAACTGGATGGAGCTTCTCTGCTAGTAGGAAAACTTCTGGTAAACACCATCAGCACGTTCCCGAGGCACCTGCAGTCCAGCTCTCAGCTCAATATCCCACCTCCCACGGCCACCCTGGAGCTCCACCTCAGCAACAACGCCCCATTGTCAGAAGTGCTCAAGATCAGGTTGGGCAGAGCTTTGAGCAACCTCAGCCAGTGGCAGAGGTCTGTGCCCGTGACATTTAAAGGCCCCTTCCAACCCAAACCATTCTGTGAATCGTTCCCCTGCAAAGGAAGGCTGAGCCTGACAGTTTGCCAGGCTCCACCAGGCTCTGCCCAACGCCCTCCAAGCCCCCAACATCTGACTGCTCCCACACCACGAGCTACACAACAACTCCTGCAAAACACAAACCGTGCACACACCTCTTCATCCCACCCCAACAGCAGGTAAGAGACAGGGGGAAGCCACCCAGTCTGGTGGCAGCAAATGTCCCACAGCCATCACAGCTGGGTTTTAACCACACTCTCCACCGCGCTTTGGAAACACCCAACTGGTCCCCCCCATACGGGGCAGTTCTAACATCATCATGTTCCAGAGGGGGGAAGGAGATGATGAACCACCTTTGCCTCTGAAGAAAACCATGGCTGACCTACCATAAATAGTCCTCTCCTCAAGCTAACAACAGCACAGGCACTGGAAGAGCACGTCCTAAGCAAGACACCCCACGAAAGACGCGGCGAACGCGACAGGGACACGCAGCAAAACGCCCAGGTTTTGGGGGAAAAAAAGACTCCTAAAAGCACCACAACAGCTTCCCGAGACCCCACCAGAAACACACACCCCAAGAAAAGTCCACAGCTGGGCCAAAAAAGATTAGTACTTCTTTTTAAAAGGCTTAAGAGAAGCTGCTCTGACTCCTTGGCAGAGCTCAGGTTTGCGACGCTCAAGGTACGACCTGGATGCTTCGAATGATCACACCTGGTGTGACACTTGGGTTTGACACCAAATTCCCCCTCAGGGCAGGATCCCTCACACTCTCAGTTAAAAAAAAAAAATAATTAAAAAGTGAAATAACTAAACGAGGCTCAAACTTTCTGGACGGATAATGCAGTGGTTTGAACCCAGAAGGTCACAGAGGACGGGAGGGTTAAGCTCAGGTAGATCAGGTGCAGGGCTGGCTCCAGGTTCTCCCATCCCAGCAGCCACATCCAGCAAAGACACAACCCGGATTCAACCTGAAATCCTCAGTCTCTCCCTCATTTTAGAAGGCTCAGAACCCGCAACAGATCTCCAGGTGGGCACCGACCAGGAACTCGGCTCGAAAAGAAAACAAAACAACACACAAAACCAACCAGGTTTGCTCTGCTGCCCTTGCCCAAAACACGCCATTTTTAGCTTGGTTTTTTTGCCTCCTCCAATCCAACAACCTTCAGAACCAACATGAAAACGAGGGGTTGTGGGGGGGGGGGGGTGGGGAGGAAGGGGGAAGGAACCCCCGGGGCGGCCCGCGGGAGGGAGGGGGGGG
>NW_009953066.1:75542-77464 GCF_000747805.2 Chaetura pelagica
CAGCAGGAACGGCCCTGGGATCAGCCCCGGGATCAGCGGGAACAGCCCCGGGATCGCTCCGGGATCAGCGAGGCCGCAAGAGGGAACGGCCGCCCGATCGCCGGGATCGGCCACAGGACCGCCGGGATCGCACCAGGGGCTGCACCAGGATCAGCTCCGGGATCATCAGCTGCGGGATCCCCGGGATCACACTGGGATCACAGCAGGATCACCAGGGCCACAGCAGAGGACGAGAGCACACCAGGATTAACTGTGGGATCCCCAGGATCTGCCGGGGGGATCACCCAGGCCACAGCAGGATCTCACTGGGATCACCACTGGGATCACCTGGGCCACAGCAGGATCACCACTGAGGTCACCTGGGCCACAGCAGGATCTCACTGGGATCACCACTGGGATCACCAGGGCCACACCAGGAACAGATGTGGGATCACCAAGACCTCCCTGGCATGTCTGCGACCACACTGGGATCAGCCACAGGATCACTAAGTGCTTCCCAGGATCACTGGGAACACATTTGGATCAGCCACAGGATCACCAATTGCTTCCCAGGATCACTGGGAACACATTGGGATCAGCCACAGGATCACCAAGGGCTTCCCAGGATCACTGGGACCACACTGGGATCTCAGTGGTGGGATCACCACTGGGACCACCAGCACCCCGGATCACCCATGGCACACTAGGATCACCCCCAGGACACTAGAACCACTGGGATCTGCTGTATCCTGAGGCACCTGCAGCCCAGGACATCAGCACCCTCAGGATCACAGGCACCCCCAGGATCACCTCCAGGACATCCCTGGGATCACAGCCTGGACATTGTCCCACTCCCAGGCCCCCTCCCCTGCTGTGAGGAGGACACTGAGGTCCCCGAGGCCACATTTCAGGAACCCCCCCCAAAATGGCTACAGACTCTTCTTGTCCTTCCCAAACTGACTTTATTTCACCAACTTCCCAAACCCCAGGGACTGCTCCTCCAGGGAGACGGTGCCAGAGCAGCCCAGGACCTGCCTTTGGGGTCTGGTGGAACCTTCCTGCTCCCACAGGAGCCCCAAACCCACTTTGGCAGCATCCAAAGTGGAGGGTTTGGGCCTCGTTTGTGGGGTTTTTTCCCCAAATTAGGGAGCAGCAGAGGGACCCGTGGGGACAGGGTGGGTGGCACCAGCACCCAGGTGGGCACCAAGGAGGGGGTGGATGGAGAAGAAGGTGGCAGGGGGGCTGAGCTCAGTCCTCATGGAAACCTTTCCCTGGGGAATGCAGCCTGGTCTGAATTTCCAGCAGCTTTATCAGCCTTTGGGAATGGAGAATTCCAAAGAGAAGGTGATTTTGAGGCTGTTACCCACAGCAGCCCTGGGGAGTGTTGGCCTTGAGGTGACACAAGTGACCTGCAAGGGATGAAACCAAACCCAGCAGCTTGGATTCCTTCATGTTCCCAGTTTTGCATGGGAACAGGGACAGCACATGGGAATCCTCTGACCCGGGATGCCTGAATTCAGGAATCCTGTGGCTGCTTTTAGCACTGGGAGCTGTTTCTTGCCTGTCCCCTCTAAAGATCCAGCCAAGAACCATCAAGTTTCCCAGTAAGCCCAGTGATTCCCCATTGAGTTTTCCAGTAACCCCAGTGATTTCCCAGCAGGTTTTCCAATAATCCCACTGAGTTGCCAGGCTTTAGCAAGAGGGTTCCTGATGGCTGTGGAACATTTCACTGCTCTTCTTCCAGCTCCCCAAATAATTATGAAGCTCATCTGCAGTGAGACCAGCAGGGCCAGGGAGGGGATTGTCCCCTCTGCCCTGCTGAGACCCCCCTGCAGGGCTGGGAACAGCTCTGGGGTCCCCAGCACAGGAAGGACATGGAGCTGTTGGAGCAAGTCCAGAGGAGGCCCCAGAGATGCTGGGAGGGCTGGAGCAGCTCTGGAGCC
>NW_009953066.1:77726-82424 GCF_000747805.2 Chaetura pelagica
GGCCCGCCGGGATCGCACCAGGGGCTGCACCAGGATCAGCTCCGGGATCATCAGCTGCGGGATCCCCGGGATCACACTGGGATCACAGCAGGATCACCAGGGCCACAGCAGAGGACGAGAGCACACCAGGATTAACTGTGGGATCCCCAGGATCTGCCGGGGGGATCACCCGGGCCACAGCAGGATCTCACTGGGATCACCACTGGGATCACCAGGGCCACACCAGGAACAGATGTGGGATCACCAAGACCTCCCTGGCATGTCTGCGACCACACTGGGATCAGCCACAGGATCACTAAGTGCTTCCCAGGATCACTGGGAACACATTTGGATCAGCCACAGGATCACCAATTGCTTCCCAGGATCACTGGGAACACATTGGGATCAGCCACAGGATCACCAAAGGCTTCCCAGGATCACTGGCACCATACTGGGATCAGCCACAGGATCACCAAGGGCTTCCCAGGATCACTGGGACCACACTGGGATCTCAGTGGGATCACCACTGGGACCACCAGCACCCCGGATCACCCATGGCACACTAGGATCACCCCCAGGACACTAGAACCACTGGGATCTGCTGTATCCTGAGGCACCTGCAGCCCAGGACATCAGCACCCTCAGGATCACAGGCACCCCCAGGATCACCTCCAGGACATCCCTGGGATCACAGCCTGGACATTGTCCCACTCCCAGGCCCCCTCCCCTGCTGTGAGGAGGACACTGAGGTCCCCGAGGCCACATTTCAGGAACCCCCCCAAAATGGCTACAGACTCTTCTTGTCCTTCCCAAACTGACTTTATTTCACCAACTTCCCAAACCCCAGGGACTGCTCCTCCAGGGAGACGGTGCCAGAGCAGCCCAGGACCTGCCTTTGGGGTCTGGTGGAACCTTCCTGCTCCCACAGGAGCCCCAAACCCACTTTGGCAGCATCCAAAGTGGAGGGTTTGGGCCTCGTTTGTGGGGTTTTTTCCCCCAATTAGGGAGCAGCAGAGGGACCCGTGGGGACAGGGTGGGTGGCACCAGCACCCAGGTGGGCACCAAGGAGGGGGTGGATGGAGAAGAAGGTGGCAGGGAGGGCTGAGCTCTGTCCTCATGGAACGCTGTCCTCATGGAAACCTTTCCCTGGGGAATGCAGCCTGGTCTGAATTTCCAGCAGCTTTATCAGCCTTTGGGAATGGAGAATTCCAAAGAGAAGGTGATTTTGAGGCTGTTACCCACAGCAGCCCTGGGGAGTGTTGGCCTTGAGGTGACACCAGTGACCTGCAAGGGATGAAACCAAACCCAGCAGCTTGGATTCCTTCATGTTCCCAGTTTTGCATGGGAACAGGGACAGCACATGGGAATCCTCTGACCCGGGATGCCTGAATTCAGGAATCCTGTGGCTGCTTTTAGCACTGGGAGCTGTTTCTTGCCTGTCCCATACCGCGGGCCCCAGCCAGTGTCACTTCATAAAGATCCAGCCAAGAACCATCAAGTTTCCCAGTAAGCCCAGTGATTCCCCATTGAGTTTTCCAGTAACCCCAGTGATTTCCCAGCAGGTTTTCCAATAATCCCACTGAGTTGCCAGGCTTTAGCAAGAGGGTTCCTGATGGCTGTGGAACATTTCACTGCTCTTCTTCCAGCTCCCCAAATAATTATGAAGCTCATCTGCAGTGAGACCAGCAGGGCCAGGGAGGGGATTGTCCCCTCTGCCCTGCTGAGACCCCCCTGCAGGGCTGGGAACAGCTCTGGGGTCCCCAACACAGGAAGGACATGGAGCTGTTGGAGAGAGGCCAGAGGAGGCCCCAGAGATGCTGGGAGGGCTGGAGCAGCTCTGGAGCCAGGCTGGGAGAGTTGGGGTGTTCAGCCTGGAGAAGAGAAGGCTCCAGGGAGACCTTAGAGCAGCTTCCAGTGCCTGAAGGGGCTCCAGGAAAGCTGGGGAGGGACTTGGGACAAGGGCAGGGAGGGATGGGAGCAGGGGGAAGGGTTTCCAGCTGGCAGAGGGAGCTGGAGCTGAGATGGGAGAAATTCTGTGCTGTGAGGGTGGGGAGAGCCTGGCCCAGGTTGCCCAGGGAAGCTGTGGGTGCCCCATCCCTGGGAGTGTTCCATGCCAGCTTGGATGGGGCTTGGAGCAGCCTGGGCTGCTGGGAGGTGTCCCTGCCCATGCAGGGGGGGGACTGGATGAGCTTTAAGGTCCCTTCCCACCCAAACCATCCTAGGATTCTCTGATTCCAGCTGTTTTTTTCCCAGCTGTTTATTTCTGACAACTCTTGCAGACAGGAACGCGCGGCACGTGCTGAGGTGGGGCTGTGGATTGGAGGCTGGTTCAGACTGAGCTCACACCTGATACATGCCCTGCAGAAAGGGCACTTTTATTCTTCTTCCCAGCAGGTGTGAGGAGCCCGGGCTTCTTGTGCATTTGCTTGAGGGAGGAGGTGGCTCTGGTGAACGTGCGCTGGCAACAGAGAACCAGAAAGGAGGGTTAATGTGAGCTCAGTCTGCAGAGCAGAATTGTCACCTGCAAAAGCTTTTTCCCTGAAAAAAAACCACCACAGACCTTCCCAACAGGAAGGGTCTCCCCTCAGCCTCCTTTGCTCCAGGCTGGACACCCCCAGCTCCCTCAGCTGCTCCTGCTCACACTTGTGCTCCAGCCCCTTCCCCAGCTCCCTTGCCCTTCTCTGGACACGCTCCAGCCCCTCCATGTCCTCCTTGTCCTGAGGGGCCCAGACCTGAGCCCAGCATTCCAGGTGCCCCCTCCCCAGCACTGGGTGGTCCAGCACTGCTCTGCTGGTGGCAGATCCCAGCAGGCTCACAGGACAGCACAAGAAGCCCTGGGAAATTCTCCTCCCAAGAACTGAAGGTCTGAATTTGAGATATTTTCCTTAACAGTCATAGAATCCTAGCCTGGTTTGGGTGGGATCATTTAGATCCAACCCTCCTGCATGGGCAGGGACACCTCCCAGCAGCCCAGGCTGCTCCAAGCCCCATCCAACCTGCCCTTCAACACTGCCAGGGATGGGGCAGCCACAGCTTCTCTGGGCAACCTGGGCCAGGCTCTCACCACCTTCACAGCACAGAATTTCCTCCTGATCTTTAACCTAAATGTCCCCTCTTTCAGTTTTTATCCTTTTCCCTCATCCCATCCCTCCTTTGCCTTGCCCAGAGTCCCTCCCCATCTTTCCTGGAGCCCCCCAATGTTCAATTCCACAGCTGAGCAGCCCTGTTACTCATAAACTCCCCATCTTCCTTCACTCCTGCTGAGCTGAGGACCTCAGCACCATCTTATGGTGACCCCCTTGCCAGGAAGGAACTAGAACTGAGAAGTGCTGAGCTTGGTGTTCAGAAGAGCAGCAGGGGATGAGGTCTTTCCATCATCCAGAGACCAAGAAGGTTTCTAAGTTGTCCTGCAGAGCCAAACCAGCTGAGGGCACCTTTTGATCTGTCTTCATTTTTGCCCTGTAGAAGGAGACAGAAGCTGGGCCATCGGGCAGTGTGGTCTCCTGCAGCTTCTCATACCTCTCCTGATCATCTTCCTCCTGCCAGTAGAAAGACAGACCCCACTCCAGGTGAAAAACACACCTCTGGAGGCACAGGTGTTCCAACCAATCCCATGGATTGGTTGAGCATTGACCCAACAGTCTCTTTGGAGCTTCAGAAATGAGAAGTCCCCCCTTCCCACATCTTAGGTGAGCAGATTTGGGCAGGACTTTGGGCAAAATCCATCTGGAAGTGTAAAGCCCCAAAGGGAGTCCCCTCAGCTGTCCTCTCATGGTCGTGTCCTGCCCATAACTGCCCAGAGGACACACTCTCCCTGCCCCTGGAAGACAATGGCACAGCTTGGAGGAGGTCTGAGCTTCAGTGTGGCCCTCCCTGAGCCCACCTGGCTGATGTCCATGCCCACACTTCTCCAGGGAACCCTCTGGCAGGTGGGAACACTGAAGAGGAACATGGATTGAATGGTAGGAGGGTTTTCTAGGACATCACCTTGTGTATAATGGTTTCATGCTTGAGGAAAGCTCCAGGAGATTCTTATGTCACCTTCTGGGGAGGCTCATGAGTAGCCTGGAGAAGGTGACAGTAAATTCTGGTGTGATAAAAGGGAAGTGGCCAAACTGGATCAAGCCAGGAGGAAAAGATGCAGACCCTGGAGCAATGGGTTGGAAACACAGAGCTAGTCTGGAGCAGGGCAAAGGGTCCTCAGCAGGGAAGGAGTCTTCAGAGAAAAATCATGGAATGACAGGATGGTTTGGGTGGGAAAGGACCTTAAAGCTCATCCAGTCCCACCTCTGCATGGGCAGGGACACCTCCCAGCAGCCCAGGCTGCTCCAAGCCCCATCCAACCTGCCCTTCAACACTGCCAGGGATGGGGCAGCCACAGCTTCCCTGTGGTCCAGCCCAGGGGGATGATCCCTGCCCTGCTCCTGCTGGCCACCCCAGTGCTGACACAAGCCAGGATGCTGGTGGCCTTCTTGGCCACCTGGGCACTCTGTGTTTTGTAGCTACCAAGGGTTGATTCCCCCTCACAGCCAGGGTGGGATGTCCCTCCTTGCCATGGTGGCAGAGCAGAAGCACTGCCACCACCTTCCCACCAAACAGGGTGAAGGTTTGGAGTCTGGGAAGGTTTCACGAGGACAACCAAGGCCTGGGATGACTTCAGAAGAGAATGAGGCAAAGGAGAAGTCTGGTAAATGAGAAGCTGGAGAGAAATGTCCTTTG
>NW_009953066.1:82545-91562 GCF_000747805.2 Chaetura pelagica
AATGCCAAAAGCTGCCAGGTGCCCCAAAGTGGTGGTTTCTAAACAGAGGGCTGGCTGAGCACCAGCTGCCACAGCACAGAACTAGTTCAGCTGCAAACACCAGAGGGAAAACCAAGCTCTCAAGTGCCCCTGGCAGGTCTGGGCAGCTCCCTGAGTGCTGATAGTCAGGAGAGGACCAGGTACTTCCAGCACTCTGTCCTGGTTCAGCCTCCTAATGGTAAAGCCCAGGTGAAAGCAAGATGTATCTCCAGATAGTTGCCCTCTGCAGCACAGCAGGTGACATCTCAAAGCCAACCACTCTGCTTGGAGAAGGACAGAGCTGCCATGGCCCCCTCTTCCCACCTGTGTCCTCACTGCCATCCCACGTGTGGCTACCAAGCAGAATGGGCAGAGCTGGCAGGACAAACTCACCAGGCACATGACTCTGTTGATAGGAATCATTCCAGGTCTGATGTTGCCACCAGGCTTCAGAGCTTCCTGCACATCCTTGGGGATGAGGAAGGACTCCCTGTACCAGATCTCAAACTCTGCAAAGCAAAGAGGACAGTACAACAGTGATGATCAAAGAGACAAGGCTGCATTGTTTCTGGCTCCCTGCCTGTGGATCAGGCAGGACCTCACTGCTCTTAGGACTCTCCCAGGTGACCTCAGGACTCCAAGCTCCTGAGTTGCAAACTGGAAAGGTTAGTTCAGAAGGACAGGGCCCCATCAGCAGGCACTGGCCATGCTTGGGATCAGGAGCTGCCTGTCCTTGCTGCCTGCGGGGTGGCTGGGACACGGTGGCTGCCCTGGGGACAGTCCCCTGGGCATGGCCAGGAGGTGGCAGTGCCTGCACATCCCGGGAACACCGAGCCCTCCAGCGGGAACGAGCCACTTGGAGAGGGTCAGCACAGTGGGGGGTCAGATTTCCATTCCAAAGGCTCGGGAAACATGGGAGGGTGGCTTTCCATCCCATAATAAGCAGTGATAACACACAGCAGGTGCTTGTCGGCATCAATCACCAGCCTGTCCCAGCCCCTGCAGGGCTCTGCTCCTGCCTGGCCCTGCTCCTCAGGCACGTTCCCCACGGAGCAGGAGAGTCCCCGGCTGCTGGGGAGGGTTGTGAAACCCAGGGGGGACCTCGGGGATGGAGCTGCTCTCCAGCTCCATGATCCATGAGGGATAAACGAGGTGAAATGTCCTCGTAGGACACTGGGGACATGATACAACACCAAGGACTCTGCAGTGCCCCAGGAGGACACGAGGGAGTCCCTGCCTGCGTGGTGCAACCAGCAGCAACATCTGCAGCACCCAGAGATGCCCAATCTGGATCCAGCAGAGACCAGAGGTAAAGATTCTACACAGTCTGGCCATGGCTGTCCACTGGAGCCAGCACTGCAGTGTTCCCAGCCTGGGATGGCCCAGGGACACAACTTGTGTTCTCCAGAATCTGAAGAAAATGAAGTGTTGCCATGTGCAGAGAATCCCAGGGTTTGGGACTCTGGGAGTTACATCCCTGCTGCCTTCTAGGATCATGGGATGGTGTGGGTTGGAAGGCACCTTTCAAGGTCATCCAGTCCCACCCCTGCATGGGCAGGGACACTTCCCAGCAGCCCAGGCTGCTCCAAGCCCCATCCAACCTGCCCTTCAACACTGCCAGGGATGGGGCAGCCACAGCTTCCCTGGGCAACCTGGGCCAGGCTCTCCCCACCCTCACAGCCCAGAATTTCTCCCTCCCATCTCAGCTCCAGCTCCCTCTGCCAGCTGGAAACCCTTCCCCCTGCTCCCATCCCTCCCTGCCCTTGTCCCAAGCCCCTCCCCAGCTTTCCTGGAGCCCCTTCAGGCACTGGAAGCTGCTCTCAGGTCTCCCTGGAGCCTTCTCTTCTCCAGGCTGAACACCCCAACTCTCCCAGCCTGGCTCCAGAGCTGCTCCAGCCCTCCCAGCATCTCCGGGGCCTCCTCTGGACTCTCTCCAGCAGCTCCATCACACAGGACAAATCCAGGGATGCAGCAGGATGGTGCTCCTGTGACCACAGATTCAGACTGAGCAGCCTGCACCACGGATTTGTCCAGATGCCCCTGAACCAGCTGTGACTCATCCCCCCCAGGGTGATGCTGGTGAAGAACACACCCAAATAACCAAATCCTGCTTATTGCCAAGGAGCCTGGGCTGCAACACTGGAACCTGAGGGATGGTTCAGTGGTACGAAGGAGACCACTCAGGGCCAAAGCCCTGACCCAGTGCAGGTCCTTAACCACCACCTCCATTAAATGAAATGAAGGGTGAGAACCCCTGTCCTCACCCCAAGGACATGGAGGGGCTGGAGCGTGTCCAGAGAAGGGCAAGGGAGCTGGGGAAGGGGCTGGAGCACAAGTGTGAGCAGGAGCAGCTGAGGGAGCTGGGGGTGTCCAGCCTGGAGCAAAGGAGGCTGAGGGGAGACCTGCTGGCTCTGCAGCTGCCTGAGAGGAGGTTGGAGCCAGGGGGGTCGGGCTCTGCTCCCCAGGAACAAGGGATGGGACAAGAGGAACCGGCCTCAAGTTGTGCCAGGGGAGGTGGAGGTTGGATCTGGGGAACAATTCCTGCCTGGCAAGGGTTGTCAGGGCCTGGCCCAGGCTGCCCAGGGCAGGGGGGGAGTCCCCATCCCTGGAGGGGTTTCCAAGCCCTGGAGATGGTGCTGAGGGACATGGGGCAGGGGTGGCCTTGGCAGGGCTGGGGGGAGGGTTGGACTTGAGGATCTCAAAGCTCTTTTCCAACCAAAACAATCTCAGGGTTCTGTGATCCCAACCAGAGCCATCCCTGGGTGCATTGTTGTCAACTTCACCACGAAAGGCTTTTACCCACAGCACTGCACCTGCTGGTGAGACCAAGCAGCACCACATCATGATCTGAGAGAGTCAACCTGCAGGAATCCAGTGTTATGTCCAAAAAACCCAATCCCCCAAACCCTCAACCATCCATGAAAGCCTCACCTGGAAGGCAACAAGAAAAATGCCACCAGGGGATGACAGGGACATGTAAGCAACGTGCCTGAGGTGCTTCAGGCCCCAGCTGCTGTCAAGCACCCCAGCTCAACCAGAGGCTGCTCAGAGCCTGTCCTGGTGAGGAAGTACCTGAGATGAGTCTTTTCCTGCACTGATCCACCACCTCCTGCAAGTTCTGGATCTCTGCCTTCAGCTTCTGCAGCTCAGCACAGCCAGACCTGTACTCTTCCTTCAGGTCCTTCAGCTTTGTGGTGAGTACAAACCCCTCCTCATCAGAAATGATCTGGCCTTTCTCATCAACATGCTCTCCTGGAGGGCAAGAAAAGGAAACAAAGGTTTGTCATGAGGGTGGAGAGGGACAGCAAACAGTCATTATACCTCAAACCACATGGTAGTTACCCAGTTGTACTGAGGTTAACCACACAGCTGACATTTCCTTTGACACCCTTTCTACAAACACAAGGTTGGAGTGGGGCAGAAACCTCTGCTGAACTCTTGAACCTGCCCAGACATCAGTCCATCCCTGAGTGGGGACATGTGGAGATGAAGAGGAGGGACCAGGGTCCACAGAATGAGGGTATGTCCTAAGGCTTTGATGGCTTGTGCTGAAAAACTCCCTGGAAAACCATCATAAGGGTTTTGAGACAAAGGGGTGGTCGGTTCCTTGGGGACAGTGAAGCCATCACTTCCTTCTGATGAACATCTTTTCTTCTCTGTTTCCCTCAAATCAGTTTATTCCAGTGGTTTCCAGCATCCACAATAAACCACCAAGTTGGTGGGTGGCATCATAAAGAGCCAAAGGCTCAAAAGAAGCAACAGCTCCAGGAAAGCTGGGGAGGGGCTTGGGACAAGGGCAGGGAGGGATGGGAGCAGGGGGAAGGTTTCCAGCTGACAGAGGGAGCTGGAGATGAGATGGGAGGGAGAAATTCTGGGCTGTGAGGGTGGGGAGAGCCTGGCCCAGGTTGCCCAGGGAAGCTGTGGCTGCCCCATCCCTGGCAGTGTTGAAGGGCAGGTTGGATGGGGCCTGGAGCAGCCTGGGCTGCTGGGAGGTGTCCCTGCCCATGCAGGGGTGGGACTGGATGAAATTTAAGGTTCCTTCCCACCTAAACCAGTCTGTGATGATGCTTTGAGACCAGCAGCTCCTCTTCTGCCAGGCTCTCACTGCCCAGTCCCCCCCAGCCAATTACCATTTTGCAGCCGCTCCTGCTTATGAGCCTCCAGGGCCTCTTTGGTGCTCTCCATCTCCCTCTTGATGAAACTGATCTTCTGCACGACTTCACTGCTTGTCTTCTTCCTGGCCAGGAGGATGCTTTTGTTCTCTTTGAAGATCTGGTTCATCTCCCTTCCACACTCCTCCTTGAACAGCTCGAACGCCACCGGCTCGGGCGGGGGGGACCTGGGAGAGGAGTTGAAGAAAAGCCACAGACACAGGGAAGGTCACTTTGTTCTGCCCTCAGAGTGACCCAGAACGTGGCAGTGGCCACAGCTGGGGTTCATGGGTGGACATTCAATGGGTCCTTTGAGGATCAGCCTGTGCTGGCTTCACCCTGGCACCATCTCTGCACCAACCTTCACACCCACGTGCCCCCAGAACTCCAGAAGAAAGTCATTTACACAGAAACCAGATCCCCAGGAGATTATTCACATCATTGTGGTTGGAAAAGATCTTTAAGATCATGGTGTCCAACCCATGGACATGTGGCCAGAAGGGCTAAGACAGTGATTGTCCCCCTGTGCTGGGCACTGGGGAGGGGGCACCTGGAATGCTGGGCTCAGGTCTGGGCCCCTCAGGACAAGGAGGACATGGAGGGGCTGGAGCGTGTCCAGAGAAGGGCAAGGGAGCTGGGGAAGGGGCTGGAGCACAAGTGTGAGCAGGAGCAGCTGAGGGAGCTGGGGGTGTCCAGCCTGGAGCAAAGGAGGCTGAGGGGAGACCTGCTGGCTCTGCAGCTGCCTGAGAGGAGGTTGGAGCCAGGGGGGTCGGGCTCTGCTCCCCAGGAACAAGGGATGGGACAAGAGGAACCGGCCTCAAGTTGTGCCAGGGGAGGTGGAGGTTGGATCTGGGGAACAATTCCTGCCTGCCAAGGGTTGTCAGGGCCTGGCCCAGGCTGCCCAGGGCAGGGGGGGAGTCCCCATCCCTGGAGGGGTTTCCAAGCCCTGGAGATGGTGCTGAGGGACATGGGGCAGGGGTGGCCTGGGCAGGGCTGGGGGAGTGGTGGGATTCCATGATCTTAAAGGGCTTTCCCGACTAAACTGGTTCCCTGGCTCTTTGCCATGAGGTCTCTGCTCTGCACTTCTACCACCAACCAAAGAGTGCTGAATCTTCAGGGATGACACTTCACAGAGCAACTGATCAGGACAGAGCCCAAAGCAGATGGAGGAGGTGACCACCACCAACATGCCTGGGTACACAGGGTTTCCATACAACCACTGCTGTCCTGCCATGCGTTCCTGCACCCAAGCAGTGAAGATCTCTGACTCTGCAGCAGGTGGTTGTTCTCAGGGACCACAAGGCAATCACTCTGCTGTCAACCACCCTCTGGCAATGGGATGCACTCCCTCAGAGGGAAAGCTCACCTGGGCCTCTGGGGAAGCTCCACAGGAGCTGGAGTGGAGACCTCTGCCTCAGGATCTGCTGTGTCTTCGTTCCATGTTTCCTCTTCTTCTTCTTCATCCACATCTTTGGTGGAAGGTTCTAGCAGACTTCTTAATGGTAGCAGACCAGCCATCTCTCTCCCAAACACAGAGTTCCTGGGTCCTGTCCTCCTGATGGGGAAAAAGATGAGGCAGGGTAATTAATATGTTCCTCATGAGAACCTGGACCCAAGGCATGATGGGGGTGCTGGCCTTGCTCACCCACAGACCAGCAGTGGGACCTTGCAGTGAAGTGTCTGCTCACACGGAGTGAGATCATAGAGTCATAGAACCATTTAGGTTGGATCTTGAAGATCACAGAATCACAGAACCTTAGGGGTTGGAAGGGACCTGGAAAGCTCCCCCAGCCCACCCCCCCTGCCAGAGCAGGGGCACCCAGAGCACATCCCACAGGATCCAGGGGGGTTGGAATGTCTCCAGCCAAGGAGACTCCACAGCCTCTCTGGGCAGCCTGGCCCAGGGCTCTGGCACTTCACAGCAAAGAAGTTCTTCCTGAGATCCACATGGACCCCCCTGTGCTCCAGTTTGCACCCACTGCCCCTTGTCCTGTCCCTGGACATCACTGCACAAAGCCTGGCTCTGTCCTCCTGACACTGCCCTGAGCAGATTTGTGCCCATGGATGAGGTGGCCCCTCAGTCTCCTCTTCTCCAAGCCCAACAGCCCCAGCTCCCTCAGCCTTTCCTCAGCAGGGAGATGTTCCCCTCCCTCCAGCATCTCTGTGCCTCTGCCCTGGGCTCTTCCCAGCACTTCCCTGTCCTTCTGGAACTGAGGGGTTTCTAACCCACCCCAGGTGCCATTGGCCTTCTTGGCCACCAGGGCACATTGCAGGTCATGGTCCTCCTGCCCACCAGGACCCCCAGTTCCCTTTCCCCTGCCCCCCAGCAGCTCAGCCCCCAGCCTGTCCTGGTCCATGGGGCTGTTCTGCCCCAGCTGCAAAACTCTACTCTTGCCCTTGTTGAGTTTCATCAACCAAAGCCCTCAGACTGAGCAGCTTCACCAGGTGGCAGCTGAGAGGAGCCTTTGGCCTGTGACACATTCTTTGAAGACACAGAATTAGATTCTTTATCACTGTCAAATCCAAATGGATCTTCTGTTCCCTCCTCTTCAACTTGTTTTTTTTTAGGAACTTCAGAAACACCTGGTATTCAGAAATACTCCAGAAATACACTGTTCCTCTTCTCTCCTCATCTGGCCATGAAGGTGGTTTCTCCACCCTTTGCACTAAGGCTGGTCTGTTTGTTGGAAAATACTCCATCCCACTGGGAACTGCCATTTCCCTCTTTCCAGCTGTAGGTCTTTCCAAACCAGGATGTCATTTTGGCTCCTGTTTCATCTTCTCTCCATGTGGGTCGTGGCAGCAGGGACAGAGGGACAGTCCCTTCCCACCCAAACCAGCCTGGGATTCTACAGTTGAGATCCACCAGTCACACCCATTCCCCTGCCATCCTCCTGCTGGTTCTGCTGGTGCCCATAAGGCCACCACAAACCAGTGCTGTTCTGGAATGTCTTCCTTAAGGAAACACCAAACTTCCACACCCTCATTAATGGACCTTCATCTCTGCCTTCCCCCATGGGCTTGACCAGCACCAGTCCCTGCAGGGACACCTTGTCCCAGCTCCCAGGCTGCCAGACTCACCTGGACAGCTCACTGGGTCTCCTGGACCTCCTCCTCTCACTTTGTCTGGATGAAAAATCAGAAGGTGGACTTTCCAGATCCTCTTCATCCTCTTCCTCCAACACGTGACCCTCCATATCAACCACACCAGCCTGGAAATAGGGAGAAGTAAAATATGGACCTGGAGGCACTAGATCTGTAGGTGTCTGGATGATGAAAGGTACCCAGCCCTTCCCAGCAGCTCTTCCATCCTGTCATCTGGAAACCTCTGGTCACTGCCAAGTATTCCAAGGAAACACATGTACAGGAATGAAGTGAAAACTAAAATGGGGCCAAAAACACCCTCAGATTCATGTGCTGAATGTTTCACCCAGAATAACTTGGGTCTTGTGTCCCAGAAATAAAAGCATCCTTGGATGTCTTCATGTCATGAAGATATGGAAGAGATTTATGTCTCTTCATCCCCTTTTCATATTGCCTGAACTATCAAAAAGAGGGGCCATTCAGTGCTAAAATCTGCTTTAAATCTGTTTTCTGCTTCTTTACATAAAGCCTTGAACAGGCCTGTTAGAGACCACGTGCTTCCCTGGGACACAAACATGTGGCCTTTTCCCTCCTGCCTCTCTTCCCAAATAATTCCAAGAACCTTCAGCTGAGCCCCAGGACAAGGATGTGACTCTGCCCAGCAGATCATGAGTATTTAACCACTGCACTGACAAAAGCAAGGCAAGGGAAGAGCCACCTGAGAGAGGAAAATATTTCAGGGGTGGAAATAAGTGATGAAAAAGAGATGGTGAATGATAGAGGCCAGGTCTGAACGTGTGGTTTGCATCTGCCACAGTCACTTGGCTCCAGGAATGACAAGGGTTAGAAGAAGGATCTCAGCAGAGGCAGGTGATCTGATCCTGCCTTCTACAACAGGTCACCTTCTAGTTCCTATTTTCATTTCCATTCCACAAATGATGCTGTCCAGGATCACGAGCCCAACCCTCTGCTGCTACAACTGCCACTGGAACCAGTGACACCCTCATCCCTGGAACATTCCCGAGCTTCAGATATGAAACATTGGGAACTGGAGGCAATTCCAGGTTTGGCAGCACAGGAGCCAGTTCTGAGCTGGGTTGTGGGCTGGGCTGGAGCACCAGGATTACCTGCTGAAGAGCAGAAACAGCAACAAAGTCATTTCTGTCTATCAGAATGTACTGGCTCCGGAATCTGGTCTCCACGTCATCCTCCTGTTGGCTGGGGGAGAAAACAGCCCCTTACCCTGGTGCTGCAGGACCAGGTCACATCTCAAACCTTGTCCTTTCTGCCAGTTTCCCCTGTGATCTCCTGCCCCAAAACCCCCCCTTGCTCCTTCAATTAACACAGACTGGTTTGGGTTGGAAGGGACCTTAAAGATCCTCTTGTTCCAACCCCCCTGCATGGCAGGGACACCTCCCACCAGCCCAGGCTGCTCAAGTTTCTTCCCCAAAACCTTTGTAGCCTTTTCCCACTTTCCCTTTCTTTTTCTCTGATGTCCTTGTAGATGTGGAATGGTTTTGATGGTTATTTTAATGCTCAGCAGAACCTTTTAGTGGTCCAGATCAAATCATACCACCTCTGCTCAGCTCCATCACCTTATTTAATCTAGTGATTCTCCAGCTGAGTGATAGAAGATGATCCAGGGCTGGAGCAGCTCTGCTCTGGAGCCAGGCTGGGAGAGTTGGGGTGTTCAGCCTGGAGAAGAGAAGGCTCCAGGGAGACCTGAGAGCAGCTTCCAGTGCCTGAAGGGGCTCCAGGAAAGCT
>NW_009953066.1:91944-93758 GCF_000747805.2 Chaetura pelagica
GGCAGGGACACCTCCCAGCAGCCCAGGCTGCTCCAAGCCCCATCCAACCTGCCCTTCAACACCCCCAGGGATGGGGCAGCCCCAGCTTCCCTGGGCAACCTGGGCCAGGCTCTCCCCACCCTCACAGCCCAGAATTTCTCCCTCCCATCTCAGCTCCAGCTCCCTCTGCCAGCTGGAAACCCTTCCCCCTGCTCCCATCCCTCCCTGCCCTTGTCCCAAGCCCCTCCCCAGCTTTCCTGGAGCCCCTTCAGGCACTGGAAGCTGCTCTCAGCTCTCCCTGGAGCCTTCTCTTCTCCAGGCTGAACACCCCAACTCTCCCAGCCTGGCTCCAGAGCTGCTCCAGCCCTCCCAGCATCTCCGGGGCCTCCTCTGGCCTCTCTCCAACCGCTCCCTGTCCTTCCTGTGCTGGGGACCCCAGAGCTGTTCCCAGCCCTGCAGGGGGGTCTCAGCAGAGCAGAGGGGGCACAATGACAACATCAAATCTGACTGTATGGAACCAGCAACCCAACCCCAAGTTCCCTGCTGGCTTCCCAAGTTGTGTATTGGATCTGTACCACACTGTGGTCCCACCTTGGGTCATAGACTGGTTTGGGTTGGAAGGGACCTTAAAGATCCTCTTGTTCCAACCCCCCTGCATGGCAGGGACACCTCCCACCAGCCCAGGCTGCTCAAGTTTCTTCCCCAAAACCTTTGTAGCCTTTTCCCACTTTCCCTTTCTTTTTCTCTGATGTCCTTGTAGATGTGGAATGGTTTTGATGGTTATTTTAATGCTCAGCAGAACCTTTTAGTGGTCCAGATCAAATCATACCACCTCTGCTCAGCTCCATCACCTTATTTAATCTAGTGATTCTCCAGCTGAGTGATAGAAGATGATCCAGGGCTGGAGCAGCTCTGCTCTGGAGCCAGGCTGGGAGAGTTGGGGTGTTCAGCCTGGAGAAGAGAAGGCTCCAGGGAGAGCTGAGAGCAGCTTCCAGTGCCTGAAGGGGCTCCAGGAAAGCTGGGGAGGGGCTTGGGACAAGGGCAGGGAGGGATGGGAGCAGGGGGAAGGGTTTCCAGCTGGCAGAGGGAGCTGGAGCTGAGATGGGAGGGAGAAATTCTGGGCTGTGAGGGTGGGGAGAGCCTGGCCCAGGTTGCCCAGGGAAGCTGTGGCTGCCCCATCCCTGGCAGTGTTGAGGGCAGGTTGGATGGGGCTTGGAGCAGCCTGGGCTGGTGGGAAGTGTCCCTCTAGGTGTCTCCAGCTCCAGCCCTTCCATCATCTCCATGGCTCCTCTGGACTCACTCCAACAGCTCCATGACCTTCCTGTGTTGGTGTCTCTAAGGTCTCCCTGCAGCCTCTCCTTCTCCAGACACAAGCTTGACAGCAAATTGTATTTGATAGCACTAAAGCTTGGTGGAATTTCCAAACCTCCTTGTGGAATGATCAGCCTGGGAGATCTTACCTTGCAATCAGCTTGAACTGCTTGAACACCTCCTGGACTTGCCTGACGTTCAGAATCTGAGGAAAACATGGACACAGTGATGGTACAGGTCAGCATTTCTGCTCTGTGCTCAGCTCTACTGGTTGAAGTCCTCCTGACCCTGAGGGCTCTGCTTTTCACCTGCTGGGCATCCACACTCCAGGAGTGTTACCTCTATCCTGCCCCAGGAGTGAGGCTGGAGGTGGAGACCTTGCTCACCCTGAGAAGATGTTCAAGGAGTGAGGAAACACCCCATGGAGCTCACAGCCAGCAAGAGAATGCAGGGACCTCAAAGCCACCCAGTCCCACCCCTGCATGGGCAGGGACACCTCCCAGCAGCCCAGGCTGCTCCAAGCC
>NW_009953066.1:93927-94871 GCF_000747805.2 Chaetura pelagica
CCTGCTCCCATCCCTCCCTGCCCTTGTCCCAAGCCCCTCCCCAGCTTTCCTGGAGCCCCTTCAGGCACTGGAAGCTGCTCTCAGGTCTCCCTGGAGCCTTCTCTTCTCCAGGCTGAACACCCCAACTCTCCCAGCCTGGCTCCAGAGCAGAGCTGCTCCAGCCCTGTCCCATGATCCAGCCCTACATCCCATGGGGCAGCCCAGGTTACAATACTCCTCCCCATAACCCGTTTTTCCCCTCCAGCCCTGCCTGTCAGAAGTAGCAAACAGGGCCTTGGAGGGCAGGTGAGATGAGAGGGAGTGTCTCCAGTGTTTGGTTTAAACTAGAAGGTTATCCCACTGTTTGGAAAACATCCACCCAGCACCTTCCCCACTGCTGGCACAGAAGCTGCTGTTCACAGCCCAACATAACCTCCCAATGACTCCAAATGTCCATCTTAGGACCATTTTCATCCATTTGCTTTGTTTTCCTGTGTGTGTGGTGTGTCCCCCCAGGATCATCTGCATACACAGGACTTGTGCTCTTCCTTTTCCCAATCATTGTGCAGTCAAGGGGGACTTCCCAGTGGAGAAACTCCACCCTGAGGAGCCTGGCTCTGAAAGGCTGGACATGTTCTGGCAGGACACCTTGCCAGGGTTCAGCTGGACACTGGCAAGGCCAAAATGTTGGTACCAATTCTTAAACAAGTTCCAAAGGAAACAATTCCAAGGGCTTCAAGACAGAGAAGTTCCCTTAAGCTTCCAAAAAAGCAGCTATGGAATGAAAACAAGGAGACAGTCCCTAACACCCCAAAAAAAGTCAAAGAATCTTAAAAAAAAATACAATTAACTGGGGTCAAACAAAGTTTCATTGCTCCTGTCTTGGAGTAAAATAGGAGGGGATTGGTATTTAAGTCCTTCTCCACCAGGGAGCTACTTACATCAATCTCATCAATGTCTCCATC
>NW_009953066.1:97305-107679 GCF_000747805.2 Chaetura pelagica
CATGGGCAGGGACACCTCCCAGCAGCCCAGGCTGCTCCAAGCCCCATCCAACCTGCCCTTCAACACCCCCAGGGATGGGGCAGCCACAGCTTCCCTGGGCAACCTGGGCCAGGCTCTCCCCACCCTCACAGCACAGAATTTCTCCCTCCCATCTCAGCTCCAGCTCCCTCTGCCAGCTGGAAACCCTTCCCCCTGCTCCCATCCCTCCCTGCCCTTGTCCCAAGCCCCTCCCCAGCTTTCCTGGAGCCCCTTCAGGCACTGGAAGCTGCTCTCAGGTCTCCCTGGAGCCTTCTCTTCTCCAGGCTGAACACCCCAACTCTCCCAGCCTGGCTCCAGAGCAGAGCTGCTCCAGCCCTGTCCCATGATCCAGCCCTACATCCCATGGGGCAGCCCAGGTTACAAGACTCCTCCCCATAAGCCCTTTTTCCACTCCAGCCCTGCCTGTCAGAAGTAGCAAACAGGGCCTTGGAGGGCAGGTGAGATGAGAGGGAGTGTCTCCAGTGTTTGGTTTAAACTAGAAGGTTATCCCACTGTTTGGAAAACATCCACCCAGCACCTTCCCCACTGCTGGCACAGAAGCTGCTGTTCACAGCCCAACATAACCTCCCAATGACTCCAAATGTCCATCTTAGGACCATTTTCATCCATTTGCTTTGTTTTCCTGTGTGTGTGGTGTGTCCCCCCAGGATCATCTGCATACACAGGACTTGTGCTCTTCCTTTTCCCAATCATTGTGCAGTCAAGGGGGACTTCCCAGTGGAGAAACTCCACCCTGAGGAGCCTGGCTCTGAAAGGCTGGACATGTTCTGGCAGGACACCTTGCCAGGGTTCAGCTGGACACTGGCAAGGCCAAAATGTTGGTACCAATTCTTAAACAAGTTCCAAAGGAAACAATTCCAAGGGCTTCAAGACAGAGAAGTTCCCTTAAGCTTCCAAAAAAGCAGCTATGGAATGAAAACAAGGAGACAGTCCCTAACACCCCAAAAAAAGTCAAAGAATCTTAAAAAAAAATACAATTAACTGGGGTCAAACAAAGTTTCATTGCTCCTGTCTTGGAGTAAAATAGGAGGGGATTGGTATTTAAGTCCTTCTCCACCAGGGAGCTACTTACATCAATCTCATCAATGTCTCCATCGAGGTATTTCTGGACTTGAGACCTGATCTCTGCAACCTGGGGGGCAGGCAGGGGGGTGTGGGTCACCCAGGAGCGATTGGCCTGGAGAAAGAGGGGGAACAGCTCAGTAGCAGTGAATGAGGAAAAGGGCAGCAAGTTCTAGGCTGGAGAAACACCACCAAAGCTCAGGGGAGATCCATCTTTGATTTCTGGTTGTGATTTCTCAGTATCTGAGTCAGAGAATCAAGGAATTGTTTGGGTTGGGAAAGACCTTCAAGATCATGGAGTCCAACCCTTCCCCCAGCCCTGCCCAGGCCAGCCCTGCCCCATGTCCCTCAGCACCATCTCCAGGGCTTGGAAACCCCTCCAGGGATGGGGACTCCCCCCCTGCCCTGGGCAGCCTGGGCCAGGCCCTGACAACCCTTGCCAGGCAGGAATTGTTCCCCAGATCCAACCTCCACCTCCCCTGGCACAACTTGAGGCCGGTTCCTCTTGTCCCATCCCTTGTTCCTGGGGAGCAGAGCCCGACCCCCCTGGCTCCAACCTCCTCTCAGGCAGCTGCAGAGCCAGCAGGTCTCCCCTCAGCCTCCTTTGCTCCAGGCTGGACATCAACAGGACACAGGATTTGGAAACACCCTGAACACAACACATTCCCCTTCACAGTTCAATCAAACCAGAAATATCTAAGAGTCTGGAAAAGCATCCAGTGCTTGGGGACTGAAGCTACAACCCAACCTCAGCACAGGATCTGCAGACCTTTCCCTCAACCCCCAAAGACAGAGCTGGAAGCAGAAAGAAGAATGCAATCCCACTGGACACTGAGTTGACTGCAAAGCAAAGATCAGGAGAAACCTTCAGCAAGGTCCCATCAAAGGTGCAGCCTGTTCCTTACCAAGCTGTCATGCACAGCCAGCTCCTGTTTCAGCAGAAGAATCTCCTTCTCCATGGCCTTCACTGTTCCCTAGCAGGAAAAAAGAAAAGGTTCAAACATTATTGGAGAAGGAACCTGCTGAGAAGCAGCCCTGAGGTGCTGGAGCCCCTGGCAGCTGCAGCAGCTCCCCCAGGGTTGCTGCCAGGTTTGCAGCAGGAGGTCATGAGGCTGGAAATCGTGTGGCCTTTGGTTACATTCACAGTCACAGAGTGGTGGGGTTGGCAGGGACCTTTGGAGATCATCTGATCCAAACCCCCTGCCAGAGCAGGGTCACCTCCAGCAGATCCCACAGGAACATGTCCAGGTGGGCTTGGAATGTCTCCAGGGATGGAGACTCCATCCCCTCCCTGGGCAGCCTGTCCCAGGGCTCTGCCACCCTCAGAGACAAAAAGTATTTTCTCATGTTCAGGTTGAACCTCCTGTGCTCCAGCTTGTGCCCATTGCCCCTTGTCCTCTCACTGGGCACCACTGGGAAGAGTCTGGCCCACCCTCCTGACACCCCTCGGAGATATTTGTAAGCACTGATAAGATCCCCCCTCAGTCTCCTCTGAACAGCCCCAGCTCTCCCAGCCCTTCCTCACAGGCAGAAGCTCCAGCCCCTTCAGCATCTCAGTGCCCTGTGCTGGACTCTCTCCAGTAGCTCCTCGTCCTTCTGGAACTAGGGAACCTAGAACTGGACCCAGTTCTCCAGATATGTCCCCACCAGGGCAGAGCAGAGGGGAAGGAGAACCTCTCTGACCTGCTGCCCATACTCTTCTTGCTGCCCCCCAAGAGGCCATTGGTTCCCTGGGCTGGGAGGACACGTTGTTGGCTCCCAACAGGGCAGCTCCTCCTGTGTCCTGGGTGCAGAGCCAGCCCAAGCCACCACAACAAGGGCCACCTGGTTTCCTGGGATACCTTCCTGACCTGTTTCTGCAGGGGCCAAGTTCTGGGTGATGTGATTTTGAAAGCCAGGAAGGTCACAGACTGGTTTGGGTTGGAAGGGACCTTAAAGATCATCTTGTTCCAACCTCTCTGCACAAGCAGGGACACCTCCCACTAGACCAGGTTGCTCAGAGCCCCATCCAACCTGAGCCTCACTGAACTCAGCAGAGGTTCTGACAGTACCTTCAGTAGAGGAGGGAGTCTCCTGAGGTGCATTTGATGGAATTTCTCCATAACATGGAGTACCTTCCAGCACTCACTATTGATAATGTGTGTGCAGACAGGTGGGTGCACAAATCTCCTTGGGATTCAGGGAGAACTGGACACTGAGCTGGTTGGAAGTTGGGCATCAAAGCAAAGGTCCTTCAGCACCACTATTTTGGCTGCTCCTCCCTACTCCCCACATCTCAACAACAATGAAAGGGGCTGGAGAGGAAAAGACTTTGCCCAGCTTCTTCTGGCAGCTGCTGGAGGAAACTTTGATACTAACCCATGGTGTCATCTACCTGAATTCAGTCAGCTTGGCTGATGAGTGGTGAGTCATGACACTGCTGAATTTCCCTCTGGTCTTTAAGGTCATTATCCTAAATGTGGAATCCCAGACTGGTTTGGGTTGGAAGGGACCTTAAAGCTCATCCAGTCCCATCCCTGCATGGGCAGGGACACCTCCCACCAGCCCAGGCTGCTCCAAGCCCCATCCAACCTGCCCTTCAACACTGCCAGGGATGGGGCAGCCACAGCTTCCCTGGGCAACCTGGGCCAGGCTCTCCCCACCCTCACAGCACAGAATTTCTTCTCAGTATCTCATCTCAGTCTCCTCTTCCACTTTTAATCCATCCCACCTTGTCCTCTCACTACAAGCCTCTGTAAACAGCCCCTCCCCAGCATTCCTGGAGCCCCTTCAGGCCCTGGAAGGCCCCTGTAGCAATGACCTTGAGAACCTCCCTTCCCCATCCCCCTTCCCCACATACCTCTTGGCTGTAGCTCTCCCTGATGAGTGGCTCTGAGTTGATCCCTTTCATTCTGGTAGCAAAACGAAGAGAAGACAACTGAAAAACATGGGGTTTCAGTAACTGAAGGAGACACTGGTGAGGGTAACATCTTCATCGTGGTTCCTACTCCATCACCTCAGACCCCAGAGCACAGAAACACAGAAGCTCTTTAACTGCAAGGAGCAGCAGAGGATTTCTCATCCCAGGAGTGTATTTTTCATGGCTTTGCCTCTCCTGCCTGTGGACAGCTCCTGGTGTAGCAGAGCCATGAGCTCACCACCCATTCCCACTTCTGACCAAAACAACACAGCCTAAAAACTCCAAACCACACACCAGTGGCCCCTGAGCTCCATTCCTGCAATGGGGGTAATCCAGAGCAAGCCCCTGCAGCCTGAAAATCCCCCTCTGGATGCAAATCACAGCAGCTCTTTCCTCAAGAGATGATAAAACCAACTCTGCTTGAAGACAACTCCACAACATCTACTTGTCTCTGCTTGCTTGGTTGGTTTCTTTTCTTTATCAAACTTCCTTGGCAAGGAGCAAAGTGCCCCCCTTCCCTGTCACAGACGTGGTTACACTGACCCAGTTCACCCAGTGAGACTTTCCACCAGTTTCATCATTTCACAGGTTAAAAGCCTCACTGGTGGGAGGTTTTTCCTGATTCCTGGCCCAGCTGAAGCCCAGCTGAGCTCTGACACAAACTGGTGCCATCCCACCCACCCCATCCCATGATGTGCCACCAAACACCTTCACAGAGCTGGACCAACAATAATAACTGACAAGAACCAATGTCCTCAGGGCTCAGCTGCTCAATTCCAAGCTCTCTTCCCTCCCTCCCCAGGCCAGTAACTCCTCTCTTTGGATCACAAAGCAGATGAGGGAGAGATCTGCTCTGGTGAGACCCCACCTGGAGCACAATGTCCAGCTCTGGAGCCCTCAGCACAGAAGAGACATGGAGCTTTTGGAGAGGGGCCAGAGGAGGCCACAGAGATGATCCCAGGGCTGGAGCAGCTCTGCTCTGGAGCCAGGCTGGGAGAGTTGGGGTGTTCAGCCTGGAGAGGAGAAGGCTCCAGGGAGACCTTAGAGCACCTTCCAGTGCCTGAAGGGGCTCCAGAAAAGCTGGGGAGGGGCTTTTTAGCAGAGAGGGCAGTGACAGGACAAATCACAATGGTTTTAAACTGAAAGAGGGGAGATTTAGGTCAGACATCAGGAAGAAATACTTCCTCATGAGGGTGGGGAGAGCCTGGCCCAGGTTGCCCAGGGAAGCTGTGGCTGCCCCATCCCTGGGGGTGTTGAAGGGCAGGTTGGATGGGGCTTAGAGCAGCCTGGGCTGCTGGGAGGTGTCCCTGCCCATGCAGGGGTGGGACTGGCTGGTCTTTCAGGTCCCTTCCAACCCAAACCATCCTATGATTCTATGAAATCTGTTTTCTGAGCCTTAGAAATTAGATGAGCTCCCCAATTTTTGTGAGGAACTGGGCAGGATGTTTCACTGGGACTCCTGCCATCACCCCCCAGAGACTCTTCCTCAAACCCCCAGCTATGGCCAAATGCAGCAGGAGGAGGAACAAATTCTGCAGAAATCAACTTACAGTCTCTTCCACATGCTCAGCTTCCCCACAGATATTTGCCACCAGGACAGTATTGCAGGTTCCTCCTGGGAAAAAATCAAAACCAAACAGAAAAATAATATAACTTAACACCCAGGTGTTTTTTCCTGTTGTTTTTTTTTCCTTGTTTAGATGTTTTGAATGTGGTGACTAAAGAAGCAACCAAGCCCACAGCCAGGGTGCAACTGTCCCTCTCAAGTTCTCATGGGCACAGGAGGGCTAAGGAATGAAGGAAAAAGGTGTTTCTCATGTGGCAACAGTTCAGGAAAAAAAATGGGAATGAAAAGTGTGAAATGCTGAGACCAGGAAAACTGGAGCTGAGGATTTTAAAAGCCCTTGGCCTGAATCTAAGAGAGGGGAACACAGAGCTCCTGGAGAGAGTCCAGAGGAGGCCTTGGAGATGCTGGGAGGGCTGGAGCAGCTCTGCTCTGCAGCCAGGCTGGGAGAGTTGGGGTGTTCAGCCTGGAGAAGAGAAGGCTCCAGGGAGACCTGAGAGCAGCTTCCAGTGCCTGAAGGGGCTCCAGGAAAGCTGGGGAGGGGCTTGGGACAAGGGCAGGGAGGGATGGGAGCAGGGGGAAGGGTTTCCAGCTGGCAGAGGGAGCTGGAGCTGAGATGGGAGGGAGAAATTCTGGGCTGTGAGGGTGGGGAGAGCCTGGCCCAGGTTGCCCAGGGAAGCTGTGGCTGCCCCATCCCTGGGGGTGTTGAAGGGCAGGTTGGATGGGGCTTGGAGCAGCCTGGGCTGCTGGGAGGTGTCCCTGCCCATGCAGGGGTGGGACTGGATAAACTTGAAAGGTGCCTTCCCACCCAAAACAGGCTGGGATTCCACAAAGCTGGCAGGACACAGTCTCTGTCTCTCCCAGGGTCACCCCAAGGCCTCAGGCACCACTCACAGTCCCCATGACTTTAGTCACTCCACACAAATCTCTCCAGCCTGTTCTCAGCTGCTTCCTCCTCCCATGCCTCCAGCCTGTGTTCCCAGGGGATAAAGCCCATCCTGTGGATTCAGGATGCACCCCAGTTTTGGATTTATCATCTCTAGGCTGATGCTAAAGTAGGAGCACCTGAAAAGGCTTGTAAACGTGCTGAGAGGGGGCTGGTGGCAGTTTTGGTCATGGAATCATTGAACTCCAGACTGGCTTGGGTGGGAAGGGACCTTTCAAGGTCATCCAGTACCATCCCTGCATGGGCAGGGACACCTCCCAGCAGCCCAGGCTGCTCCAAGCCCCATCCAACCTGCCCTTCAACACCCCCAGGGATGGGGCAGCCACAGCTTCCCTGGGCAACCTGGGCCAGGCTCTCCCCACCCTCACAGCACAGAATTTCCTCCTCATGTCCAACCTCAATCTCCCCTCTTCCAGTTTTATTCCATCTCCCTTTGTTCTCTGGCTACAAAGGTTTTGGCCTGATCACTCGTGCTGTCTCTGCTGGTCTATTTGAGAAGGAAAACCAGGCCTCCTTTGAGCAACAAATCAGTTCCAGGTGCTGGTGGGGACAAGGCTGATTTCCAGGAAGCCTGGGGGGCTGCAGTGACCCCCCAGCTCTTACCTAGTGCATCCTTCAGGACGTGGGTGAGTTTGCTCTGCCTGTAGGGGATGTGCTCCCTCTTGGGGTCACCCAGGGCAATGATGATCTGCTCCAGGAACGACAGAGACTTGTTGATGTAGGTGGCCTCCTTCAGCAATTGTCCTTCAGACTGCAAGGGGAGATCAAGAAGCAAGAAGCTGACACAGGACCTGTCTCTGGCTGAACCATGGGAAGAACCTGTTCCTTATGGAGGATACAAGGGCTCCTGGCTGAGAGGAGTGAACTCAGAGCCAAGGAATTCATCATCCAGAGGTTTCTGTAGTTGGAAACCAGCTTGTCAGAGACCTCTGTTCTACATTATGAGTGTACCAGGACTGCTGGCTTTCCTCCCCAAAGGGCTAATGGTGGATTTCTCCCATGTCTGATGTCATTTCCACTCTGACTGATACCCAATGTCACATGGAACCTGAAGAGCTTTCAGGGTTGAACCCTCAGGCTGCAATAGTTTGTCTGCTGAGACTGGGGAGGGGGCACCTGGAATGCTGGGCTCAGGTCTGGGCCCCTCAGGACAAGGAGGACATGGAGGGGCTGGAGCGTGTCCAGAGAAGGGCAAGGGAGCTGGGGAAGGGGCTGGAGCACAAGTGTGAGCAGGAGCAGCTGAGGGAGCTGGGGGTGTCCAGCCTGGAGCAAAGGAGGCTGAGGGGAGACCTGCTGGCTCTGCAGCTGCCTGAGAGGAGGTTGGAGCCAGGGGGGTCGGGCTCTGCTCCCCAGGAACAAGGGATGGGACAAGAGGAACCGGCCTCAAGTTGTGCCAGGGGAGGTGGAGGTTGGATCTGGGGAACAATTCCTGCCTGCCAAGGGTTGTCAGGGCCTGGCCCAGGCTGCCCAGGGCAGGGGGGGAGTCCCCATCCCTGGAAGGGTTTCCAAGCCCTGGAGATGGTGCTGAGGGACAAGGGGCAGGGGTGGGGGAGTGGTTGGACTGGAGGATCTCAAAGGTCTATCCCAACCAGAACAATTCCACGATTCTATGACCAGAACTGGGTCATTTGTCACTCCTGGAATGAAGAGGAAAACCAGAGGATCTCTGAGCCATGATAGACTCAAATGAACTGAGTCTGGGTCAAGTTGGGAGGCACCTGCAGGATGGGAGTCACATCCATGTGGCCGCAAAATGACATACAGGAGCTGTGAGCAACTGGGCATCCTCTGGTGTGTGAATGTCACCTACAACTTGTCCCAGTCTCTCCTGTTCACCCCAGGCTGAACTCAGTTGTGGGGAAAACCCAGATCTCCACCTCTACCCTGTTCATCACTGGACTCTTCACCACAGGCTGAAATATTTCTTCCATCACTTACTCCAGTCTTGCTCAGCCTCTCAGATCCTGCCAGATCTATCAAGTTGATTTTAGAACTAATACATTTGCCATCTGAGAAACCTGTGAAATGAGACTGACAGGGGAAAGAACATAAGCTGGACTTAAGAGTGAAGACTCTCAGCCATCTGAGTCCCTAGGAAACCTGCTGGAGCTCTTACCTCAAGGTAGATGGTGAAGATGCAGTGGGACCTGGAGGAATTCCTGTTCAGAGAGTGCTCTGCTACCACCCTGTTGGTCTCACCCTGCAGGTGGAGGCAAAATTCAACAGTGTTCAAGTGCTCTGGGAGAAGGGAAGGAAATTAGAAACTCTCAGAGGGAAATAATCAGGGGTTCAAACTTCATTCTTCCTGCAACACCCACAGGCTGGCAGAGCTGCCTCTTCTGTTGGAGATTCAAGGATGGTTTGGGTTGGGAGGGACCTTAAAGATCATATAGATCCAATCCCCTGCCATGGGCAGGGACACCTCCCAGCAGCCCAGGCTGCTCCAAGCCCCATCCAACCTGCCCTTCAACACCCCCAGGGATGGGGCAGCCACAGCTTCCCTGGGCAGCCTGGGCCAGGGTCTCCCCACCCTGACAGGAAGGAATTTCCTCCTCATATCTAAGGCCTTGGGAAGAAACAGAACAGACTTGCTCTGGCCTGCACAAAAAAACAGGGTTTCCCCAAGGAAATGTGGCAGGATCTCTGTGCCAGGGACAACTTCCCTGCAGGAACACTGGCTCCAAAGTGTCACCAATTCTTCTACCCAAAATAAAGAGGACAAGGAGGGTTGGACCTCCCTCCAGCCCCCCTGCCCACCCACCTTCTGCTCTGCTGCCTGCCCCCTCAGCCAAGCCACCCAGTGCAATGTTTGTTTCCCCTTGCCTTAAAGAGCAGACTCAGAGCATCCTCCTCGTGGCTCACGGGATGGACAGACAAGCCCTTGACATAAACACCCCCTGGACAATCTGCCACAGTCAGCTGGATGCCACCAGCCCCAGGGCTGGCCACAGAGGACAGGAGGTCAAACATGGTCTCATTGTAGATCTCCAGGTAGGAAATTTGGACAGTGATAACAGGTTCCACAGACTGGGCAGTTGCTTTGAAGACCTACACAAAGACAAAGAGTTTGCTCAGCAGTGGTGCTGGGGCACAAACCCAAGCAGTGCCTATTTTGGCCTTTCCAGAGAAGCTGTTTATAAGGTTCTGAGCTCACAGGACATCTGTGTGTGTGCAGCTCCTGCTGGCTGTGGTGGCCTGGGGGCTGCCAGGGCTAAGTCACAGAATCACAGAATCTGAGATTGGGTTGGGTTGGGAGGGACTTCAAGGTCACCCAGTCCCACCCCTGCATGGGCAGGGACACCTCCCAGCAGCCCAGGCTGCTCCAAGCCCCATCCAACCTGCCCTTCAACACTGCCAGGGATGGGGCAGCCACAGCTTCCCTGGGCAACCTGGGCCAGGCTCTCCCCACCCTGGAGGTCTTGTCATTCCCAGAGGTTGTTCCTGTGTTGTTCTGCTCACTCTCTTGCTGCTCCCCAGGACAGGCAGCCTTTGCAAAGGAGGGTTTTGAGGAATCATATTAAACCTGTACACTGCTATGAAAACAGGCTGGGAGAGTTGGGGTGTTGAGCCTGGAGAAGAGAAGGCTCCAGGGAGACCTGAGAGCAGCTTCCAGTGCCTGAAGGGGCTCCAGGAAAGCTGGGGAGGGGCTTGGGAC
Source organism: Chaetura pelagica (assembly GCF_000747805.2). Taxonomy (NCBI): domain Eukaryota; kingdom Metazoa; phylum Chordata; class Aves; order Apodiformes; family Apodidae; genus Chaetura; species Chaetura pelagica. The sequence continues at coordinate 107,471 of NW_009953066.1, forward strand.
AAGGGCAGGGAGGGATGGGAGCAGGGGGAAGGGTTTCCAGCTGGCAGAGGGAGCTGGAGCTGAGATGGGAGGGAGAAATTCTGTGCTGTGAGGGTGGGGAGAGCCTGGCCCAGGTTGCCCAGGGAAGCTGTGGCTGCCCCCTCCCTAGGACAGGTGAAGGGCAGGTTGGATGGGGCTTGGAGCAGCCTGGGCTGCTGGGAGGTGTCCCT
>NW_009953066.1:107698-110637 GCF_000747805.2 Chaetura pelagica
GCCCCATGTCCCTCAGCACCATCTCCAGGGCTTGGAAACCCCTCCAGGGATGGGGACTCCCCCCCTGCCCTGGGCAGCCTGGGCCAGGCCCTGACAACCCTTGCCAGGCAGGAATTGTTCCCCAGATCCAACCTCAGCCTCCCCTGGCACAACTTGAGGCCGGTTCCTCTTGTCCCATCCCTTGTTCCTGGGGAGCAGAGCCCGACCCCCCTGGCTCCAACCTCCTCTCAGGCAGCTGCAGAGCCAGCAGGTCTCCCCTCAGCCTCCTTTGCTCCAGGCTGGACACCCCCAGCTCCCTCACCTGCTCCTGCTCACACTTGTGCTCCAGTGCCTTCCCCAGCCCCTTCCCCTTCTCCCTTCCCCTTCCCACTCAGCTCCAGTACCTGCTCCAGAGCCCTGGGGATGATCCCTCGCTGTTTGTGCTCAGTGGTTGGTCCCATCGTGGTGTAAGTTTTTCCAGCCCCTGTTTGTCCATAGCACATGATGGTTCCTAGAAAAGAGTCAGAAGCACAAACTGAGGAGGAATCATAGAATCTCAGCCTTGTTTGGGTTGGAAGGGACCTTAAAGCCCATCCAGTCCCACCCCTGCACAGGCAGGGACACCTCCCACCAGCCCAGGTTGCTCCAAGCCCCATCCAACCTGCCCTTCAACACTGCCAGGGATGGGGCAGCCACAGCTTCTCTGGGCAACCTGGGCCAGTGGGACATCAACAAGAGCTCTTCCCTCAGATCCAAACCCCAGCAAATTACCATTATAGCCAGTTAGAGCTTGGGAGACTAATTTCTCAGCCAGGGCCTGGTAGGCCAGCTCCTGGGAGGTGTTGTGCAGGACCCCGTCCAGCCGGAAGGACCAGCCCGTCCGATGGTTGTTCACAGCCCCTGCCCTGGCATCTTTCTTGATTAATATCCTGATGGTCTGGAAAAAAAAATACAAAAAGAGTTGAAGAAAACATCAGTACAGGCAGGGAGAGCTTCAGCTGTGCTTGTCTGAGAAAGAGGAACCCAGCACACTGAGGAGCTGGAGGTTAAAAATGGCTTAAAAACTGGCAGAGGGAGCTGGAGCTGAGATGGGAGGGAGAAATTCTGTGCTGTGAGGGTGGGGAGAGCCTGGCCCAGGTTGCCCAGGGAAGCTGTGGCTGCCCCATCCCTGGGGGTGTTGAAGGGCAGGTTGGATGGGGCTTGGAGCAACCTGGGCTGGTGGGAGGTGTCCCTGCCCATGGCAGGGGGTTGGAACTAGATGGTCTTTTAAGGTCCCTTCCAACCCAAACCATCCCATGGTTCTATGTAGATAAATGAGCACAAATCCTGAGACTGTTTTCCTGCCCCCAAAGGCTTCTCCTGGCACTAGATGTTCTCAAAGCCTGGAGGCTCAGCTCAGCTCCTCCCCTTCCTGCCTGATGTTGTGTCCTGGGGAGTTTATGAATGAAGCAAGAGAAGGGAGGAAGTGACCCAAGGGGGGGCAAAAATAGCCTGGACCTCAGGGGAGCCCCTCAGGTTGGAATTGTGGCTACAAGTGGGAATTCCCCAGGGATCAGAGTCCCAGCCCTTGGAGGTCTGGTTTCCATGTTGGCTGATCCACACCCCACCCTCTGCCTGTGGAGAGGAGAGCGAAGGGAAGAGCTGAATCCACACTCCCCCAGCCGTCACCTGTGGCCTTGAGGAGTGGAAGAATTCCAGGGGCAAACCCAAAATCAACCCCCTCAAACCTTTCCCACTCACATTCCCTCCTTCTCTACCTTGTTGTCTGGCCCAAAGTTGATGATATCCTGAGCAAAATCAGCTGTTGGTTTGACTCGCACGAACGTCCGGACTCTCGGTTCCTCTGCAGCCATTTTAACTGGGAGAGGGGGGGAAAGGGAAAATAAAGAAGGTTTCAGTCCCTGGGATGAACTGGGATGATGTTTGTCAGGAAAGGTGGGTGATGAAATAGCTGTGTTGGAAAATAAAGTGTTGACAAATGTTCAGCTGCAGTTTCCAGCCTTTACCAGAAGCCACCGTGGGCGAACTGGGAATTCCTTCTGGGATTGTTCTGCCCAGGAAAGGGAGAACAAGGCAGAAAAGGGTCTCTCTGCTCCTGGTTCCTCTTGTGTCTCAGGCTCCTGGTGCTGGAGGACACAAGGTTTCCCTCCTCTGAGCCTCGCAAAACAAAGTGGTTGTGGGAATATGAGGTGGAGTCTCTTTTGTTTGCCGATTTCTGTGTGGGAAGTTGGTTCATGGAATCAATCCTGGGGTGGGTTGGGTGGGAAGGGACCTTAAAGCTCATCCAGTCCCACCCCTGCATGGGCAGGGACACCTCCCAGCAGCCCAGGCTGCTCCAAGCCCCATCCAACCTGCCCTTCAACACCCCCAGGGATGGGGCAGCCACAGCTTCCCTGGGCAACCTGGGCCAGGCTCTCACCACCCTCACAGCACAGAATTTCTCCCTCACATCTCAGCTCCAGCTCCCTCTGCCAGTTAAAAATTATCTCCCCTTGTCCTAAACACAAGAAGGGGGCAAAGCTGCTGGGGAGGGGGGCAGCTGTGAGGCAGCCCCTGGGATCCACACTCCAGGGAGGCTTTGGGAATGGAATCCCTCTGGTTGGACACAGGCAGGGCCACCCCTGCCCTGAGCAGAGGGGGGAGAGGGCAGCCCCAAATCACCTGCTGCCCCCCCAGGTGAGCCCAAAGCCCCTGGAGGGGGTGGGATGGTGACACAGGGGCCTAGGAGGGCTGGGAGAAGAGGTGGGATGAGGGCAGGAGGATGGCAGGGACACTGGGAATGCCCAGGATGTGCCCACAGTCCTGCTTGCTGGGGAGGGGGATGTGAGAGGGGGCTGTGGGGGCAGGGGAAGGGTCATCCCCAGGTGGGACATGACATGTGGAGGAGGTGAGGCTGTGGGGTGGCCAGGGGCAGAGCAGAGCTCCTGGAGACCTGGGCTGAGGAGGGGGGAATAACTGGG
>NW_009953066.1:110905-111341 GCF_000747805.2 Chaetura pelagica
GCCTTGGGGAGGGGGATGAGGCCTTGGGAAGAGGTGCACAACCCTGAGGAGAAGGGCAAAGCCTTGAGGAGGGGGATGAACCTTTGAGGAGGGGGATGAGGCCTTGGGGAGGGGGATGAGGCTCTGGAGTGGGATGAGGCTTTGAGGAGGGGGATGAAGCTTTTGAGGAGGGGGATGAGGATTTGAGAAAGGGGATGAGGCTTTTGAGGAGGTGGATGAAGCTTTTGAGGAGGGGGATGAGGTCTTCGGGAGGGGGATGAGGCTCTTGAGGAAGGGGATGAACCTTTGAGAAGGGGGATTATGCCTTGAGAAGGGGGATGAAGCCTTGGGGAGGGGGATGAGGCCTTGGGAAGAGGTGCACAACCCTGAGGAGAAGGGCAAAGCCTTGAGGAGGGGGATGAACCTTTGAGGAGGGGGATTATGCCTTGAGAAGGGG
>NW_009953066.1:120762-130094 GCF_000747805.2 Chaetura pelagica
GGGGGGGCTGGGAGGGCCCTGAGGGACCCCAGGACATGCAGGAGGGTCTGGGGGGGCCCTGAGGGACCCCAGGCCATGCAGGGGGGGCTGAGGGAATGTCTCCCCAGGCCCTGAGTGGGGACTGAGGGACCCCAGAGCCAGGAGGGGGGCTGAGGATCCTGAGCCCTCACCGGGAGATGGGGAAGATGGAACAGGGACCTTCCCCTGGGCCCTGAGGGGTCACTAAGGGGCCTCGAATGATGGAGGGAGCTGAGGGGAGAGCTGGGAGACCCCAGCCCTCAGGATAGGGTGAAAAAAGGGGGTTAGGGGGCAGCTGAGGGACCCCGGGCCCTGAGAAGCTGAGGGATGTTTGGTGGGGAGAAGGAGGCAGCTGGTGTCCCCTTGGGTAGGAGGGAAAGGGGGAAGGAGCTGAGGGTGCCTTTGGTGGGGAGACAAGGAGGGGTTGCTGAGGACCCCCCCCCAGCCCTTTGGTGGGAGGTAAGGGGGATGCTGAGACCCTCCCCAGCCCCCTTGGTGGGGCTTCAGGGGGTGCTGAGACCCTCCCCAGCCCCCTTGGTGGGGTGTCAGGGGATGCTGAGACCCTCCCCAGCCCCCTTGGTGGGTATCAGGGGGGATTGGCTTTGTGAGGGTCCCTTGGGGGCCAGGGGGGTGCTGAGCAGCTCCAGCCCAGGGTGGATGGAGCCCCTCCCTGGGCACAGGGTGGGAGATGGAGCCTCCATCTCCCTCAGAGCCACCCCAGTTTTTTCCAGCAGCCAGGCAGAACGATTCAGCCAACCATCTTGTCTGGGGAGGAAAAAGGGGCACCCCAGCCCCCCACCCCCATGATCCCACTGTGGTTTGGGAGGTCACCCAAGGGTTGGTTCAGCTTCCCAGCCCAACTTCTGCTCCAGCCCACGGGAGAGGAGCTTTTGTTTTCCCCTCTGAAACCTTCATCTTTTCAGAACATCCACCTTCTTCCTTAGCAGCAATCACCTGTAACCTTGACAGCCCCTCAGGATGGTGTGTGGGGATGGGCTGGGGGGGCTCTGAGAGTGCCCAGAGCCTGGCAGGAGGTGCTGGAGGAATTTGTTGTGGGGTGGGTGTGACAGTGCAGCTCCTCAGATGGATTGAGTCATCCCAGAATTAGCTCTGGAGTTTAATTAAACCTGAAGGTGTTGCCCAGCCTCCTCCTCCTCCTGCTGCTGCCAAGCAAGGAGCTGCTGAGGGTTGTGCCTGTCGTGGAGCTGGCAGGGTTGGGGGGCACCCCTGGGATACAGGGGGGGCTCCTGGGGAGGAGCTGGAGCTTGCCAGGAAGAAGGGACTGAAGAGGCTGCTGCCCTGTCGTGTTGGCTGCAGGTTGTGCTGGGGGAACTGGGTGACAGAACTGGTTTGTGGCAGGGAGAGGCATTTTCTTCAGGGTCAAGCTTGGTGTTCCTGAGGTGGCCTCGTGTTGCAGAAGATGATTCTCAGGTCCTGCCAGTCCCAGGCCCTGGAATTGCAGCCACAGAACTGGCTGTGGCTCCTCTTGCTGGGCTTGGGCTGCTCTGCCTGCTCTTCAGTGACAAGGTCCATCCCTTCACCTCCACCATTGTTCTCTCAAGCTCTTCTGAAGAAGTTTTTCCATCTCTTTTCCATAGCAAAGGGCATTTTTTAATCTTGTGTGGCAGCCTAGGAACATGGTTAAAGGCCTGGGGGCTGGATGGGGGCCCTGCTGGTGCTGGGCACCTCTCTGGGTGAGGCCACCATCTTCCCCCATGTTCTCTTTGCTTTTCCAGAGCCTTTCAGCCCCACAAAGGTTTAGAATCTTAAGAAAACTGTCTCTGCCTTCCTGAAAATGAGTCTTGACTTTCTCCCCTGCCTGGTTGGCCCTTTGCCCTGCTTGGGAGGTCCCAGCAGGATCTGACCCCTTTGGCACAGGGCTCTGGATGTGCTTCCAGGTTGGGTGAGGTGGACGTTCCAGCTGAGGAACAGCCTCAGGATCCCAGATCCCCCCTTTGTTTGATTCCCCTCCTTGTCTGGAGTCATCCCAGCACAACGTCCCACCCCTTGGGCACTTTTCAGCCTCCTGACCTCCCACCTCCCAGTGCCTGCCCTGTCCCCTGCCTATGGAATCAGCTGAGCTGCTGGATCCCAGCAGGACTTCCCTCCCATCACTTGGCACAGGGTGTCTTCTCCAGCTGCTGGGTGTTCACAGCTTGGCTGCTTAGTTGGGCTTTGGAGGTGGCTTTGAATCCCGGCCTGGTTTTGGGGGCAAAGGACCTTCAAGGTCACCCAGTCCCACCTCCTGCCATGGGCAGGGACACCTCCCAGCAGCCCAGGCTGCCCCCAGCGCCATCACCTGCCCTTCAACACCCCCAGGGATGGGGCAGCCACAGCTTCCCTGGGCAACCTGGGCCAGGCTCTCCCCACCCTCACAGCCCAGAATTTCTCCCTCCCATCTCAGCTCCAGCTCCCTCTGCCAGCTGGAAACCCTTCCCCCTGCTCCCATCCCTCCCTGCCCTTGTCCCAAGCCCCTCCCCAGCTTTCCTGGAGCCCCTTCAGGCACTGGAAGCTGCTCTCAGGTCTCCCTGGAGCCTTCTCTTCTCCAGGCTCAACACCCCAACTCTCCCAGCCTGGCTCCAGAGCTGCTCCAGCCCTCCCAGCATCTCTGGGGCCTCCTCTGGCCTCTCTCCAACAGCTCCATGTCCTTCCTGTGTTGGGGACCCCAGAGCTGTTCCCAGCCCTGCAGGGGGGTCTCAGCAGAGGGGACAATCCCCTCCCTGGCCCTGCTGGTCCCACTTGCAGGTGACACAACCCAGGACACAGTTGGTTTCTGGGCTCCAGCACATGATGCTGGATCACATTGAGCTTCTTCTCACCCAGCACCCCAAGTTCTTCTCCTCAGGACTCTTGGCCACCTCGAGCTCCACTGACACAACCCCTGCTCTTCTCTGCCCTCCCCTGGGAACACTTCCCAGGCTGTAAATCCATCTCAGCACAGCAGGAGCTGCCAAGGGAGCTGGGGCAGTGGCAGCTGAATGCTCCTGATCCAAAGGAAAGGCAGGGAGAGCACTGAGGAGCATCCAGAGTCAACACCTGAGGGAGACCATGGTGGGTCCTGACCCCCTTTCCACCCCTGGGGTGATTTTATTGCTGGTTTCTCACCAGAGTCCCGTGTTGCTGCCCCAGCAGGCAGGGCTTGGAGCTGCTTGCAGGCAGGAGGTGCTGATGTGAGTGGTTCCCTTGGAGCTCCACGTCCTCCCACTCAGCTCAGGGGAATCTGTCCCTGCCTCTCCTCAGCTCTCCCAGCACATCCATCTTTCTGGAGGCTTGGGATGTGTTCAGGGAGAGCCAAAGGGTTGGAAAAGTCCTCTTCCTGGCTCTTAAACAGCTGCAGGTCCAAGCTCATCTTGAGGGATGTTCCACGATGGGGAACCTGTCCTTCCAGAGCAAATCCCTTCAGCAGGTCCCTCCCTGAGCAGCCTGGGCTGGTGGGAGGTGTCCCTGCCCCTGCAGGGGATTGGAACTAGATGATCTTTAAGGTCCCTTCCAACCCAGACCATCCTGTGGTTCTGTGAAAGGTGTATTTAAAGGATGTTTTGGAGGCTGGTTTATTAGGAGCAGGGGTGGATACACGGGGGGGAGGAGGGAAGGAAGGAGACACACCTGATGTGTGCTTGGTTCCCTTTTCCTCTGGTGAAAGGAGGATTTTTACTTCCTAAAGCCAAATTTCTTCCCTCAGGATTGTTTGTGTCTCAGTGTGGCCTTGTCTGCTTAAAACAAAACCACTATTTGGGATTTTAAGCTGAGCAGGGGGTTGATGGTGGAAAGATCCTCCAGGAGGAGGGTTGTGATCAATGGGGCAGGGTCGAGGTGGGGCCTGTTAACCAGGGGTGTCCCCCAGGGGTTCATTCTCAGCCTGGTTTTGTTCAACATCTTCATCAATGGCCTGGATGAGGGGACAGGGTGTGACCTCATCAGGTTCACTGGTGACACCAAACTGGGAGGGGTGGTGACACTCCAGAGGGCTGTGCTGTCATCCATGGACCTGGACAGGCTGGAGAGCTGGGAAGGGAAAAACCTCATGAGGCTCAACAAGGGCAAGTGCAGGGTCCTGCACCTGGGGAGGGAGAACCCCAGGGACCAGTACAGGTGAGGGGAGGACCTGCTGGAGAGCAGCTCTGGGGAGCAGGATCTGGGAGTCCTGGTGGACAGTAAATGATCCATGAGCCAGGAATGTGCCCTGGTGGCCAAGGAGGCCAATGGGATCCTGGGGTGCATGAGGAAGAGTGTGGCCAGCAGGTCAAGAGAGGTCATTGTCCCCCTCTGCTCTGCCCTGGGCAGGCCACAGCTGGAGAACTGGGACCAGTTCTGGACTCCCCAGTTCAAGAGAGACAGGGAACTGCTGGAGAGAGTCCAGGGGAGGGTGATGAAGATGATGGGGGGATTGGAGCATCTTCCTGATGAGGAAAGGCTGGGAGAGCTGGAAGGTTCAGCCTGGAGAGGAGAAGGCTGAGGACAGACCTTGTCAGTGCCTGCAGGTATCTCAGGGTGGGTGCAGGAGGATGGAGCCAGACTCTGCTCAGTGGTGCCCAGGCCAGGATGAGGGGCAATGGGCACAGGCTGGAACATGGGAAGTGACATTGAAATAGGAAGGAAAACTTCTTTAGGGTGACAGAGTCCTGGGACAGGCTGGGCAGAGGGGGTCTGGAGGCTCCCGCTCTGGAGACTTTGAAGACCCCCCTGGATGCAGCCCTGTGGGATGTGCTCCAGGAGATCCTGCTTTGGCAGGGGGTTGGACTGGGTCTTCCCTAGAGGTCCCTGCCAACCCTGACAGCTCCATGATTCCATGAGACTCTGTGTTTCCCTGCACCTCCAGTGCTGGCAAAGCTGGTGGTTGTGTCCTGAGGGGAGATGCCTGGGGTGATGGAGCTGCAGGAAGGGGAAGCTGCTTGGTTTATTATTTATGATTGGTGGGTTTTGAGGCTTGTAGCTCCAGGTCTGGGTGTGTCAGGTGTTTGAAAGGCTGGTGGGCAAATGGGAGCTCCCAGTTTTGGCCTCTGTGCTTTGTGGGATCAGATGTAGGATCAGAGCTGTTGTCCCTGGGCCTCTCCTCCCCCTGCCTCTGGGGCCACACAGGGCTGCCCAGGGATGGACCCAAGCTGAGATTATCTGGATTTCTCAGCCCTGACCTGGGCTGGGAGTGGCAAAGTCTCTCAAAGGGCTGGGGGTGGGTTCAGATTTAATGTGCTGGGCTTCTCTGGAGCTGCCCTTGGGAGAGCTCTTCCCTGGAGCATCTCAGCTCTGACAGCCCCTTCTGCTCCAGCTGAGCTCAGAGCCTCTGCTCAGGCTGCTGGTTTGCACCTCACTGAGACATCAGTCAGGTCCTGCAGCTCATTGAGTGAGAAAAGCTCCACATTAAGGCTGGGGGCCTCATTTCTCTGGTTCCATGTGCACCACAGCACAGGGGGGCCTTTCCCTCTTATTCTACAGGGGATTTCTCAATTTTCCTTCTGTGTGTGTGTGTGTAGCCCCCAGCACAAGGACAGGGAGTCCCTGGAGAGAGTCCAGAGGAGCCCCGGAGATGCTGGGAGGGCTGGAGCAGCTCTGGAGCCAGGCTGGGAGAGTTGGGGTGTTGAGCCTGGAGAAGAGAAGGCTCCAGGGGGACCTGAGAGCAGCTTCCAGTGCCTGAAGGGGCTCCAGGAAAGCTGGGGAGGGGCTTGGGACAAGGGCAGGGAGGGATGGGAGCAGGGGGAAGGGTTTCCAGCTGGCAGAGGGAGCTGGAGCTGAGATGGGAGGGAGAAATTCTGTGCTGTGAGGGTGGGGAGAGCCTGGCCCAGGTTGCCCAGGGAAGCTGTGGCTGCCCCATCCCTGGGGGTGTTGAAGGGCAGGTTGGATGGGGCTTGGAGCAGCCTGGGCTGCTGGGGGGTGTCCCTGCCCATGCAGGGGTGGGACAGGATAACATTTAATTTTCCTTGCCCCCAAACCAGTCTGAGATTCTGTGATTCCAGAGCTTCCCCAATAAATGCTGCAAAAGCCCCAAGAGCTTCAGTTCCCTGACAAGCAGAGGTGTCAGTCCCTGATCTGGAAATCCCAGTTTGCCTTTTAGCTGCAGGAAAGAACCTGCTGGGTGTTTGTGTTCTTCCTGAGGGCTGGGTTTTGGCAGCCAAGTATCCTCCTGAGCTGCCAGCTGCTCAGGCAGCTTTGTTTGCTGGTGTTTGCCAAGGTACAAGATCTCTCTGGGGACACACTGGCAGCTTGCTGGAAGCCTGTGGACTGCACCACTCCAGAGAACGGGGCAGAAACACTCCTCTTGTTTCTTCACTGATAAATCTGGGAGGGGGAGATAGGTTTTTAGGTCCTGCTCAGTGTGGGCAGAGCCAGAGGAAACCGAGTGCTGGGCTGGCACCCTCAGCAGCTTTGGCTAAACCTGTCAAACAGACAAGGTTTGTGCCTCTCTGAGTCCTCAAAGAGCAAAATTAATGTCAGCTCCTCCTGTTGGAGCTGCTCCTTGTCTGGTTTGGAATTGCTGGAGTGCCAGATTTCCATGACTAACTCCATGGCTAATTAGAAAAAGCCTCTCTAAAAAAAAAAAGCAACAAGGAGAGCAAGCTCAGAGCCCTGGTGATGTTATTTTTGTGCACAATCTGAATGGGGCTGAGAGGTGAGAGTCCTCTTGGCTTTTCTCCCCTCTCCAGTCTATTCTCCCTGGGCAGATTTGTCCCTTCAAACCTCCCAGCCTGGAGCAGGGGCACCCGAGGCAGCTGCTGCTCCCTTTGTGTGGCAGAGAAGTGGAATTCCAGAGGGCTCAGGCTGCCTGCCTCACTCCAGCAGAGCCCTTGAAAACCCTGTTCCTGGCTGCCCTGCAGATGCTGGGAGCTCCTGGTGGGAAGTGAGCCTTGGTGGGACAGGGAATAGCTTTTCCTTTCAGGAGCTGAGAGGGCTTCAGATCCAGATCATGTTGTTGTGCTGATGGGACTTGCAGGTTCAGGATCTTACTTAAATCTCGTTGCTCAGCAGGAGGGAGCCCTTTGGGGTGTTGGTTTAACATGGTTTTTTCCACCCGAGGTCTCTGCTAAGCATAAATTCTGTTCCCCTTCTAGAAGAGACAAGTGGTTTTGGTGCTTCATGAGCCTGAAGTGTTACATTGAACCTGAAGTGTTAGTAGAAACCACACTCTTCTTTGCTGGGCTTCTGTTTTGTCCTTCAGCTTCTCTGAGCTTGGCAAAAAAAATAAGCCCCCAACTTAGTGCCTGGCAGCCTGACCCCCTCCCACTGGTTCTTACTTGCTTTCCTTCAAGTGAAACCTTGTCCTGCAGCTTCAGGTGGGCTCTGGGGACCTGGGCATGGAACCTGGTGGCATCTGGCAGGTCCTTTGTGCCCGTGGAGGAGCAGGGTGATGTGGGATGAGGAAAAGCAGAGCCTGGGGGTTGTCCAGGTTGCTGTGGGGGTTGTTGGGGGTACAGGAGGGATTTGGGGTGAGTGTTGTGAAGGGCTTGGGGGTCCTCAGCTGTTTAGTTCCCCTGCATTTTGGTTTTGCTGACCCTCCAGGAGGGCAGGGAAGAGGAATGATCCCCTTGGGATGTGTTCCTTTCCCCTGGCCCCACTGGAAATGGGGGCACTGGGGTCCAGCAAAGCACCTTGACTCCCCTGAATTGGACGTGAAGCCTCTGGGCACGTGTTTGTTGCCCAGGGAGAAGGGGTGACCCTGCTGGTTCAAAGCAATCAGCTGCCAGGAGATCAGCAGGACTGACCTGAGGGACGTCTGCCCTGATGGCATCAACCCCCTGGTTTTGCAGATCAAAGCTCTTCCAGGTCTCATCCAGCTGCTCCCTGGGTGGGGAGGAAGGTTGTTGCTCTGAATCTCTGCATCTTGGCACGAAATCTCTGAAACTTCAGTTCTCCCTTAACCTTCTGCCCACCAGAACTTGGCCACCAGCACTTGGACACTGACTTCATTTCTGCTCTGGCCTCTCTGTGACTTGAATGGCAGGGAACATGGAACTTCTTGTATTTTTTTATTATGTGGAGAGGATCTTTGCAGCAGAGAACTCAAGAGGCTCCTCAGCTGTGTGGTGAGAGCAAGAGCTGCCCTGGTGCCACCTACAGCCTGGATCTGTGGAGAAAGCTCCATTGTGCCCTGGAACTTGGGAGAGCTTGGTGGGTGTGTGAGGGAGAGCATGGGCTGTCATTCCTCAGCTGGGGAAGAGGTTGGAAGGGAATTCTGAGGGATTTGTGGTCAGAAAGGATGTTTTGCAAGCAGTGGGGCTGGCTTGTTGCTGGTAAACAAGGTCTTGTGCCTTAAAAGGCCCCTAAAATGATAGATCATAAGACAGGACAGAAATTCTGGGCTGTGAGGGTGGGGAGAGCCTGGCCCAGGTTGCCCAGGGAAGCTGTGGCTGCCCCATCCCTGGGGGTGTTGAAGGGCAGGTTGGATGGGGCTTGGAGCAGCCTGGGCTGCTGGGAGGTGTCCCTGCCCATGCAGGGGGGTTGGAACTTGATGGTCTTGAAGGTCTTTTTCTTGTGAAGTGACAGCAGCAGGATCCCTCACAGGTAGGAAAGCCTATAGATTTGGTCAGAAGAAAGGGAGATGGTTTGGCTCTGGGGACAGGGGGCACTTGTTCAGAAGATGTGGCAGGATGAATGGATGGGACACACAAGGTGTCTGCTCCTCCTTGGGATTATTTTTCATCTTGTGCAGGAAAAGCAGGAATTGTCATTGGCCAGCAGCAAGAGGTGTAGCTGTTCCTTCAGGGTTTGCTGTGTGGACACAATGATGGCTTCTAGAGCAGAGATTCCAGCTCAGACACCTCCCTGAGGGCCCTCAGCTGTTACAGGAGCAATTTTAAATCAGGGAATCACAGGTTTTGTCTTGTCCAGCACCAGGAAATCACTCCCATTCAGCTGGTGGAATCACAGCCCAGATAAGCACTTGGCTGCTGCAGCCCCATGGGTCTCTCTGCTCCCAGGACCCAAGTCTTCTCCTCCCCATTCCCCTGCCACCACAGCAGGGAATCCTTCCCTTTTTTTATAGGGCACACCTGGTTGATTTCCCCAGGCAGCAGGGCAGGTGAGTGCTGCCAGCAGCACAAGGGCAGCACTGGAGCTGGGTGGCTTCAGTCCCACCCCCCCTGCTGAGGGGGCCTGGGGAGCTCAGCTTTCTCCCTGCAGGTGACCAAAACCCCCTCTGGTTAATCCAAACCCTTCCTGGCTTGTTGAGGATCATCCCCAGAGCAGTTAATCTGTCCAAGGGAACGTTCCCCAAGGTGAAACCCTTGGGGACATCCTGCTGAGGGAACAATCCTGTCCCTTGGAGCTGCAGAGCTCCAAGGATGGTGCTGCCCAGGCACAAGGTATTTCATCCCTGTGATGAG
>NW_009953066.1:130114-138285 GCF_000747805.2 Chaetura pelagica
CAGGAATCTTGCTGGATGACTATAAACAGTCACTTTTTGCAATACAACCAGGTGTATTATTTATGACGAGGTGGTTTGGTGGCAGCCTCTCCTGGGGTGAGGCCACAGGGAGGTGTTCCTGAAGCTGGAAACCTTCAGCTCTGCTCTTAGTGTAAAATCAGTTGTATTTGGACTTGGAGCAGGAAGAATCCCTTCTGCCTTGATCCATTTCTGCCTTTCCTGGAGGGAAACACAGGCAGTGGAGAATGGTTTCATATCATCTGTCAGAGAGCCAAGGTGGAAGAAAACAAGCCTCGTTAGGACTGTGTTTGAAGCAGGTGTAGCATCTTAACAGGTGCCTGTTCAATTTCAATATCCCTTTTTATTTTTAAAAAGGTGAAGTGACCTCTGAATAGCTGGGATTATTTTTTTTTTTTCTGGCCAGTTGTGCTTGGGTGGAAAGGAAACTCAAGTGCTTTTTTTTCTCCCACACTCAACCACGTTCTCCTCCACGTGGCTGGGAACAGGCACCCAAACACCTCCTGTGCTGAAGAGATGACATTGAACCCAAGGGCTGCAGTTGGACTTGCTTCCCTCTGGGAACCACAACAGAATTTGAGGGAAATGAAACCCTGTTCCTTCAGTTTGTTTCACACCAGGGAAATATTGAAAGCAAAAATGGAGCTTTCCTGGGTGGTTGGGATGTTTGAGACACCCGGGAAGGGGTTTCCCTGCTGGGTGTTCCTGGTTGGTGGCTCCCAGCACTGCAGCCCTCTGCCTTTTAGCTGAAATATTTTCAGCTAATAAACAAAAAGTCTTTTAAAGAAGAAATGCATCTGGCATGACAGGAAATAGCCTGGAGTTGTTGTTCATCAGCCCTTTCCCTTGGCCATGGAACAGCCCGTTCTTGTGCTGCAGGTTTCCTCTGGGAGCAGGGATCTGTCACTTGTCAGACCCCAGCTCCAAAGTGACACTGGGAATGCTCAGATCTCACCCTGCACATGCTGGTGAGGGGCTGGGGAGGTGACAAGGACAGGCCAGGTCCTACCCTGAGCTACCAGAGTGTCCTGCAGCTCCTGCTGGCTCTGTGTGAGACCTCCCAGGCTGGTGGGCATCACATGCCATGCACGAGAGGTGCAGGGCTAAGGTGGGTAAATTGTTCAGCCTGGAGAAGAGAAGGCTCCAGGGAGACCTAAGAGCAGCTCCCAGTGCCTGAAGGGGCGCCAGGAAAGCTGGGGAGGGGCTTGGGACAAGGGCAGGGAGGGATGGGAGCAGGGGGAAGGGTTTCCAGCTGGCAGAGGGAGCTGGAGCTGAGATGGGAGGGAGAAATTCTGGGCTGTGAGGGTGGGGAGAGCCTGGCCCAGGTTGCCCAGGGAAGCTGTGGCTGCCCCATCCCTGGCAGTGTTGAAGGGCAGGTTGGATGGGGCTTGGAGCAACCTGGGCTGCTGGGAGGGGTTCCTGCCCATGGCAGGGGGGGGACTGGATGGGCTTTAAGGTCCCTCCCATCCCAAACCATTCCATGGTTCTGTGCAGTAACAAATCCCACGTGGTGGCTTTGCTGGTGTCTGTTCCTCCTTGGGCTGGCTCAGCAGCAGCTGCTGAGGGCATGGCTGGGGGGCTGGTGCCTTCCATGGCTGGGGTGGGGAGAGCCTGGCCCAGGTTGCCCAGGGAAGCTGTGGCTGCCCCATCCCTGGCAGTGTTGAAGGGCAGGTTGGATGGGGCTTGGAGCAACCTGGGCTGCTGGGAGGGGTTCCTGCCCATGGCAGGGGGGGGACTGGATGGGCTTTAAGGTCCCTCCCATCCCAAACCATTCCATGGTTCTGTGCAGTAACAAATCCCACGTGGTGGCTTTGCTGGTGTCTGTTCCTCCTTGGGCTGGCTCAGCAGCAGCTGCTGAGGGCATGGCTGGGGGGCTGGTGCCTTCCATGGCTGGGGTGGGGAGAGCCTGGCCCAGGTTGCCCAGGGAAGCTGTGGCTGCCCCATCCCTGGCAGTGTTGAAGGGCAGGTTGGATGGGGCTTGGAGCAACCTGGGCTGCTGGGAGGGGTTCCTGCCCATGGCAGGGGGGGGACTGGATGGGCTTTAAGGTCCCTCCCATCCCAAACCATTCCATGGTTCTGTGCAGTAACAAATCCCACGTGGTGGCTTTGCTGGTGTTGAAGGGCAGGTTGGATGGGGCTTGGAGCAACCTGGGCTGCTGGGAGGGGTTCCTGCCCATGGCAGGGGGGGGACTGGATGGGCTTTAAGGTCCCTCCCATCCCAAACCATTCCATGGTTCTGTGCAATAACAAATCCCACGTGGTGGCTTTGCTGGTGTCTGTTCCTACTTGGGCTGGCTCAGCAGCAGCTGCTGAGGGCATGGCTGGTGGGCTGGTGCCTTCCATGGCTGGTGGGCTGGTCTCTTCCATGGCTAGTTGGCTGGCTCCCTCCATGCCTGGTGACCTGGCTCCCTCCAGGAGGCAGGAAGAGGCTGGGAAGCTCTGGAGCTTGCTGAGCAGGTCTGGCATTTCTGAGCCTCCGGGGGCTGGAGCGTGGCAGGGATGAGCAGCCAGTTAGTCACTGTGGTTAACCAGGCTGCAGCTGGTCGTGTGTAAACCTTTCCCCAGTCCCAAACAACAAAGCTCCAGCACCCAAGGTCTCCTTATCTACCTGTTTTAATCCTGTGCTTCTCTCACAAGCAGCACCGTGGTTGTTCACCGAGGTGGAACAGAAGCAGGGTTGTTGGTGTGCTCACCTTGGCCATGGGCCATGGGAGGAAAGGAATTAACCCTCCCCAGCCATGGCCACAGGGGCTTTGTCAGCTTCTTGAATCCCCTCCTTCCTTCTCTGGGCTGTTACTCCTTCACCTGGGTGTGTTTAGAAGTGTTTTGAAACCTCTGGTGTTGAGAGAGGCCAGGCCAGAGTTTGCTGTGCAAAGCTCAGGTGGGAAACCCTGCTCTGCAAACCTTCCTGACCCACCCAGGGCTTGTGGCCTGGAGCTCAGGCCCCTCTTTGACCCTGGGCTCCTTTGTGACCCTGGAACTCTTTGATTCCCTTTCCCAGAGATTCCCCACCCTGCTGTGTGTGCACGAGGAGGCTGGTGATGAGTTTTGCACGTGGAGGGAGCACGAGCTGTGCTGAACTTCCATGCTTGTCCTCACCATCTCACTGCCATAAACCATCCATCCTCTTGCTTTCCTTATCTCTTTTTTTCTGCTTCTTCCCTCTCTTCTCTGCAACACCATCACCTCCCAGGCAAGCCCTGGTGTTCCTGCCTCTGCCCCCAGCAGAGGGCAGGGATTTGTAGGGTTTGCAGCACCACTCTCAAGCCTTGGAGCTTCAGGGATGTTTTCCACATGATTTGGGTTAGTAGAGGAGCTTGATACTGATTTATATTTATTTTACCCACTTGGAGCTACCAAGGGACTGTGCAGGTGAGGTGTGTTTTTTCCCAGGAGCTGTAATAATCCACAGCAGTTCCCTGGCTGCTCTTGCTGCAGACACTGGGAACTCCACAAGATCCAGGACGGGATTTGTGCAGAGTAATCCAGGCAGGAGCTGCCCAGGGCAGGGACAAGACTCTCCAAAAGTGCCCCTGTTGTTGCCAGGCTGGAGCAAACCTTGGGAACAGTTGAACTGACTGTTTCTGGTGCTAAACTGGGAAGCTGGGGCAGGGCAGGCACGGCCAGCAGGGTGGCCAAGCTGGTTCTGAACAAAACCAGTGTGAGTGGCAGCTGAGTCTGCTTTGGTTTCAAAAGAGAGGGGGGGAAAAAAATCCCTCTTGCTTCTGCATCTTGTGTTGTGTCTAATTCCTGGGTTGGTTTTTTTTCAATGTGTCAGGGATTTTGCTTTCTAAATTCCCAGCAAGTTGTGTTTGCTGGGTGTGAGGGCTCTGGGGCTGGAGGGAGAGGCAGGGCACTGGTGGGAACTGTGGAAACCCCAAATGCAAGCAGTGTTTTGGTTAATAAGCTGCCTAGACATGAAAGGGTTGGGGTTTTTTTTTTGTAGGGGAGGGCAGAGAAGAGAAAGGCTTCTTGGATGGCCTGGAGAGGAGAGGAACTGCTGTGCCAGCTGGTTTGTCCCAGCAAAATGAAGTTGCTGAAGTGGGGAGGGTGGTTGGAAATGGGCAGTTCTGCACCAGCTCAGGTGGGTGTGAGTCAGGTTGGGCTGGAAATTGGGTGCTGAAAAAGGGAAGTCATGGGAGCACAGAGCTGTGTGATCCAGAAGAAGATAAAATGCTGGGTGGTGTCTCCAGCAGAAGGAAGTGGATTTGGAGGTGGAAGAAGCACCTTCCAAGCCTTGCTCTGGAGCTCAGGGAGGTTCTTCAGAGGGTGCAAGTGTGAGGCAGGGCTAGCAGAGCTGGTGAGAGGGAACCTGCAGGGATTTAACAGGATGATCCTAGCAGCCTCCAGGTGACAGGGAAGGTGACTGGAGCATGAGCTGAAGGGATGTGGTGGCTGAGAAGAAAAGCTGGTCCTGGGTCCAGGGGAAGAGGAAAGGGGTGGCCACATTGCCCAGCTTCTCCTTCTGTGGAATCATTTCAGTCCAGGAGTGAGGCTGAGCCCTGGGGGCTGCACTCAGGGTGTTCCAGGATCCAAGAGATGTGGGATCAGGAGCTGGAGCTGGTGGGGTGTGAAGCAGGACCATGAGGGAGCATCTTCTGCCCCAGGCAGCTGGGGGAAGCAGGTCTGGGTTTGAAACCTGTGTGTGCAGTTAAATGCCAAGGTGGTTTGTGTGAAGATGGGGTTGCCTGGACCTGGCTGGTGTGTTCCAGCAGCCTGGAGCCACCCCTCTCGTGGGCTGCAAGTGTTGCCTTTGCCTGTTGGAGCTCTCCTGGCAGCTTAGGAAGCTGGAGAACTGGGTTCAGAAAGTTCCAGTTCCAAAACCCAGGCTGCTGTCTGGTTTGCAACTGGGATCTCTCCAACTTTCAGCCCCTTGGGTCCTGCTGGGCTGGTGGAGCTGCCCTGTGGTGGATCATCTGGACCTCATGGGTGGTGGTGGGTGGTGCTGACCTCCCTCCCTCCCTCCCATCTCTCCTGGCAGGTGGGGGACCATAAATTCAGCGCCCACCGCATCGTGCTGGCAGCCTCCATCCCCTACTTCCATGCCATGTTCACCAATGACATGATGGAGTGCAAGCAGGAGGAGATTGTCATGCAGGGCATGGATCCCAGGTGAGGTCCCCAGGCACCCAGAGCCACCACGGGGGCTCTGTGGTCCTCAGCACTGCCTGTGCACACCTGGGAAGCCCACCCATCACCTGAAGGGCTTTAGAGAAGGTTTTCCTGTGAGCAGCACACCCAGCTTGCTTAATTGGTAATCAATTCTGCCCTTTCTCTCCCTAATTTAGTGCTCTGGAGGCTCTGATCAACTTTGCCTACAATGGTCACCTGGCCATAGACCAGCAGAACGTCCAGTCCCTGCTGATGGGGGCGAGTTTCCTGCAGCTGCAGAACATCAAGGATGCTTGTTGCACCTTCCTAAGAGAGAGGTGAGGGCTCAAGGTGCCTGCAGCTCCCTGGGAATCAGGGAATCCTGGAATTGTGTGGGTCAGAAAAATCCTTGAAGAGCATCCAGTCCCATCATTCCCCCAGCCCTGCCCAGGCCACCCCTGCCCCATGTCCCTCAGCACCATCTCCAGGGCTTGGAAACCCCTCCAGGGATGGGGACTCCCCCCCTGCCCTGGGCAGCCTGGGCCAGGCCCTGACAACCCTGGGCTGGTGGGAGGTGTCCCTGCCCATGGCAGGGGGTAGGTCTGGATGATCTTGAAGGTTCCTTCCAACCCAAACCATTCCATGATTCTGTGATGACAGCTTTTAAGAGGTGTTTTCACTCCCCTGGCCCTGCTGTGGAGTCACCTTCAGACCTCGGTGTGGAGGTTCCTCAGTCAGCTGGAAGCTCCTCTCCCTGAGGAGGACACACCAGTGGCTTTCCCTTAACCTTGTATCTTTGCTCTCCTCACCCCCTGTCCCAGGCTGCACCCCAAGAACTGCCTGGGGGTGAGGCAGTTTGCAGAGACCATGATGTGTGCTGTGCTCTACGACGCTGCCAACAGCTTCATCCACCAGCACTTCGTGGAGGTCTCCATGTCTGAAGAGTTCCTGGCCCTGCCTTTTGAAGATGTCCTGGAGCTGGTTTCTAGGGATGAGCTCAACGTGAAGTCTGAGGAGCAGGTCAGTACCTGGTGGAGGCCTCAGCTGAGGCAGCTTTTTTTCCTTGGAGCCTTTCTAGTTCCTTGAGAGTGGGATGGGATGTGACCCCATCCCTGGTCTGAACAGAGCTGAGATGTCCTGGCACAGTGAGGACACTCAGAGGTGCTGTGGTGACACCCTGTGGGTCAACAAAGCCAAGAGCAAGGAAGGTTCTGCTCATGGATCAGGGCTGTCCACAGAACAAATCCAGGCTGGGTGGAGAATGGATGGAGAGCAAACCTGAGGAGAAGGACTTGGGGGTGGTGGAGAAGAGTGAGGAGAAGCTCCACATGATCCAGCACCATGTGCAAGTGTCCAGAAACCAACTGTGTCCTGGGTTGTGCCACCTGCAGTGCGACCAGCAGGGCCAGGGAGGGGATTGTCCCCTCTGCTCTGCTCTGCTGAGCCCCCCCTGCAGGGCTGGGAACAGCTCTGGGGTCCCCAGCACAGGAAGGACATGGAGCTGTTGGAGAGAGGCCAGAGGAGGCCCCGGAGATGCTGGGAGGGCTGGAGCAGCTCTGGAGCCAGGCTGGGAGAGTTGGGGTGTTCAGCCTGGAGAAGAGAAGGCTCCAGGGAGACCTGAGAGCAGCTTCCAGTGCCTGAAGGGGCTCCAGGAAAGCTGGGGAGGGGCTTGGGACAAGGGCAGGGAGGGATGGGAGCAGGGGGAAGGGTTTCCAGCTGGCAGAGGGAGCTGGAGCTGAGATGGGAGGGAGAAATTCTGGGCTGTGAGGGTGGGGAGAGCCTGGCCCAGGTTGCCCAGGGAAGCTGTGGCTGCCCCATCCCTGGCAGTGTTGAAGGGCAGGTTGGATGGGGCTTGGAGCAGCCTGGGCTGGTGGGAGGTGTCCCTGCCCATGAAGGGGGGGCGCTGGATGGTCTTTCAGGTCCCTTCCCACCCAAACCACTCTGGGATTCTACAAAGCACTGTCAGCTGAGATCAGGAGTAGATGATTGTCCACGTGTCAGTGTTTCCCCCCAGACAGCAGGCAGCACTTGCACAAAAGCCCAGTCCCACAGGCCCCATGTCTCCCGTGGCAGGTGTTTGAAGCTGCCTTGGCTTGGACACGGTACGACCGGGACCAGCGCGAGTCCTTCCTCCCCGAGCTCCTCTCCAAAATCCGCCTCCCCCTCTGCAGGCCCCAGTTCCTCACTGACCGTGTCCAGCAGGACGACCTGGTCCGGTGCTGCCACAAATGCAGGTGAGGCTTGGACAGGGGCTTAAGAAACCCCCCCGGGGGGAGGTGGCCCTCAGAGCAGCAGGAGGTGGTGGAGCTTTCTCGGAGAGCAAAGATCTCTCATTCTTCAGAGAAACTCAGGGTGTCTCCTCCAAGCATCGCCCGTGTTGGGGGAGAACCTGTTGCTTTGCCATTTCATCCGACTGAAGACAGACTTTGTGGTGTCAACCTGTCCCTGCTTGCCTTTGGTTCCAGGGATCTGGTGGATGAGGCAAAAGATTATCACCTGATGCCCGAGCGCCGCCCGCACCTCCCGGCCTTCAAGACGCGCCCGCGGTGCTGCACGTCCATCGCGGGGCTGATCTACGCCGTGGGGGGGCTGAACTCTGCAGGTACCTTGCACACCTGCCCCCTGCACTGGGGGGAGCAGCAGGGCTTGGCTGGGTGGGTGCTGGGAAGGGCAGCTTCCCACTGGTTTGGGGTCCCTCGGGACAAGGAGGACATGGAGGGGCTGGAGCGTGTCCAGAGAAGGGCAAGGGAGCTGGGGAAGGGGCTGGAGCACAAGTGTGAGCAGGAGCAGCTGAGGGAGCTGGGGGTGTCCAGCCTGGAGCAAAGGAGGCTGAGGGGAGACCTGCTGGCTCTGCAGCTGCCTGAGAGGAGGTTGGAGCCAGGGGGGTCGGGCTCTGCTCCCCAGGAACAAGGGATGGGACAAGAGGAACCGGCCTCAAGTTGTGCCAGGGGAGGCTGAGGTTGGATCTGGGGAACAATTCCTTCCTGGCAAGGGTTGTCAGGGCCTGGCCCAGGCTGCCCAGGGCAGGGGGGGAGTCCCCATCCCTGGAGGGGTTTCCAAGC
>NW_009953066.1:139598-146332 GCF_000747805.2 Chaetura pelagica
CCAGGGCCAAAGCCCTGACCCAGTGCAGGTCCTTAACCACCACCTCCATTAAATGAAATGAAGGGTGAGAACCCCTGTCCTCACCCCAAGGACATGGAGGGGCTGGAGCGTGTCCAGAGAAGGGCAAGGGAGCTGGGGAAGGGGCTGGAGCACAAGTGTGAGCAGGAGCAGCTGAGGGAGCTGGGGGTGTCCAGCCTGGAGCAAAGGAGGCTGAGGGGAGACCTGCTGGCTCTGCAGCTGCCTGAGAGGAGGTTGGAGCCAGGGGGGTCGGGCTCTGCTCCCCAGGAACAAGGGATGGGACAAGAGGAACCGGCCTCAAGTTGTGCCAGGGGAGGTGGAGGTTGGATCTGGGGAACAATTCCTGCCTGCCAAGGGTTGTCAGGGCCTGGCCCAGGCTGCCCAGGGCAGGGGGGGAGTCCCCATCCCTGGAGGGGTTTCCAAGCCCTGGAGATGGTGCTGAGGGACATGGGGCAGGGGTGGCTTGGGCAGGGCTGGGGGAGTTGTTGGATTCCATGGTCTTAGAGGTGTTTTCCAACCCAAATCATTCCATGATTCCCTCACGTGAGGTGTTGAGCAGTTTCTCCTCTGCAGCACTTTGACCCTTCCACTGAAAAGCTCAAGGTGCCTGTGACCAGTTTGACACCTGCCAGCCAAAACCTGTGTCTAGGTCAGGTTTCTTTTGGCCAGCTGTCCATGCTGATCCTAAAGAACCAGCTTTTTGAGGATGGTGCCCTTGCCTGTAGCAACAAATCAAACTTGGAGGTATCTAGGTGGGGTTGTGTGGTCACACATGAGCCCAGCCAGAGTGTGAAGAGGGGACAGAAAGTGTTCATGGAATGATCTGCTGGAGCCTCAACCCACCTGGGTAACTTGGGACACAGGACAGGAGTAGAGGGTGTGTGCTGGGCACTTGCCTGGTGGGCTTCACACTCCACCAGGGCTGGTTTCTCCTGGAGAGAAGCCACCTTCCTGAGGCACATGGACACCAAGGGATGTGACTGCGCAGATCTCTGCTGCCCCTTGGAGGTGTCAGGACACTCTGCAGTCCCTTCTGCGCCCGGGGGCAGCTGATGGGGATTTTTCAGAGCAGGCTCTTGTGGTGGTGAGTAGAAATGTGGCTGGGAAGTGGCTTCAGCTGGACTTGGGTGTGGAACCAGGGAGACTGGGAAAGGATGTGTGAGAGCCCAGAGGAGGATGTAGAATCATGGAATGGTTTGGGTGGGAAAGGACCTTAAAGACCACCTAGATCCAACTCCTTGCCATGGGCAGGGACACCTCCCAGCAGCCCAGGCTGCTCCAAGCCCCATCCAACCTGCCCTTCAACACTGCCAGGGATGGGGCAGCCACAGCTTCCCTGGGCAACCTGGGCCAGGCTCTCCCCACCCTCACAGCACAGAATTTCTCCCTCCCATCTCAGCTCCAGCTCCCTCTGCCAGCTGGAAACCCTTCCCCCTGCTCCCATCCCTCCCTGCCCTTGTCCCAAGCCCCTCCCCAGCTTTCCTGGAGCCCCTTCAGGCACTGGAAGCTGCTCCAAGGTGCCCCAACAAGAACTCAAACCCTTTCCCAGGGAAGAACAAACCAAATCCCCCCCAGTGTTTGGGTCTCACACCTCTCGCCCACCCCTTGTGTTTCCCTTCGCTCCGGGCGATCTCGCAGCTGTTGTTTTTTTTACCTCTCCCATCTCCCTCTTTTTAATTTGAGTAGCACATTTTTATGCAGGTGACTCCCTGAACGTGGTGGAGGTGTTTGACCCCATTGCCAACCGTTGGGAGAAGTGCCAGCCCATGGGCACGGCCCGGAGCAGGGTGGGGGTGGCCGTGCTCAACGGGCTGCTCTACGCCATCGGCGGCTACGACGGGCAGCTCAGGCTCAGCACTGTGGAGGTCTACAACCCTGAGCTGGACTCCTGGTCCAAAGTGGAAAGCATGAACAGCAAGAGAAGGTGGGTGTGGGTCGCTGAGGTGTGGGAAAAGGGGGTGTTTGGAGTGGGAGGAAGGGGTGGGAAAAATGAGATGCTGACTTAGGTGGAGCGGAAAAGGTGGGAGGTGCCCCCGCTGGGAACAGGCAAAGTTGGAAGGGGGAAAGGAAAGGAAGTGTTGGGTGGTGGGCACCAAGTGAGAAGTTCACAGGTGGGGAAGGAGGAAAAGGAAAAAGGAGGAGTGGAGCAGTGTGGAAGCTTTTTGGTTGGCCACTTTTGGGACAGGCACGTTGTGTTGGTGCTGGGAGCTGCTTGCTGGGGAGAGGGGAGAGTTGTCAGCAGGTCCAGTGGGTGGTGGGTGGTGTTAAAAGGTCAGACTGGGACAGAGAGGTGGACAAGGGGGAATGGCTCAAAACTGGAAGAGGGGAGATTTAGGTTGGACATTAGGAAGAATTCTGTGCTGTGAGGGTGGGGAGAGCCTGGCCCAGGTTGCCCAGGGAAGCTGTGGCTGCCCCATCCCTGGCAGTGTTGAAGGGCAGGTTGGATGGGGCTTGGAGCAGCCTGGGCTGGTGGGAAGTGTCCCTGCCCATGCAGGGGGGTTGGATCTAGATGGTCTTCAAGGTCCCTCCCAACCCCAACAGGCTGGGATTCAACAAAGCTCAACGTGTGCACCATGGTGTGTGCAGGGAAAGTCATTAAGACCTTGGTAATTAAGAAGCAGCCGAGCAGTGTGGGCTGGGAGCTCCAGAGGTGTCAGTTCTGGTGGAATCAAGGAGAGTCATCACATGGAGAGAGTGCTGAGGTTCTGCTGCTGAGGTCTGTGAGGGAACTGGAGTCCCCAGGGAGGGGTCAGAGCCCTGTTTCTTCATGATGATGGGTGAAGTGCTGGTGAGCACCATGTGGGAAACTCCTCTGCTGCTCCACGTCAAACCAACCTGTTTCACCATCCCTGGCCAGTGGTGGCATCTCCTTCCCCTACCAGGAGATAGAAGAGAATCCCAGCTGGGAAGGAGAGGAGCATCTTTTATCATCCAGAGAGGGGAGTTTACAGCTAAGCAGAAGGTGTTTGTGCTCCATGAATGGAACATCATGGTTCCCCACTAGTTTCGTGGTTGGGTTTGGGAGCTCACCCTGTGTTATTAAGGTCACATGGTCATCCCACCACAACATGGTCACTGCTTCCATGGTTAAACATCTTCCCTTTCTTTGCACTCATGCCTGGTCACCAAGAGTGGTTAAACTGTTCACTTTTCCGCCAGCTTTGCAGAACTTCTTGGCCATGAGTGTCCCTGACAAAGCAGGGGGGTTGAAACCTGCTCATCTTTGATGTCCCTCCCAGCCCAAACCAGTCTGGGATCCTATGATAATGGTTTCTCTGGTGTGGTTTTGCTGTGGTGTGAGATACTGGTTACTTGGGAAGGCCCCAGTGCAGGCAGCTGAGGACATGGAATCTCCAGCTGAAGTGGAAAAGCTCCATTTTTCCACAGCAGTGATGTTCCTGGGAGCCCCACCTCACCGTGAGGGACAGTTGCTCCTCCACAAGTGGGTTGTTTGGCCTTGAAGCCCAGCAGAAGGGGCTTTGGATGCTCTTGTGTGGGAGGAAAGGGTTGGGTTTTGCACCAGCTGCTCCAGGTGGAGTGTTGGGGTTTTCCTGAGCTCCGAGCCCCAACGCTCGGGTGGGACAGGGAGGGGTTTGACCACTGGAGGTGAAGCCAGAGGAAGAGGAGGAGGTCTGGTGGGGGTGAAGGAGGTGCTGGCAAGACAGGCTGTGCAGATCTGCCACCTTGGGGACAGTGTGGTGGCAGCAGCAGCCACCTGACAGGGTCCTGCTCTTCCCTGCAGTGCCATGGGGACGGTGGTGCTGGATGGGCAGATCTACGTCTGCGGGGGCTACGATGGCAACTCCTCCCTCAACTCTGTGGAGTCCTACTCTCCAGAAACCAACAAGTGAGAGCTGGGACAAGGGGGGGGTTAAGTTCAGAAAGGGGGGGTTAGGCTGGATATAAGGACATTGCTTAACATTGAAGGTGGGGAGAGCCTGGCCCAGGTTGCCCATAGAAGCTGTGGCTGCCCCATCCCTGGCAGTGTTGAAGGGCAGGTTGGATGGGGCTTGGAGCAGCCTGGGCTGCTGGGAGGTGTCCCTGCCCATGCAGGGGGGTTGGGACTAGATGATCTTTAAGGTCCCTTCCAACCCAAACCAGGCTGGGGTTCTGTTACAGAGTCACAGGATTTTAGGGGTTGGAAGGGACTTCAGAAGGCCCAAGACCCATTATGAATCATCCAACCTGTTATTAGAGAGCTCCTCATGCCCATCTGTGGGCTGCTCAGGAGGTGCTGCAACACCTCTGGGCCTCCAGGCTGTCCAAGGACCCCAGAGAAGGGGCTTTGGATGGTGGCAGAGGAGCAGAGCTCCTGGCACAGGTTCACCCGGACACAACCCAACCGAACCCTCATTTCGATACAGCAGGTGGTGAAAAGAGAAGGAGTGGAACCCACTCATAGGGAACCCACGGAGCTGGGATGCTCCCCAGGCAGGCTGTGCCCACGGGAGCCCTGTGCTGAGCTGTCCCCTCTCTCCTGGCCAGGTGGACAGTGGTGACCCCCATGAGCTCCAACCGCAGCGCCGCCGGAGTCGCCGTCTTCGAGGGCCGGATCTACGTGTCGGGGGGACACGATGGGCTGCAGATCTTCAGCAGTGTGAGTCAGGCAGGACCAGGGGGTGGGGTGGGGTGGGTTGGAAAACACCTCTGAGATCGTGGGATCCACCCATTCCCCCAGCCCTGCCCCATGTCCCTCAGCACCATCTCCAGGGCTTGGAAACCCCTCCAGGGATGGGGACTCCCCCCCTGCCCTGGGCAGCCTGGGCCAGGCCCTGACAACCCTTGGCAGGCAGGAATTGTTCCCCAGATCCAACCTCCACCTCCCCTGGCACAACTTGAGGCCGGTTCCTCTTGTCCCATCCCTTGTTCCTGGGGAGCAGAGCCCAACCCCCCTGGCTCCAACCTCCTCTCAGCTTCTGTCACTTCCAGAGAACTTCTCCCTTGGGAAGAGATGAGCTGGCCCAGGACCCCGTGGGGTCTGGACTGGAGCTGCTGCTCTTGCTCCAGCACCAGAACTGATCTGGTGCACTTTGTCCTCTCCCAAACTCCTCCTCGTTTTAAACCATTTTATCCTTGCAACCCTATGAGCTCCCAAGTCTCCCAGATCTCAGGCTCTTCCCTCTCCTTTCTGGGGCCATTTGGTGACTTGTTTGTGCTTGAAACCAGCTGCACTGCAGGGAGGGTTGGTGGCACTCCTGTCCCCTGCCACCCACGCTTCCTTCCTGCCTGGTCACCAACTGGTTGGGACAGAAACGTCTCCACTTCACCCACATGGGAACAAGGACTCCAGGAGCTGAGTCCAAGTTGGGTCTGTCACAAATTCACTGTGCTCAGGAATTTGTGACAAAGGGTTTATTGGGAGCAGAACAGTCCATTTCTGCCTGGCTCAGCAGATCAGGGGCAGGATGGTCTGTGCAGCCTGGAGCAGCTCAGAGCCAAGAACATCTGCTCATCTGGGCATGTTCCTGAGCAGGACAACCTGGGAGCAGTGCTGGAGCCTTTGCAGAAGGGGTCATAGAATCATGGAATGGTTTGGGTGGGAAGGGACCTTCAAGGCCATCTAGTCCCACCCCTGCATGGGCAGGGACACCTCCCAGCAGCCCAGGCTGCTCCAAGCCCCATCCAACCTGCCCTTCAACACTGCCAGGGATGGGGCAGCCACAGCTTCCCTGGGCAACCTGGGCCAGGCTCTCCCCACCCTCACAGCCCAGAATTTCTCCCTCCCATCTCAGCTCCAGCTCCCTCTGCCAGCTGGAAACCCTTCCCCCTGCTCCCATCCCTCCCTGCCCTTGTCCCAAGCCCCTCCCCAGCTTTCCTGGAGCCCCTTCAGGCACTGGAAGCTGCTCTCAGGTCTCCCTGGAGCCTTCTCTTCTCCAGGCTGAACACCCCAACTCTCCCAGCCTGGCTCCAGAGCTGCTCCAGCCCTCCCAGCATCTCCGGGGCCTCCTCTGGCCTCTCTCCAACAGCTCCATGTCCTTCCTGTGCTGGGGACCCCAGAGCTGTTCCCAGCCCTGCAGGGGGGTCTCAGCAGAGCAGAGGGGGCACAATGACAACATCAAATCTGACTGTATGGAACCAGCAACCCAACCCCAAGTTCCCTGCTGGCTTCCCAAGTTGTGTATTGGATCTGTACCACACTGTGGTCCCACCTTGGGTCATAGACTGGTTTGGGTTGGAAGGGACCTTAAAGATCACCCAGATCCAACCCCCGACATGGGCAGGGACACCTCCCAGCAGCCCAGGCTGCTCAGAGCCCAAATCCAACCTGCCTTGGGAAACTTCCTGGGATGGGAACACCCAGAACTCACAGAATCCCAGAACCTCAGGGTTCTGGGAAAGCTCCCCCAGCCCAACCCCCTGCCAGAGCAGGGGCACCCAGAGCACATCCCACAGGATCCAGGGGGGTTGGAATGTCTCCAGCCAAGGAGACTCCACAGCCTCTCTGGGCAGCCTGGCCCAGGGCTCTGGCACTTCACAGCAAAGAAGTTCTTCCTGAGATTCACAGGGAACCTCCTGGGCTCCAGTTTGCACCCACTGCCCCTTGTCCTGTCCCTGGACATCACTGCACAAAGCCTGGCTCTGTCCTCCTGACACTGCCCTGAGCAGATTTGTGCCCATGGATGAGGTGGCCCCTCAGTCTCCTCTTCTCCAAGCCCAACAGCCCCAGCTCCCTCAGCCTTTCCTCAGCAGGGAGATGTTCCCCTCCCTCCAGCATC
>NW_009953066.1:146701-147503 GCF_000747805.2 Chaetura pelagica
GAGATGTTCCCCTCCCTCTATCACATCTCTGGCTGTGCCCTGAGATGTTCCCCTCCCTCTATCACATCTCTGGCTGTGCCCTGAGATGTTCCCCTCCCTCTATCACATCTCTGGCTGTGCCCTGAGATGTTCCCCTCCCTCTATCACATCTCTGGCTGTGCCCTGAGATGTTCCCCTCCCTCTATCATGTCTCTGGATATTCCCTGAGATGTTCCCGTACCTCTATCATGTCTCTGGATGTTCCTTGAGATGTCCCACTCCTTCCATCACATCTCTGGCTGTGCCCTGAGATGTCCCACTCCCTCCATCACATCTCTGGCTGTGCCCTGAGATGTTCCCCTCCCTCTATCACGTCTCTGGATGTTCCCTGAGATGTTCCCCTCCCTCTATCATGTCTCTGGCTGTGCCCTGAGATGTTCCCCTCCCTCTATCATGTCTCTGGATATTCCCTGAGATGTTCCCGTACCTCTATCATGTCTCTGGATGTTCCTTGAGATGTCCCACTCCTTCCATCACATCTCTGGCTGTGCCCTGAGATGTCCCACTCCCTCCATCACATCTCTGGCTGTGCCCTGAGATGTTCCCCTCCCTCCATCACATCTCTGGATGTTCCCTGAGATGTTCCCCTCCCTCCATCATGTCTCTGGATGTTCCCTGAGACGTTCCCCTCCCTCCATCACGTCTCTGGCTGTGCCCTGAGATGTTCCCCTCCCTCTATCACATCTCTGGCTGTGCCCTGAGATGTTCCCCTCCCTCTATCACATCTCTGGCTGTGCCCTGAGATGTTCCCCTCCCTCTATCA
>NW_009953066.1:148266-149166 GCF_000747805.2 Chaetura pelagica
CGATCTCCCCAAGCTGGTGGGTTGGGTGTGGGGACCGGTGGGCTGAGCACCGAGGGGGTTCTTTGCCGCGGGGGGAGTTCCCGGGTGCTCGGGCGTCACCCCAAGAAGCCCTTCCCGCCTGCACCAAAAGGACAAGTGGCAAAACGACCCTTCCACCCGTGGCTTTTCGGGGTGACGGTCCCAGGGAAGGTGAAGATGTGTTGCAATGTCTGCAAGGACCCCACTGGTGGCCCCACCGACCCTCCTCCCCCTTCCGTCGGTTCTCCCTGTGGTCTCCTGCTCCCGCACCTCTGGGAAGTGCTGCTGGAGGCCAAGGGAGGCTCAGTTGCACCATCCAAACGGCCAACCTGAGGACTTTTTGAAGACCAGGCTGCAGCAAAAAGCCCCCCTGAAGCCCCCCCGAGGCCTGGTGGGTGGGGATGGTTTGGGTGTCACTGGGACTGGTGGGCTGAGCACGGATGGATGTCACCTGGCTCCTCAAAAAATAACCCGACAAAACCAGCACTGGAGTCTGTTCCTGGGGCTTCTTGCACAAGAGGTGGTTGGTTCTCGTTGCCCTTTCTTCAGCTTGATGGGGAAAACTTCTCCGCAAGAGCCACAGGATGGAGAAATTAGGAAGAGGAGAAGGAGTCGGTTAAACCAGCAGAGGGTCCTGGTGGGGTTTGGGGGAGGAGGCTGAACGTGAAGGACACCAAGCACCAGCCTGGGGGGGTCCCGAGTGGGAACCAGGCCCAGGTGCAGGTCCTGAAGCTGTCCCTGAAATTCAGCAGTGGTGTCTTTTCCCAGTCAAGGGCTGGGATCCTTCAGGAGGGGCAGGAAGGTGTGGGATTTGTCAGCTTTTGAAGAGCAGCACTGGGCCTCGGGTGGGAGGGGGTGGTGGGGACACAGGGACAAGGGACA
>NW_009953067.1:0-23730 GCF_000747805.2 Chaetura pelagica
TATGGCATTTTTGTCTTGAGCTACCACCCTCTGTTGAAGTTTCATAGGTGCTTGATCTTCTGCCAAGTAGTGGGAGAAGGGTCTTTGAGAGCTCTGCCTCTGAGCAGTACCACTGCCTTCCCAGATAACTATGCTTGTCTGAATTTTATTGCCTTAAAATTCATATTAATCTCATGCATTTTTTCCCTGGACTGTTCTATCTTAAGGTCAATGTTCATCTGGTTCTGAATGACTCTGCCTTTTTTAATCTTATGGTTTCTCTCTTGTTTTCGGTCTCGTTGTCTACTTTCAGCAGCCTGTTATTTTCGAGAGGTTGTCTTTCATCTGAACTTAAATAGCCACTGATTTTTGCTTTTCCACAGTTAACCTTCTGATTGGGCCCTCTTGAAGTATTTGTCCTCTCAGAATTTTTGGCTCCTGTTAGTCTTCCATTATCACCTTTATTTTTTTCCTTCACTATTTGACATTTTTCCCAGCTTATGCTTATCTGTGCATTCAGGCCTCCTATCTCAACCTTCTGTGTAGAGGAATAGTACAGATTTTTCAGAAGTTCATTCTTCCACAGGAAGAAAATAACCTTTCACATGTCACTTTTTGAGACAGTCTTCACTTATTGTGAGGTCTTAATTCTAAGGCAGCCTGTGATACAATAGCTGAGAAATATCATTGCTTGATGTCCCACCAAGAATGAATTTAAGTAACAAAGAGTTTTGAGAGCATCCTTTGAGTGGACGAATTCACAAAGCTTGATGATTTAAACAGGTACTTGCTCTAGTGAACATCGCTGTAACATAATCTTACTCTTGGCCATTAACTTTTCATCATGAAGTATTTTGCAAACTACCAATTAATTTGTTGACACAGCATTTGTATGTGAAATGATATTACATCCACCGTACAAAGGCAATATGAGTTAATTCAGTGCCTTGACAGGTACAGTACTGAATACCTTACTGTTTTTCCCATCTATAACTGTTAGTATGCATGTTAGTTGTTGGCAAAATAAAGTTATGGAAAGCAAGAGCAACTTACCAGTGTAGTATTTTTGCACCACTGTTTAGGACAGGAAATGCGTGATGCACACAGACAGATCTGAGCTATCTTTAGTCTGAGCAGCTCAGAAATCAATAGCAGTAAAGCTGTGGTGTCGTGAACTTGAGAGCATGCTAGGTAACCTGACTTCTGAGCAGGCTTAGCTTCTACAAAAGGCTCTGCTGTGACCCCTCAGTGCTGTTTTTCTCAAGAAACCTAAGTTAAAGTTAGAAGGCCACAGCTTCATGTGCCACAATCAGACCTTTCATTAAAGCTAGAAATAACTGTAATTTGTCATATAGCAAGTGGGTTTAAAAATAACTTTCTCTCTTTTTTCAGGGATGTGTTTCTTATGTCTGTCTTCATACTTCTGTGCTTTTAGTCTGCATGAGGAGTCTTTTGTATGTGTGTACCTATTTGTACCTTGAAGCTTAAGAGAACTGAATGATTATAGCTACCTGTGCCATAACTTTGCAGTAGCCTAGTTTACATTCACCAACATTGAACCCTTCATGTAATGACTGCAGCTGTCTCAGTCTCTCTGTTGACATAGCAGGAAATATATAGAGGAAAGTTAGAAGTAAGTCACTAGAGGTTGGCAGAAAAAAAGGGTGTTTTTCATAAACTTT
This sequence comes from Chaetura pelagica, assembly GCF_000747805.2. Lineage (NCBI taxonomy): Eukaryota > Metazoa > Chordata > Aves > Apodiformes > Apodidae > Chaetura > Chaetura pelagica. The sequence continues at coordinate 1,662 of NW_009953067.1, forward strand.
AGTGGTGTAGACTTAAAGATTGGTAATTGGAAAGCAAAAGATTACTTAACCAGGCTGCTTGTTTGGCTCAAGCTGTACAATTAAAATCATACTAATACAGTTACTACTGTCCTGCAAGTAGACAATATATACTCATAAAGGTGTAAGCATAGATATTAGCACAGCTATAAATGCCCAACCAGTCCTTTGGTCATTGTGAAGTAAGCTTGGGTTACTACTGGACAAATGTCACACTGAAATTCCAACAATGGTAAAAAATCAACTGAATGTCTTTTTGGCAATCTTGTTCCATTAAGGTGGTTCTTCAGGAAGCAGAATCTAGGATGCACTCACCTGGATGTTAAGCCTCAGTTGGTTTAACCAAATCCTCAGTTGAATGATCATAGATTCACGATCAGCACAGTTGGAAGGGAACTTGAAAAATCATTTAATCCAAGCTTTTGTGGGAAAGAGAGCCTAGGTGAGATTATCTAGCATGCTGATGGGGACTCTACCACATCCCTGGTAAGGTTGGTCCAGTAGTTGATTGTTCTTACTGTAAAAAATATCAGGATGAACAGGTCTTTTGTTTCTGTTTAATGCCTGAGTCCAGTAAACTTAAAGGCTCACAAATGGGTCTTTAAACACGTTATTTTCTTCTTCTGCATATCTTTATGATGTGCAGAATATTTTTTTCCTCTCTTCATCTCTCAGTACTAAGAAATCTTTCAAAAGACAAAAACTTCCTTAAACCTTTACCAAACACCTGAATGGTCAGAAGATGCAAATTTTTCTCCTTCTCTCTCTCTTCTTGTTCCTTCCCTCTCTTCCCTGTGATAGCAAAAGTAAAGAACATGATCTGACTGAACTGAGTGAAAGTGTAACAGTTTCAGCGGTGCACGAAGAATCATAGAATCATCAAGGTTGGAAAAGAACTTCCAGATCATCAAGTCCAACTATCCACCCTAAAACCCCTAACCACTAAATCATGTCCCGAAACACCACGTCCACCCATTTTTTAAACACATCTCTCTTCCCTAAACAGTGAAGGTTACTTCTGGATCTGGCTGGTCTGCAAACATTCCCATGATCCATAAACCTGGTGTCTTTATACAGGAATTTAAATTCTTGGGTGATCTGTTATATTGTTTGTCCATTATTCTTGCAGTACTCACCAGCAACAGTGAATAATTGCCGTCACATTTACATTGTGCCTCTAAACACAAGTCTTAAGAAAAGGATGCAACTTCACACTTTTCACAGTAAGAACACACTAAGCTTTTTTTAATATGGCTTTCATAACTTCTCCACTGAAGCTGGTCCAAAGCTGGCATCCTCTGTAGAAGTGCAGTTGAAGTGATGACATGGCAGGGAGACAGGCATTAAAAATAGCATGACCCAGGGATCATTCCCCTTCTTCTGTGGCATCTGAGCTTGAAAAAATTGTCTGGATTCCTTGCAGTCCACAGGCTTCAGAATAAAAGGGAGTTGTGCTCTTTAACTGAGCTTTGCTTAGAGGACAGAGCAAATGAAAGTGCCACTTGTGTGATTGAAACCAATGCATGAAGTTGGAGAACCTGATAAAACTATTCTTACGTTTGGAGCTCTCATTCTCTTGATAATGTGTCCTTTTCTTCTCTGTAGATGTGGCTAAATATATGTAGGAATTAATATCTGTCATCAGTTTGCACTTTTATCTGAACATTTATGGGGCACTTTGATAATGAAGCAGGAGTTTCCAATAGCAGACCTGCAAGATGTACATAGGTATTATTTGGAGCATTTTGATTCTCAGTGTTTGAAACGGTACATAGTGTTTCTTTTTGCGTTCAATCTAAGCCCAAAAAACTAACCCATTGAAACAGTGTGGTTGCAAACAGCGTTGATTGATGAATAACTAACATCCTTTAGCTGGTTTGACAATAAGAAGTCGTAGCTTCAGAGAACCCACATTACGGGAAATCACTGTTTGGGTTCTAATTGAAGCAGCCAGTGACTTAAAAGCATAGAGAAGCCATCCAAGACCCACAGTGTTGCTTCAAAGCCTCACTTGATGCTGTCATATACAGTGAAATGTACATAATCCTCCCATATTTTTATCAGAAACGACTGGATTGCATTATGAATGTCAGAAGTCCCAGGTTATTAACACAGTGCAAGCAAACTGGATAAGAGCCTGCAGAAGCCTCTCTCTTCTTCCACAGTCATCAAATGACCTCACTGTGGTTTTGACTCTGCTGGTGTTCACAGGAACATAGATTCCCAAGATTTCTCTTGGAGGATGGTTGTGCTGCAATTAAAGCATCTATGTATCTTTCAGTGTCTCAGCCTTCATGTTTTAAGCCAATTTTGGTAAACTTGCCACTTTTCTTTCTTTAAAAAAAAAATATTAAAAAAATAAAAAAGGAATTAAAAACACTAGAGCTGTTCCTGGAATATACTATGACTTCATGTCGAAAAGAGATGCCAACATGCACATGGACTGGAAGATCAGCAAGTAAAATGTCTTTTGCATCTTGGGTGGTATTTTCTACATGAGAACCATCACTTTCTTCTGACTGCCAACTTACTGTACTCAGGCTCTAAATCTGTGTTTTGTATGCAGGGAAGAGGTAAGAATTGCATGTGTGTGAACTTGTATTTCTGCCTTCATCCCATCTAATCAACATGTGTATGCCTGAGTATGTGAATAGGCATGCAGTCACATGCTTTTGTCCTTGATACATGAACACACGCTCATGCTCTTCATCACTGATCTGCAAGCTTCCTAGCGTGATGCTGTGCATAAACGTCATTGTACAAACCCACAACCACGTCCAGCTCTCTCCTCTTCTAAAGAGTGAGAACAGATACTTTTTATTTTGAGCAGAAATAGTGTAACTGGGACCATAAAGATACTTTGATGTTTTTACTGTTTTAAAGGTCCTTACTGAGCTGTTGTGTTGTGAAATGTGGCTGTATGAGAATCTCCTGACTGTGGAAGATGAGGATTTTATTTATTAATTTATTATTACTATTTTTCTGGTCAGCAGTGGGATTTTATGTCCTCCAGTTGATATCTGTACAGTACATCTTGTATGTGTGCGTTAAGTGAGGCAGCACAGTGCCTCCAGGAAATGCATTCTTTTGCAGTGGGCCATATGGGTAGCTTTGCATTTTTATGATGAAGATGGGAAGATAAGGTTTGTTGCGTGCTCTTTTTTCCTTTCTTAAAACTCTTTTATTGCATTTTGTCCTTGTAGTTGAGGCATCCTAAAAGCATGCCTGAGATAAAGCAGAGCTTAGCCTCTTAACCAGCATTTGCAACAAACTGCTAGTCTTTTTTTGAGGTGGCTCCCCTTTTTAGAAAGACTAATTCTTCAGCCGTGGCTATTGTTGAGATAATAATAGCAAACATACCAGCCTAACCTCAACAGGTAGGGAGTTGGAGACTGAAGTAGTTTTTGACTGTATCAAGACGAGGCTAAAGCAAATAGAAAAAAAATCAAGTAGTATTCTGTCCAAGTGCATGCAGGCACTCGTTCCGTGTTTCTGGCATGCAGAGATCTTAGGATATCAACATGAAAATTATAGGCTTCTATTGCTTTAGATAAAGGAGTAACTTGACTGGCTACTTCTTCCTACTTAAACAAATCTGGGTGCTGGAGGGAGACAGATGTTCATGTGCTAAGCTGTTATGTTTCAATAGGAAATGGGGAGCTTATGGGGAAACTTGGACAGTGTTCCTCAAAGTCAGGGGAAATAATTAGTACTGTAATAGTGCAGAAAGCTGTTTCTGGCCTATGTCATACAGTTAATACCAACTGTTGCTTAAAGATAGGCAAAATAACTATTCCATAGCAGATGGTATAGAGAGGATCGTGCTATACCAACTCTGAGAGGAAAAAAAATTGAGATCTTTACTGCTGCTTCTGAAATTTTCTTGCCTGAAAACCATCTGCCCACTTTAGGCATACACCTGTGTAATTTGAGGACCATTTTGTTCTTTGATCATAATTTCCACCCCACTTCATCCTTGTTACTTCAAATACATTCTTCAAGGAGAAACTACTGCTACCAAATTAACAGTCTGTCTCTCACTCTCCCCCTTAAAGTTGACTGTGAGTAACAACTGAATAAAAACCTTCTTTGTACCTGTATCCTTGCTCTCACATTCATGTCCCAAATGGAATCTTGCTGTGTTTCTCCTTACAGAAGCAATGCTTAATCCTATTTCTAGCTACCTAGAAAAAATAAGCTTTCTGTGGCTTTTAATATTTTTTTCTTTTTATTTTTTTTTTTTTTCCAGTTTTATAAAGGGAATCTTTTTAAACCATGCATGAAGTGAACACATGAACACAGAAAACCAGAACTCATAGTTCTCTAGGACATCCCTGTTTTTCTCATTGAGAGATTTTTATTACAGTTGATAATCCAGGATATTTCTCAAGACATATTCACAAGTTACTTGTACAGCCAAGTACAATGTTCTTCTCTGTGTTTTCTTTAACCCCTCCCTGGTTCCATTGTGCCTTCTTTCCTTGTGATTGTGGTGGGGCCTTGTATTTTGGGACCTTGCATTGGCAGCTACTTCAACAAAAAGCAGTATGAAATTGATACAGAAACAGCAAGGTTAGAAAGTCCTGTTACGGTAGCAAAATGTAACAGTTTAACAACCTTTGCGCCAAGAGGGACCAAATAATCATTTCATCCGGAATCTCTTCCCTAATGGAAGCCAATACATCCTCCTCCACATTCTTTGCACAAGAAACTTGCCAGTTATGAGGGTAACTGTCCCTGCTCTCAACTTCTGATCAACTTACATCTTGAATTAAACCATGCATGAAGTGAACACATGAACACAGAAAACCAGAACTCATAGTTCTCTAGGACATCCCTGTTTTTCTCATTGAGAGATTTTTATTACAGTTGATAATCCAGGATATTTCTCAAGACATATTCACAAGTTACTTGTACAGCCAAGTACAATGTTCTTCTCTGTGTTTTCTTTAACCCCTCCCTGGTTCCATTGTGCCTTCTTTCCTTGTGATTGTGGTGGGGCCTTGTATTTTGGGACCTTGCATTGGCAGCTACTTCAACAAAAAGCAGTATGAAATTGATACAGAAACAGCAAGGTTAGAAAGTCCTGTTACGGTAGCAAAATGTAACAGTTTAACAACCTTTGCGCCAAGAGGGACCAAATAATCATTTCATCCGGAATCTCTTCCCTAATGGAAGCCAATACATCCTCCTCCACATTCTTTGCACAAGAAACTTGCCAGTTATGAGGGTAACTGTCCCTGCTCTCAACTTCTGATCAACTTACATCTTGAAGAATAATGACTTTGGCAAGGAAAACAGAAAAGCATTGTGTGAGGAAGTGATGAGCTAAACTTCAGTTACATCCTCTTCATCCTATACAAATCACACAGTTTAAGATTCCCGTATTTCTTACTTACTGGTAGAGCTAGTGAGTCTTGTCTTATGTGTTGGAGCCATGCAACATAGTTCCAAGTCTAAGGAAAACATCTCCCTTACTTCCCCCACCCCCTCCCCTAGTTTAAAAGGTGGTTGAAAGTAGGCATTCTTTTGGACTCTCATCAGAGGTTAGCTTACATCCTGAAGGTTACAAATCCAGTTTTTCATAGACTTTTATGGCATAGTTACTGTGTTTATCTCACATCTCCAGATATTCTTTCCCACTGTATACCTGTAGTGTGTACAGGATTTCTTTGGCCCTAGAAATACTTGTCTATGGTGGAGATCAAAAACAGTTTGTACCAGGTGCAATGGAGGACCCTACTTGCTGTTTTTGAGAGAAGAAACTACATTGTTGGTAATAGAAACTTAATGAGATTCAAAAGACTAGCACCAGGGTGCTTGAATTTTTTTTCAAAAGCAAAGCAGAGGAAGAGATTGTGCTTTTCTCATAACATTGAATAGGGATTATGATCAGCCTGGAAAATGAGAATAGCTGGAACAGATCAAAATGTAAACCACTGGTTTCAAGTGGTGTTGATGGAAACAAATTAAAGGTATCAAAAAATTAGTTGGAGTTGTACCTGGTAGTTGGACTTCAATGACTATAAGTAATTTGGAGTCAAGTTCTTGTCTTGTTTACATTTTGCATCCTACTGGAGGCCAAGGGCACCTTTGAAACACTAAGAAAATCCTGCCAAACTCAGACATGTTTGTTCTTCTATGACTGAGCAAAACATCTGGCCAGAGGCACCAAACTTGTAGCTATTTCTTGGCTTTGTGTAGTGTAGATGTCTTCTGGTTGCCTCACTCACAAATATTTACTAGGCAGGGAGTAAAATTATATTTGAACAGGATTCCTGAATGTTTTTCCTGCTATATTGGAGGGTCACAGCTATCTAGACCTAATGAACTGCAATTTGGAAATCCACCAGTGATCTGGATCTATCAGCGGATGTTTGCTAAGCTGTAGAAAGCAGTTTTGTGGTGAAGTCAGTATCCTACAGATTCAAGTTTGTTTTACATTTACGCAAAGGCAGGAGACATTTTAGAAGCACTTGGGTACAGTGAGTTTTCTTGTACTCTGGTGGGTTTTTAGTTTGGTTGTTTCTGGGTTGTTTTGTCTTTGTTTTTTAATCCTTTCAGCTCACTGCTTCGCCCCAATCCCTCTCCTCTGAAATAAGAAAAAAAACAAACCACCCTGACTTGACTTGGATCTTGTTTCTGCTTTCATATTTAGAAGCTATAGGGCTCCATGCTAAAATATATGCTATTTTCTCAGTAACTGAGCATTCCTACGACACCATTGTGCATATTACTGGTTGAACTTCTGTAACTAGTTTCAGTGATGGACAAATTCTGGGTTTTGGGGAAGGACGTGAGGAGGAATATGGGGGGTAAAACTTTCATTGCTACTGTTCGGTATAGTGAAGGTCACAAGATGTGATTGTTATTGTCCTTCTGGACCCTCCAATGAAAATAAATAAATAATAATTTTTAAAAGGGCAAGTTTTCTACATTGCCTGCTTAATTTAAAGGAAAGGACTTCAAATAATGGGACTGATCTTGAAAACAGGAGAATTAGATTCTGTTTGCAGCTCTACAAATCCTGCTCCATATAACTGTAGTTTTCTGGTTTCTAATTCTGTTTCTGTGAAGTAGGGGAAAGAGAACTCCTGTAAGCCATGACCTGAGACTAAATTCACAGATGCTAGCAAAGCATTTACTGATCCTCGGGTGAGGAGGCTCAAGTGGAAAGTTTGATTCAGAATTTGAGCGGTAATCAAACATGATTTGATGAACGGTCTTTGGCTATCAAGAGACATCTTCTAGCCTTTTGTAGATGGGAATCAGAAAACAAATGTTAAATTAAGCCATGCAGTGATAGCTGTTTCCAACCCTATGAGAGAAAGCGGCTGAGAAGTTCTTAAGTGAGATGTGCTCAGCAAGAGGTCAGGTTTGATGCTCATAATGGTCCACCCTGCCCCTCACTTTACAGAAACCACTTTTCATCAGGTGCTGAAGAGTCTGGGCTGTATATTTATCCATAAAGCATGAAGTTTGGAGCTTTATACTAGACTTGAGGGAGAATGGACTTTTGCAAGAGGATCTAGTCCAGAAGGAGGGAGTACAGCCATTCTTCTATGCCTGGCTTGTCTCTCCCATGTGTATTACAATGTTTATATTCTTGGAATGTTTATATTACTTTGTGGTGGAAACCTTTGTGAGTGTAGATACTGTAGCCAGTAAGTAGCAGTGCTAGTCTGGTTTGGTGAACTTGGTGCTGAGCATTCTGTATAAATGGAATTTGTTCATCATTGTTCACTGTGATACCATTTTGAGTGGTCCAGTATTAGCAATGTTTTGGGAAGATGTTGCTATGACTATGTGATCATAATCAATAGGTTTAAAGGCAAACTCATCCCTCTGAGGTGAAGGATGGCTGTAATTGAGAATGCAGAGCAAGTATAGGAGAATATATTCAAGGTCAGAGAATTTCTGACTTTTTCTCTGGACTTGATACCTGGCAATAGAAGATGTTGCCAATGCAGAGTTGACTATTATTCTTTGTAGCTAAGCTCCAATGAGGAGCAAAAGGAGAAGCTGCCACTGCTCCAGGGAAATTTCAGTATAAACAAACTAAGAATTGGTGGACACAGTACCGATTTAAGAAGCGAAAGCAGAACTGGGGTTGTCTTTTGTGCAAGAGATGTTAACAGCGTTTTACTGCTTGGAGTGGGACAGAGCTAGTGTTTCATGAGCCTTGTCAAAGTGGGATTTCAGGCTGGACAAGGCATTTTTGTGACTTCCAGAAACACTTTCTATCTAAGAAGACTGTCATGGTGCATAACTGTCCCAACACACTGCTTTGGTGGAACGGAGGGTTTAGCTCCAAGGTAAACACTTGCTGGCTTCCAGTTTCCTTAGGAAAATGTTTTTCATTCAGCAAGCACTGAATTGCGATTTGCTCCTAAATTCAGTAGGAAAGTGGAAGTGAATATTGTGCCAGTCTCATTTCCAAGGGCTGAAGGCATACATGGGACAAATGAATCCTTACCCTATCTCCTTAAACATACGGCCCCCTCTGACCATAGAAGCCAGGGAAAAATGAAGACTGAGTAGTCTTACTCTGGAATGTGTAACAGGGCAGTGGCATGCAACTGTAAGCATATCTTGATCCTGGGATAGACTCAAGATATCATGTTGCCTCTGCTCTCTTCTCATGCTCTTTTCAAGGAGTAGCGTCCTCTCATCAGGCAAAGATGGTGGTCAGGGTTGTCTGCAGCAATGAGCTTTTGAATTGTCTCAATACCTGTCAGTGATGGTCAATTCAGAATTTCAGTGGTTAGCATGAAGGCATATGATACCAAAAGGCAGTGAACAGCTGTAACACTTCCACCTGCACTCCTGTAGAGAAATCCCCCAGAGTCATCTGTATGAGGAGCCTTGTGCAGGGTGGCTAGAAAGTAATTAAATAAGGAATATTTCTATTTGAAAACTTGAAGAAATACAACTAAAGGAGCCATATGTTGTTTCTGCTAACAGTTGCTGAAAAATTTGCATTTTAGAAATGAAAGAGTTCTAGGCTACTATAGTTGTTCCAGTGTCTATAATGTAACTGAGAGAAAAAACTGTCTGGTTTGCTCAGTCATTGCATGGACCTCTTGTGTGCCTATTTTTGCCTGTGTCTCTACTCATGTACCATCATATAGTTCTGGTTTTGGACAGCTTATTCTTTTCCATCTGCAAAATCTCAGTTCATTAAACAAACTGAAGAATGTTAACAAGGGATGCTTCTCTGACAGCTGTGTGATATGCTGCTATCTTGCATGTGAGGAATATGCATGGAGTCCTGCGAGATTTGTGTAGACACAATCCATGTGCCTTGTGAAGACACAAGGGAATTATAAGCCTCACTTTCCAGGAAAAGTAGGATCTAAGTCAGAGCTTAACTTCTGCCTTGCTGGCTGTATATTGCTTTTATGGTTTTCATCCTCATAATAACTAACGGAGATCTTAACTTCAAGTTTTAGTCTGGGGTAGAGATAAAGGATCTGTAGCCTGAGGTGGGGGGGTGGGGAATAGTATCCAGCAAGTATGGCAACACACATGTTGCTTATAAAATGGTGTGTTTCTTTTTAATGTTTGGACTAGAATACCAATAGAGGTGTTCTTGGATGTCTTCTGTTCAGACCCAGAGAAACATGGCACTAATCAGAAAACAGTTAGGCGTTCTATGTGCTATATAAAACTGCTTTTAAGTCACTCTTATTTACTACGCATGAATCTGGGCATCACAAAATTTTTCCCTGCAATCTTACAGCAAGTTTGGTTTGGATAGTCCAGGATTAGTTGTTTAGGGAACTGGAGAGGAGAACACGTGGCTTTGGCACATGCATGTAAGATGTATCTCACAGTGCTAGTGGCCACAGGGGGATTTCTGTGGGTAAATAAGATTTCTTTCTCCAGGGCTGTTCGTATGGCTCCTTTCACCAGCACTAATTCCACTTAGATTAACTACACAGCATTAATATGGGTCAAAGCCTGGATTGTTGGGAGAATGAGTTCCTGCTTGCAGACTGCTTGTGTGGAAGTACTTGCTGGCAGCTGAGATCATAGTGCACACACTCCTCACAATAACCCGCTTTGAAATGTATTTAAAGAGGGGTCTTGGCAGTGTGCTTACTGCTTTTTCAGGCCCTGGTTTGTAATCCCACTCAGCACATCAGGGCATTTGCTGCTGGGCCATCATCTGCTCTTTCTGCAGCACAAGGCACAAGTATCTGTTTGGACCAGCAATACTAACTGCTTTGGGTAGCATTTTCCCCCTCATTCTTTAGCAAGAGGAGAGGAACTACTCTTTGGAGTACTGTATTATTTATTATAGAAAAAAAAATCTGTCTTGTTTATATGAACACTGCTCTGACTGCAAATGGTGAAAGGAGGTAGACAGAAGGGGAAAAAGGGAAGGAACAGATCTCATGGTGTCCCTGGCTCGCAGGTGTCTGTGGTTCTAGTGAAAGTTCCTTCTTGCTTTTCTTTCTCCTTTACCGATTATGTTGGTGGCAAAGGCCTGCATTACAATCAGTCATTGCTGAATCTGTGGCTAGCTTGGTTGTCTCTTATTTAGTCAGGATTCCTTATGGAGGAAATATAAAACTTAGCTATAAATGGCCTGCTTCATAAAGTGGATCAAAGCTACCAGGTGAATAAACATTTTTGGTGGGTTTTTTTTGTTTGTTTGTTTATTTTTTTTGTTTAAGTCTGAAATGATCTTCAGAGCTCAGTTTCCTCTGATACATTCCCAATTTTTTTCTCCAATTCACTCATACTGTTCACAAAGAGAAATGCCTTTGATCCAGACCTGGAGGTGCTTGAAGCATAGGCTACCTTATGCAGTTAGAAGTATAGATTAAGGATAGAACCTGCCCACACTACAGAGGAGAGATTGTTTCAGTGCCAGTAGCTCTCCCATGTTTGTCGTGAGTCTCTTTCCTTCCCCTCTGGGTAGACAGATTTTTGAGAATTGACTGGAAACTCAGTGTAACTCATCACAGAACAGAAAACTACGTTCCTTTAGATGCTGATGATGAACTAAAGGACACAGTAACACAGGCATAGTTTCAATGTGAAAATGCTTGCAGTGTGGTTAGCATAGGATGCCTGTTTCTGGGGCTAATACTGCGGTACAGAAATAGGGGAGACAGTGGAAAAAAAATCAGTGGAGCTAAGGGCCCTGTGGACAAAGACCAGAAAGCAGGTGTTCGCTTCTTGCCTCTGCTACTGACTGCAGTTTGGACAACTGTCTCAATCGCATTCTGCCTGCATGTACAGTGCCCCCTTCTTCCACCTTTGTAGGTTAAAAACATGGAATATTTACTGAGCAGCTTAAAATTAAAATGGACAGAGCAAAGGTGGATGCAGTTTTCAGCAGATGGTTAATTCCTGGCCTCCTGGTCTTGTGACAGTGTGAAGAAGCCTCCTTCCATTCAGTGACACAAGACAAGTTGTCCATCGTAGAAGTTCATGGGCTCCAACATGCTTCTGTATTCTGCCTTATAAGCAGTGCAGACATGGGAGACAACAAACACAAGGAAGTTTTGTTTTCTTATTTTAGTACATGCGGACATGAAGATAGCTGCTTCTGCTGCACGCATTCACACTTTCAAAGGAATTCCTGGCAGTTGTGGGAAATATGGTATAGAGAGTTGTTCTGAAAATCTGAATGACCTGCATGGCCTAGAAGATGAGCAGTCTTATAAAATAATATATTTCCTATGCATGGTTGTAAAACGTTGTGGGATGATTAAAGGACAAATATTTTGGGGCTAGTTTTGTTTTGCTTTCTTTCTGAGAATGCACTTTCTTTGAAGCTTTCTACTGCTGTTTTGAGACCACCATACTAAGAGCTTTCTTCAGTATTTTCCCATCTTTTTCCTTATGAATGCAGGAAGCACAAAATATTCTTCTGGCATTTGAGCTGCAGTTATTTTGAGTGCTCCAAACAGAGGGAAATGTGTTTCTGTGGTAGCTGTTGCAGAGAAAGAATTTTGCTGAAATGTCTCTTCCCCCACCGCCCTTTGGTGGCTGCAGAAAAGAAGCCAGTGTTTGAGGCCCCATGTCTGTGCATCTGCTGGATCAGTTTAGGCCAATTTCCCCCCTCCCCTTCCCCTCTTTCCATTAGCAAACTAGATATAAAACAGAAGCCATTGGATAAATAGGAAAAATGTGTAGCAGAGGAAGCCCTTGTGATTAGGGAGCTGTTAACCAGTTATTTCATGTCCGGCTTTCAGTGTATTTATAAAAATGATGCTATTCAGTGACACGTTGAATTACTATAAATGGCATTGGCTCACTTACTTTCTCATGGAAGCCAGCTTGCACTTTATTTTTAACTTTGGCCCACTGATTATTTTTAAAGTTAATGTATTATTTGTTAAAGTAGTTAAAGTGGCAGGCAAAGTGTGGGCAATATATGTCAAATTTGCTCACACCCTGTCTTGCTAGTGTACCCTAGAGTCCTGCAGAAGCACATGGGGAGAGACCAGCTTGGTCAGTGTCTGTCCATTTGCTACTTGGCTGTTCTGGGGAGATGGCTGATTGATGTGATTAGTGGCAGCTGCAGTATTTGGTTTTGTGATGTGGAAGCTTGTCCATTAGGAACTGGCCCAAGACCCAGTAAACTCCTCCTTCCCCCTTTTTTTTTTTCCATTGATCGCCAGCAGCCATCACATCGTTACATGCATTTATAATGTCCTTGTTGAGACTTCACTGTGTGCACATGGTTTAAATCAACAGCTTCCCAAATAGGGGGAGCAAAAGCACCAGTACTCTCTGCCTGCCTCCAACAATGTGCTTGTAAACTTCAGGGACAGGGAGAAAGAAAAATACAGCTCATGGAAAAGCACCAGGGGGTTCTAAGTCTACAGTTCACGCTATGATTTGGACAAAGAGGTGAGTTTCACACCATGGCCTAAATGTATGGCTTCCATATATTTCTTCTGGAACAAATTTCAAAGTACAGAAAATGTTTTGCATGGCATTGGTGCATCTGAGGCAGACTCTCAAAGCTGCCCTTGTCATATCAAGGCATATAGCGGTTCTAATCCACTTGATGAATGCTAGCTAATAACCAACACATAGAAGTGGGAAAGGACACCATTGCAAACCTGGCACCCAGGTCTTATCTCCCTTGATTTGCTTAGGGGTGAGATTGCAAATGTCATCATGCTTGCTGGAGCTATCAGATAGTCTTTGGGGCTGTCAGTATATGAATTACCTGTGGGTTTGAAGCATTTTACTGCGCTGTCTTAAAAACAGCTCTAGCCTGGGTTGCTACTTGAAGATGAGAATCTTATGCAAGTGGTAGGGAGCCATTTTCATGACAATTTGATTCCAAACAGCAAGCATTCATTCCATTGTCATGGTTTTCTGGTTTCCAGTTATAGTCCCTCAAAGATCAATACCTGGAGAGTAGCTGTACTGCACATAAAGTGGCAATCCTTTAAATGTAGATTGAACTGACCACTTAACAAAGTGTTGTCCGGCACAGCAATTTTGCAGTGGGACAAACAGAGCATGCAAACTCGGTAGATCTTTCCCTTCTTTGTGTTCTGATTCGGAGAGATCCAGTGCATCACAGAAAATGTTGCTTTTATAGCATTCAGCTTGTCCTTGGTAGCCATCCAGTCTGTTTGTCTTGAGACATCCTTCTTCATAAATTTTACATTGAATATTCTGATTGGAGTGGAGAAGATGCCATTTTTTCAGATATTACTGGGATAAGAAATAGAGAGTTTCTAATAATATCACAGGCCAGCCTATTTGCTAACAGGTTTTTTTCTAGTCTAGAAATTTTATAGCCTACTTAAATAAAAATAAGTCTCTGTTGGCTGAGATTTAATAGCAGATGCATTTGTGATGTCTACTCTGATTATTCAGGTTTTGCTGTTTAAGTGGGTGAAATATAATTAAGAATAAATGAAATTAATTGATGGCGAACTACCTTTAGTTTTACTGCTACCATAGTTGTTACAACCATCTAACCAGGAAAGTGTTTTGCCTTGTCAATGTCTCAGTTTTGTCATCTGCCAAGTGGAGAGATAATTATGTTGCCTTGTAATTATGTTTAGTAAGAAAATAAAAACTTTTTTTTTGTGATCCAGTATCCCTTCCTTGTTGTGTTGATTTGCTTACTTGGTAATTCCTTTGATTTTATAACTTCATGATTCTAAAGACCCTTCCAGTGTTTTCACTACTTGCATGGACTGACTCACTAGAAGGCGCTCACTGGTGTATTGATTAGATAATGGAAGTGTAAGGAAAAGGAAAGAAGATAAAATAAAAAGTCAGGCCATATTTTTTTCAGCATCCTGTTCACAGCCCAGCATGGTTGCACTGGAATCCTGCTGATGGAATGTCCTGACATTATGGTGTTTATTTCCACCACAGCCCTGAAATGTAAACAGGACGTCGTTGGATGCTAATCCAAGGGACAGGAAATGACTGAGAATCTTGGACTCTTGGGCTATTGGTAGGACACAAAAAAGGATGATTGGTATATGATACCAGCAGTGCACTGGGCTGTGTGTCAGAAGGGGTATTTTTAGGAAGGGTATCTGGCATATGTTTATGGGGAAGACCAAAATACAACACTAGTGTCAAAAGTGCATCAATATATGCAGCAGCTTGCAGGACATTTGGCATGTTAGGATACTCTGAGCATCCCATCCTAATGGGATAAAATATATAGAGAGTTTGCCTTAACCTTGAAATTTATACAGAATAAATTGCAGCTTATCACTGTGTTACTTATTTTCCCCTGTGCCTTAGAACACAGGAGTGAATTCAGCCAAAGAACACATAAATAGCAGACGGGGGCATGCAGGATCTCTTACTCTAGCCCTCTTACTCCAGCCCTAAAGCCCAGAGGACATGGATGGAAGGTAGCACAGTCAGGGAAGTGTTGGTTTAAATGGTCTGATGCACTAGAAAGCCAGCTGTGCTTCTCTTAGGCAGACCTAAATAAATTAATGGCATGAGGACAATATTGAACTTCCAGTCATGGCCCTCCCTCCCCTGAAATTGAGAGGGGCACTTACAGCTTGCATAGGATGGTGTCTGCTGTGCTGCTTTTGACAAAGAGGGAGGTGAACCATGCCACGGCGATAGCCACGTGCCATGAGGCACTTGAGACTCTGCTGGAAATGGGTTTGCACCCCATGTTTATCCTACTAGAAGACCCTGATTCTTCCAAGGAGCAGCTGATAATGCCTGCTCTGTAGTACCCCTTGTAGTAGCAAAGACAGAAATGTGTTGTAATGAATATATAAAGAGGGTCCTTTATTAAAGTTGCTAAATGGATACAGACTCTGTAATTCACACTGACTCTCTGGCTTCCAGACTGGCTGGCTGCTGCCTGATGTTGTCACACAAGGTCTCCCTAGATCTTGTTCTCGTGTCTGTAGCAATAAAAGGACTGAATAAAAAGAAAATTAATCGAGTTTTCTGTGCTGTGAGTGTTGTACACTGTTTTTTGTGGTAACTCTGCACACACTCTCCTGGATACATTTTCCAGCAAGGTATAATTTTAT
The DNA here is from genome assembly GCF_000747805.2 of Chaetura pelagica. Lineage (NCBI taxonomy): Eukaryota > Metazoa > Chordata > Aves > Apodiformes > Apodidae > Chaetura > Chaetura pelagica. Next base: position 17,192 of record NW_009953067.1, read on the forward strand.
GGTAGGCATCTTCTGACTGCTTTTGTGAGCATCTTGCTGGTATATTTGCCAGTGTTGACACCTTTTGAACAAAGTGCTCTGAATTTTGCATCCTCTATGCTGCTTGGGCTGGGTTTCCATCCAGATCTGAAATTGAAAATTTATTACTTCGAGCTGGTTTTTAAAGGTGAAGCTGACACCGGGTTCTTATTACTTCCCAAGTCCTGAGGGCAGTTACATTCCTGACACTGCTGTAGGTGTTAATGGTTTCATCAACTCTAGAAGCACAGAGCTCTGAACTCTGCTGTCTTGGCAGCTAGTAAAGAAGAGAATCTAACTTTCAAATATTTTATTTTCGAAGGTTTGTTTGTTTGTTTTAATGGTGTTTAAATTCACAAACTGGATTTTGTGGGACAGACTTAAAATTGGGACTAAGAGAATTTATCAACTACTTAGTTCTTAGAAATCAAATTGATAGTAGACCCTCAGTAGACTGCTGAAGCTGGTCTTGCCAAGCACCTCTGAAGTTGGAAAAGAACAAGAATCTGTGAGTGGGCCCGCTGTGTGTGCAAGCCTAACTAAGAGTTCATTTGCCTGGTATGTTTTCTATGCCTCAAAATAATCAGGAAGGATACTATTATGCAGATCCCAAGATTTTTTCTGCATTACTTTCAGTTACATGCAAATAGCTCAAAAAACCTTGTTCTAAGTCTGGAGGGGTTCCAGGATGTGGTTTTTTTGGTTTGCTTTTAGAAAAGCTTCTGACTTGTACTGTGCAGGAAGATGGCATTGTGAACAAGAGCCAGGATTTAAAATCAACATTAACTGGCATTATTCTGGGCTCTGCTCCTTACTTGCTGTATGATCTTAAGCAGACCATCATTCTCTTCATACCTGTATTGTGATATCCTTGAGTCTTGCCAGGTTGCCATGAGACATAACTACTTCTGTTTTAATCTTGAGTAACTCTTTCAATCCAAGAGCTAGCTGTTTTTCTTGTACCATTGTACATGTGACAAACTGCTGCAGAAGTAATAAATGAAAGGTTAAGGAATTTAACATTGATTAATTCCAGGTATTGATGGATGAGACTCAAAAGCTTATCCTGTAATTATTTATAGAGGTGCTTAAAAGGTGACTTGTTGATCACCAATTAGCTATACAGAGAACATTTGGAGATAGCATTCTTCAATATAGAAAAAGTAAGTCAGGACCCAGGCTCTGGGAATTGAAACTTGGCAGATGAAGCACAGATTTCTGAAGTGAGAGACAGTTTACTGAGGGTTGTGGTAAATTTTTTACTGCTGGAAATCTTTAAATCAAATGAGATGCCTCTTGAAAAGTTATATTCTACTTCAGGCAGGAATTAATTTATGGCAATCCTGTGGTTAGTGCTATGCATGAGGTCAGACTAGCTGATTGGCACAACCCTTTCAGCTTTATAGTTCATAAGATTGTTTCTCAGACTTGTGAGTTTAAGTCTCACTGAAGCCAGTGAGAGCCAAATAAACTTGATGCCAGAGTTTTACACTGTGTACTTTCACATCCTTCATGCTTCCAGCCTGTATTTACTTGTTGCCCAGCTAACACATGGAAATACCCTCCTTTTTACCCTCTTATCACTCCACAGTGCTTAGCTTGCTATAGTCCAAACTGCATTACCTTCCATGTGTGCCTTAAAATTGTGGGAAGTTGTTTTTTGTTTTGTTTTGTTTCCCCTCTGCTTGTTTTGTGTTTGTTTTGTTTGTTTGTTTTTAAATGGGAATTGAAAAGTTAGCAGGTTTGAGAAGATCTAAAAGAGAGCATATCAGATTGTGGACACAGCTGGACATTCCTATTCTGCTGTCCCTTTAGGAATGATGGATGTAGGGCATTCATATGTACTTGTATTTGTGATTTCTCATTTATTTGTTTTCCCCAAGCATTGTACCATTCCAAATTGCTCAGCAAAATAAGAGATACTTGACTGCTGACTTGCTATTCATGCTTCACAGACTTGTCCAGTAAGTTCCTTTGGAGATCTGCTGTTACTTTCCCCCAGTGTTTTATGGCACAAGGCAATTAGCCCAGTGAGTTGTCTTTATTCTGTCTTCTGTTGTGCTATACTACCTGTTCAGAGTGGATGAGGCAGCTCAGGGGTAAAGTAAACCCCATATTCCTGACCAAACTAGCACTTAAATTATTGCTGTTACTGAAGGACCACAGTGGTAATAGCCTAGAGGTGTTGAAGTTGAGAGGATAATCACTTGGCTGTGATAGTCACTTGAGTGACTATTCTGAGAAGACATGCTAGATCATCTGCCTTATTGACACTGGTGGTTAGACTTTTGAAAGAGCTCAGTATGCCTTATGCAAATCTTTCCATAAAGATTTTCCCATTAAAAAGTGTTCACAGAAATACCAAATTCTGAAGAAAGTACAGAATTTCCTATATTTCTGCATTCTTACGAAAGCTAGATAGTTAAAAATTTTTGCTAGGTCACACCAGAGATGTGTATTTATTTGTAACTATTTCCTTCTTTGTTTTTTGCATTTGTTTTTTGTTTTTTTTTGTTAGTTTGGGGTTTTTTTGTTTGGTTTGTGTTTTGTTTGTTGGTTTTTTTTAATGCTTCTGAATGCTAAGCAATCGATGATAGATTTTTCTAAATTATTTTCTTTATTTCTTTTGGGTTCAAGAGAAGGGGAAAAGATAATGATGAAAGTGAAAATATCTTTGTCTTTTTCTTTCCCTTAAAAAAAATTAAAAATCTCAATAGGCATCTGTAGAATTCCCAACACTAAAATTGCTTGCTTCTTTTCCAAATTACTTTTTTCTTTCCTAGGCAGTTATTTTTCCTTTTGACCAGCTTTGTTCAATAAGTTGCACTATTTTTTGGAAATTTTCCTCCTGTTTTGCACTGAAATGGAAGCTGAATAGCTTTGTGAAAATCAGCTCTTCATGGCAAGAGACAAACTCTTTAAAATTACATTTTAATTATTGACATTCAAATGAGTCTTGTACACACATGGCAAGTGAAGTTTACAGGTTATATGTATAATCCTTCTTCTGGAGGTGACAGTGGTGAAGAAGGCTAGGCTGTGGAACAGACTGGTAAGATCAGTGCATTTAGAGGAAGGATTTCCTGCATTTCCTCTAAATAGTAAAATATTCCTTTTATGTCATGCAGTTGAACAGAAAAAGCATCAGCTAATTGAGATGTTCTCTTCAATTAATCCTTGTTTTGAATGAAGGCCCTGAAGGGCCACCTACAACTTGAAGAGGCTAGGCTAGCTGTCTTTGCAGGCGTTTCAGTTAAGGCTTTAGAACTTTGTTGTACTAAATCTTTCTTACTCTTCAGGGTCTAATTCTACAAGGCTACAATTTTGACATGGCTGGATGAGCTCAGCTGCTGCCTGTGATAGCCCTGGCTCTGAGAGAGGCTGGGCAATTTTGCTGGAAAGGATCTTACTTGCAGCATCTTCTGGGTATAGTCTAGCAGGCAAGTGTCCTGAGGAGACCAATTTTGGAAAAGGACTACCTGAAGAGAGAGACCACCTGGCTTATCATTCTTGGGGGCTACATTGTTTTTTCTGGCAGAGGGGTGCACACAGCTCTATTTTAGGATAACCTGAAATGTAAGGGTTGCTTTTGGATTTTCCCTGTCTTTTATGTCTTTAGAGATAAAAATTGAGCTGTCTTGAGGGGAAGCCTTTCCAATGTTGAAATGGTTATGAAAAAGACATCACCTGAAGGCTCTGTTGGAGGCGTATCTGACAGATAATGTATGCAGTGCAGGAGGGTGAGGGCCAATTGTACACTCTCTTGGCACATGATGTTTTAGTGAACACATCCCACAGGGGTTTATCTGCAGCTCTGATGCATTGGTGTGGGACTTGATACCCTTTCCTTGAGACGTGGTTGGGAGGAGGTGTGCAGTACATGATGTGTTCTGGGAGGGCCACGGGCAAGAGAATAAAGTTAAAGTAGCACAGGATGGAGAGTGTGAGAGAGTGAAGATAAGCTGCTTGCTACTGGAAAGCTGTCATTTTCAACATCATGCTCTCTCCAGGTTTCTGTGGAGACAGTCCCTAGTACATAAACTGTCAGATGTTTGGGGAGCTACATGCTGCTGAGCAGGAAATCATTCAGATTCCTTATCTTCCACACTCTGGTCTCAGGAGAAGTCCTGACAGAAAGCTTGCACCCAGGTCTTAGGGAACATGGCTTGACCTCTGGGAAAGGGCTTCTCTGGGGTTTTGCTTACAAAAACTGAATTCAACTACTTCATAAGCATTTGCCCTGAAAAGCTTCTGAAAGGCAAATACTAGATGCTAGTGGTTAGCAGTCCTGCTGTGGCTAAAATCCCATCCTGTTCCCACAGAAATCAGTGGTCAAACATCCACTGACTTCAGTGTAAGCAGCTGAGACATACGAAGGGAACAATTCTGCAAATCTGTAAACTTATAGAGAATTCAAATCCAAATCCAAGGTTGTGTTGGTATTTTTGTTTTGTTTTGTTTTCGTTTTAGTCTGATCATCTCCAGTTACAAAGACTTATTCCCAAGCAGCGAAGTCATGAGATCTTGGAGCAAGCCAGTGTAATAGCAATTGTTTTACCTTACCTGGTATGGGAACCAGTAGACATAGAAGTTCATTGTGTTTGTCACTGTAACTGCCTGTGTTAATGCAGAGACAGGGTTTATGCTGTGGATTGTACTAGAACTGCAAAATAGTTGCATGATAAGCAATACCAGTCAAGAGCTTTTCTTTAAGGCTGCTTCTGTTATTAATAGATTGTCTGGAGAACCACAGCTTTTAGTTTTAAAAAAGGATGGGCAGATACCTATTGCAATGGAATAACAGTCTGTGAAGCCTCACTTTCAACAAATATGAGGAGTTTTTCTTGCCTTTTTTTTGGCTGATTGACACCCTGTCTATGAACTTTTGTCGTGTGAGAACATATAATGACTTTGATTTATGGTAAAGTGCACCAGTTGTATTACTAACATATCTCTTCAATGCATGGATCTTTCTTCTGAATCCTGTTCTTGTCTGTTATTAGTAGAGATTGGCTCAAGAGAGAAGTTCTGCAATATTCTTTTGTTGTGCAACCAATCTAGATTTGTACACAGAATTCCTCTAAATGCTTACAAAGAGTAAGCATTACGAGCCTTGCTCGTAAGAGGACTTTGAAAAATTTGCTCAAGAAAGGTGCACCCTTTTCAATGGTGCCTCGTAACAGGACAAGAGGCAATGAGCATAAATCGAAGCACAGGGAATTCCATCTGAACACAAGAAACTTTTTCACTGTGAGGGTGGCTGAACACAAACACAGATTGCCTGGAGATGTTGTGACTTCATCCTTGGAAATACTCAAAACCCAAATGGAAATGGTCCTGGGAAACCTTCTCTAGTTGACAGTACTTGAGCATGGGGGTTGGACTACACACTCTCTAGAGGCCTGTTCAACCTCAATTGCGGAGTCATTTTACAACATTTTCTTAAGAGCCAGCTACCTTTGTGGCCCAGACTTAGCCCAAGAGCAGAGGCAGGAGTCATGTGCACTTATTATCACACCCAGCCCTGTGAACCACTTCATAGCATTTCCCTTTCCTCAGCTCCACAAGGTGTGTTGTGTGTCTTTTGACTCTTGACTATGTGAAAGTTTTTGGTACGTGGCTTCTGGGGCCAGGAAGTTGGACCTTCCCTGGAAAAGATTCTTGGTAGTACATATTGCTTCTAAATATCCTCTTTAATCCTCCTTGCAGACCAAAACTATGCCTTTGTCTTACAAGGGGTATTTTGACTTGTCATTTCACACTTTTCTTTCTCTTTTTTTCTCCTTCTACCAGTTGCTCAGAACTTTTTTATCTGAAGGAAAGGTACGTCATGGCTTACCCTACTGCTGCCTGCTCCAAGAATATGGTCTGCCTCTTAAAAAAAAAAAAAAAAGTCAGATTTTTCTTGTTAGTCTGGAAACTGTTCATTTTTAGTTTTACACTGCAGTGTTTTCAAAGAAGGGCAACATTTTAATTTTTGTCTTCCCTTCAAACTTTTTTTTTTTTTTCCCTTTTATATATTTTTTGCATAGATTAGTTTCTATGGCCTGGTAAAATAATGTAGACTGAACTTTTTCTGCCTTTCAGAGATGGACAGAATGAAACATGTGGTCAGGGATTCTGATGTCCTCTTAATGGATAAATATCAATTAAATAATAAAATGGTACATTGGAAGCTTGTGAGATGGGGTTCTTTGCATGGAAAACCATTATGGAATGTGATACCTGAGGAAACCCTTGACTTTGTCTCAACTCTCTCGGCCTTTGAGGGGACCAAGATGCTTCAAGCAATTCTGCTGAGCTTGTTTCAAACTCTAAAGTTGCATTCCCACCAATTTTTCGTTCTGACAAACTAAAGCAGTAGGTCACCCTTGAGGATTTGTACAGGTCCCCTCCCTACATAGTGCCTGGAAAACTGCATTGGTGAAGGAAGGCATGGCATAACATGGCCAAGCTGGCAGAGGACTCATTACAGAGGGATATACATACACATCATTATTCTTTTCTGCACTGGATTTCCC
>NW_009953067.1:23748-30862 GCF_000747805.2 Chaetura pelagica
ATAGAGAGACAAAAAGAGGCCTGGACCTTCAGATGGGACTTGTTTAAGGAAAATTTTAGCTCTTGTGACCCTAGGACAGCTGAGAGCCATAAAACAAACCAGGATAAAATAAACTTGCTGTGCATGTTTTCATATTTACATCCCCAGCCACTTTTGGTGTCTTTACCAAAACATTGTAGGCTTTTGAGTCTGTCTGGTGGTGGGAATGAGGACAAGGAAATTTTTAAATATACATATATGTACGTATGTATATATGTCTGTATGTGGACCATAGTAACTCTTTTATTTTAGGCCTTCTGTCTTTATATCTCCTCACTGAAGTGCTTCCTTGGCTGGAAAAAAGATAGGAACAAGTGTTACAAAACCTGTATTCTCAATGTTCTAACAAAGCCAGTAGAAGACAATTCCTTCTAGCAAGATTATTTCTGAGATGCATTGCAAACAATTTTTGTTTTGCTTCATCTAGAGGGAACAGAGAGCTTGAACTAAGGTGGAGTATTTGCTATGGTGGCAGTCAGTGGAGTTTGAAAGAGGGGGCAGGAGTCTGGACTGAGGCTGTCTCATTATTACCAGATAGGGAAGGAAGGAAGACTTGCATGGAAGTTGCCTGTTTTTCTCTTTTTGAACTGCATTGGTGTATGTGTGTTTGGTTTTGTAAGCCTGGAAGCATTTACTGTGTAGAAACACTGAAAACCAGGGACATATGAATATTGCAGTGAAAGATTAAAATTTTTACTTTTATTTCAGTAGTTGAGCTTAAAGCGTATGTTCTACCAGCCAAACCTGTTATCCATTTAAAACGTGTTTATTCACGAGTTATTTGTGAGAGCTTAACTGACCAGCAGAACAGGAGGACATTGTTTTACTATTCACCGTCTGACAGTGCCTTGGGTTGTGAATGTTATTTGTGGATGGCTGATGCTGAACAATTTATGTGGTTGTTGAGTAGCTTCTAAGTGTCAGTGTGCTGGCATTAGCTTATTTCCACGGGGTTGTCTCAGAAGTGGTAGGCAGCTGAGAAGCTTCCAAAGCTGTAGCAGGTGAAGAAAATCTCTAAATAGAAGTAAGAAAAGACCATAAAATTTCCTTTTGAATCCCTCGAGATACATGCAGAACACTGGTATTTCCCAACAAGTTCTTCAAACCATGGGGGAAAAATCTACATCTAAGGTCACTTTCCCCTGCATGCCTTGTGGCCTCTCCACAGTGAGTGCTGCTCATCTACTGCTGCTCTGTGACATGGGTGAGGAGAAACAGTGAGCAAATTACATGTAGGTTTTTGCTGGCAGTGGTGATGGATGGAGAAAGATGAAGGCTGTTGCAGTGCAGTCCATGATGCACAGCTCTTCACTCAGACATTGGTGGGTGAAGGTACAGAGGCTCTGCTCAGGGCCCAGAGAGGAAGGGAAGCTTTGACTTTCTACACACCTTGAGAGCAGCTTCTGCTTAGTGGAGTCAAAAGCAATGATGATTCTGCCGTCACTTTTTCTAATTTGAGAAAAGCTGCTCGAGCTGTTATAAACAGCAAGCAAGAGTATTCCTGAGCAAGGAAGGTTTAAGGAGAAGCGTGGAAGTGTAGTTGAAGCATAAAACTATTACTGACATATGACATTTGTTCCTTTTCTGAGTACATAGTCAAGACACTTTCCCAGAGTTAGGATTAAGGTTGAAAACCTTTTTTTAGTACATCCAGCCTGGCAAGAGAGCTGTGCAACACTAACCAAGTACATGTGTTCTTTCTTGTTCCAGTGTGAGGTATTACCTCCAATTTAGATTTTACTTTCTGCCTCACTGCACTGCCCACTTCTTGAAGTGAAGAAAACAGTTTTACAGCCCAAATGAAAAGGTGCTTTATCTTCAATCTAACCATTCATTTCAAATCTCAGTTATTAAAATAAGAAAGTTTCTCTATCAACTGCTCCCAGTGCCATTGGATTTTCTTTGCCTTTTTTAATCACAGCAATTGCATGGAGGAATGCAGTTAAAAAGAAGCATTCATGCTGACCCCTACTGAAGTTTATATGTGACTAGGAATACATTCCCCAGGAGTCAGGAAATGATGATTTGGATGCTCTACTTAGACTTTGCTAAAATCATCTCAAAAGGCCTTTGGAGAAAATGAAATATTTTGCCCACCTGGCACAATTCCACTGAGGGGCATTTCACCAAAAGTGAACTGAGTCTGAGTTTTCTGTTTGGAAGAGTCATTCTCTTGTTCTGTAGAGTTACATGTTACCATTGGAATTAATAAGAACCTGTTATACCCATGGAGGGGAAACTGTATAGGGAATGTATGTTGCTCACTCATCTGAGGAATGAAGGATTCTTGTAAAGTCTCTATAACCAAATTCCAATAGTGTGTTCACCCTGAAATTATTGCCTTCATAAGGTGAAGAGAATTTTGAGTATACCTTTCAATATCTTTCTGAAGAAAAGGATAAAAAAGGATAAAATACGTCTCCTTTTTTTTTTTTTTTCCCTGCTGACTTTGCCCACATAAATCTGATTTTGGGATTTCCTGGAAAAGGTCTGAAATAATTTACTGTACAGAATGTAAGACCCTAAATATCTGGTAAGAAAGAGATTTCCTCTGGGTTGACCTCAACCTAGGTATATGAAGAAATGATTACAAAGACATAAATTTATCTTCTTGACTGAACTATTGACTGGTTGTCCCTCTGGCATTACCTCTACACCAAGGTCCTTCCACAGCACGAGACTTACTCTAGCACTCTCACACAGCACAGCATCCTTCTAGCAAGAAAACTGATCTTTTATCCTGGCCTTTGCTCTTTGAGATGTTTTCCCTCTATTCAGTTATTTAGTAACTGAAGCTCAAATTTTGGTCCTTAGGGACACTCCTTCCAACTTAGAGAAATGCTTTCTTTGGTCCAGAGTGGTCGGCTAGAAGGGGCAGTGAGATCTCATTTTCAGGATACTCTCAGTGTTGTTTTCTCTCTATTAAATGAACAAGACAGAGCTGCTTCTCAAGGTGGATCCAGTTCCAGTACTGAAGTTTTGGTCATGTTTTGTTTTTTGGTTGTTTGGGGTTTTGTTTTTTTTTTCTGTTTGTTTTTGATGTGCTTTTTAAAATTATATTAAATAAAACCAAACAAAAATAATTTTATATTTCATTCTCCTTTTCATGGAGGTTTCTGAGGTGCTGTGAAAATCTTTCTTGGAGGGCACTTCTATAAGCAGCTTTCTGTGAAAGAGGTAACTTGATGGTCATCATTCTGGGATTTGATGGTTGAGAGCAGTTTGCCATATAGTCATGCTATTGCAGTTTAAATGGTGAGAAACTCCTCCTGTAGGAGTATTCCAGTAGACACTGGAAATGTGTCCTGCAGTATTGGTACGGATATGAAATATGCTCTGGGAATTAAGAAGAGTTAGTGTGGCTATTAGTAGCCTCTGTAGGAGATGAATTGTTTCCTTATCATGCATGACCTCTCAAAAATGCAGAACATTTTTGCTTGTGTTTGAAATCTCAGCATGAACAGGATATTCTAAGACCTTGTGGACTTGCTCCTGTCTAAAGAACTGTCTTTTTCTTGGAAACAAAATAACGTTCCTTAAAACTACTTTGCACACCAACTCCCCTCTCTAGACTTGCATTGCTTAATTTGTTTAATTCTAGCATTATCCTAGTGAAGCTTTTTGTGATTGATAGCTGATAACACTATAAACCTAGCATTAAGAACATTTCCTGGGCAGTTGCCATGCATCTTACAGGCTGCTTTTGATTGATGTTAGGGTGTGGACGGAAGAAGCACTAGGGAAGAGGTCACCCTGAAGAGTGTGTCAGTGGTGTGGGCTCAGTGTTTGCATTATACATCTGCTAGTTTATCTTGCTTTCAGAGATGGAGCCACTTCTCTGTAGAATTTTCTCTAAGAGTTGACAGGCAGCACTGTAATGTGGTGGACCCTTTGCTTGTAATATGAATGACTACTGGTTGGGAAAAAAAATAAATAAGTAAAACATGTTAGTGTCATTTCCATCTCTTTTTTACTGGGCCAACAGCTGACAGTTAAAAATTAGTGATAGGCTGACAACTTGCATGCAAATTGTTGGCTTACATATAAAGTATTTCTGCTTGGATTTGACATCCAGTCCAAAGACATAGTTGACCTTGATGTTTCAGAGCTTCTGACATTTTGCAGTTCCCTCTTATGTTGCTGGGACATATGTGCAAAATGTTTTGTGAAAATTGACAATGCTTCCTTGTTCAAATGAGTTTCTGGGCAGAGGGGGCCTCAGATGCTGCTGCTGCTTCTTGTTACTGGAAAGATTTTTTGTACTGGTTGGCTGTGTCTTCTCCATATCAAGTAGCAAAAGGGGCTAAGAGCAATTTCAGTCTTTCTTGCAGTGGGAGATACTCTAGTGTAGCCTGTGTTTATCTTATAAGTGCCCCTGTCTGACCAGGACAGGAGAGCCAGGCACTGAACTTGTAGTAGGAGAATATTCATGATGGCTTACCGTCCTTATGTATATGTATTCCATCCATAAATTGAAGATATTATATAAGAAAAACTAAAGATTTAAGTAAGTTTTAGATATGATTCCGAAGTGGGAGACAAAACAAATTGCAGCAGGTGATGATTTGGATGAAACCCTGTACAATCTATCAAATAAATCAGTGAAGTACAGAACTAGAGACAACAAGCAGTGATATTTGCATATGTTCTGTAAAGACATCAATTACTGGATATAATAATAATATTTGCAACCCTAAGTGGATAGAGATGATGTTCCTTCTCTAATAGAGGGCAGACATCTGTTTTGTTTGTATACAATGGGCCTTCTTTTTGAATCATGTCTAAGGACTGTGTACACAGATGAAGAAGCTGTTTAGAAGCAGAGTTGGGGTTTTTTTTTGTTTTGTTTTCCTGTAGATGCAGCTGTAGTGGGGAGCTGAGGGAATCTTATACTGCAGTCTGGTTTTCTGTGGAGTGTGCTCAAATTTGTCAACAAGATGCAAGTAGCTTCAGCTTAGAAGCTGAAAGAAGTTGCTGTATCTTTGGGCAAGCTATTGACTTGCTGTAGATACTTAGGAAGTTCAGACATGACTACCCAAACATGCACTGTATGCAGCTTCTGTGCAGTTAGTTTTCTTTGAGTATCTGAGTATACATGTAAGCAAATTACCTATCCTTAGAGAAGAACCGTCTGTAAGTCAGATAAGGTTCTAGGAAATCTTCCATAGATATATTCAGTACTTATACTTTTATTTTCATTGTGAACAGTAAAAGGCCTTGACTTGGACATGACCTCTTTCTAGGAGAGTGTGGGAGACTAGAACTTGCTATCATCAGCCTGGAGAAGACAGTAGAATAGAGTTGGTGGTGATTGACACAGACACCACACCCTCATGAACCATATGCTTTAGACCACATGGCTATGCATTGCTTTGTAGAGAAGATCCTCATATTTGGTTATTTTAGGAGGGGTCCTCCCTTCCTCTGTTTTCACTGCACTCTTTGCAATATACTGATGTTGGTTAGAACACCTACTGACCCTGCAAGGAAGGGGGCTAGTTTAAAGTAGCACTGTCTTTTTAGGCCCTTATAATTGATCACTGCCAGTGTCACTCAGCATCAACCCTGGGGAATTTGATGCAAATATATGTGAGGCCTTGTTCACCCAAAATTCTTTAAACGCTTAAGAGCCCCAAAACCTAAAACAGTAAGTTACAGCTCTGAAACCAGCTTTCAGTGTTGGTGTAAAGTCTCCTCCTGTAAATATTACAGCAGCCAGAAAATATATTTTATCTGGATGCCACTTAAAAATACACACAGAAAACAACCCCAAATCCTTAAGTAGAGATCTTTCCAAATATCCATTCTTCATGGAGACACGTTAGGTTAAAAGTTCAGCAGTTTCACCAAGCTGCTGGCTTTGAGTTCAAACCTACTTGCGTAATGTTGAGGTTTCAGGGCACTGAACCCAGTGTATCCCTTGTCAGAATGTTGAACAAAAATAAAAATGCTGGAATAAAATACTGCATGTGACCTTTTCTTAAGTTTATTTTCTAGAGTGAATTTATTTCTGGTGCCAAATTGATGACTCTGAAATCTGTGTAGCTTAAAAAGAAGGTATATAAAATCAATGACACTTTGACCCTCTCTGTGCCTTGACCTATGGAAACCATCTCTAAGGTGCAGAGAACATAAAAATCTCAAGAACTGTTCCCTTTGTGATTCACAAAGCCCCATAAGTGGCTTTTCAGCACATGGAACTGACCTGAAAAACACCATCTTTATTATTGACAGGTTTGCAGTGACACATAGAACTATACTGCACTTTGCCTGGTGCACTAAGCAGGAAAGTGGTAGATCTGTAGCCTGGACTTGACTTTCCCTGGTAGTACTGATGAACACTAGTTTTGAAGAGATTCAGTGGCATCCATGAAAAAACATGTAAAAGTCCAAATGTCTGTACTGTTTTTTTCCCCAGTTATACCTATTTGCTATGAAGACTGACTTTCATTTTCCAATGAGAGCACTTAATGAAAAGATTATCATTGCAGGTAATTGATTTACCTGTCAATAGTGAAGACAGCACTTGTACACTTACATCAGTGACTAGTTTCAGTGGTGATAATGAAGGCATATTTCCAATCAAGTCAAGCTTTAGTGTCCTTTTATGACCCTGAACCCAGTGTTAAAATGGAAATCAATTTCTGCATGCTGTGCTGACATTGAACCAAAGATGAAACATTCTTCTACTAATTGTCTGAATAAGAAAGCAGTATTTCACATGGAAATGAGCTGGATTTGGGGAACATGTAATTGGGCCTTTACCGTTTGTTTGTTTTTCTTGGAGCACGATGGCAGTACTTGCAGATTAATTCTCCCTCAGCAGCTTACTTTGTCTGGAAAATTCAGGCACCCAGGATGACGATGACAACAACAGCAACATTTTGACTCTCAAATCCCCTGGCAAAATAGTTACATCATGTCTGGAAATAGTTGGGCAATGACAGAATGGAAACATTAAAATGACTCAATCAAGACACGGATGCTCTTAGTAATGGGGTTTTATATGTTCATTCTTCTGAGGGTGGCAGTTCTTAGTGCTACTGGGAAACTCTGGATTGACATCCCTTGTAAC
>NW_009953067.1:30911-93875 GCF_000747805.2 Chaetura pelagica
GTTTTAGTAATAGTCTGCCCTATCAGTATTCCTGGTCTTTTGGTGTAGAGAGTTGAGTGACAGCTTTTTCTCTATCCTTGGCTTCAGGTGATCAAAGACTTGACTCTGGGGCATGGATGTCTCATCCTTAGGAGCTTGTTGTTTGGCCAGAACTGACAGACTTTACTGATTAGGGCCATTTTCAAACCAAGTACATTAAAGGCATTTCATACCATAAGACCTGTGCAAGACATGAGATTTAATCTTCCTGTAGAGGGAAATAATTTTCTGCATTGGACCTGTAGGAGCAATGTGCTGATTCTGGCTGTCAATGTCTATGTCTGCTTGACTGATGTCAGCATGATCTATTTAATCTTCAGTCTATGAATTCTCATACTGAATAAAGGCTTTATCTTACACTCCAGCTTCCAAGGCACTATTTCCTGTGAAATTGCATCACGGGGTTGTGCCTACCACCAAAAAAAAAGTAAAGGAAGTCAGAGCCTAGCCTGGGCTCTTCTAGATCTGCTAGATCCATAGCTTGCAGAAAAGGCAGTTCAGACCTGCTCTGCTGTGTAGCACTGTCTGAACTTGGATTGCAGTCTTGTCCTGAATTCATGGCCCCAAGATTACAATATATTCTTGGCAAGTCCTAAAAAGAACATTTTTAGCACCCGAATTCTTTCAAGAGTAAGATCTGGGGATTGTGGGGAATGTTTGAACAGATTTACTGCTGGAGGGTCTTATCCTCAGCTATGATTGGGCCCTGGGGTGACATCTGGGGTTTGTGGGATTCTTTCCCCATGTCCGCTTTTATGTAGTGTGTTACAATCACAGCAATTTGAAGGACAATGTCATAACAAGCCAACCCATCTAATGAAGCTAATGCTGTGGTAGGGAAAACCATTGCATAAATTCCATTATTTCATAAAGCATAAATCTATCCACGCTGGATTTGTGAACACTGCTAAATGCTACCTTTACAGCAGCATCATTACAGGGGTGTGAACCATCATGTCCTGGCCAGATTCCAGCTGGGTGATTACTTTTTGCTGACCTACTGTCATTACTACTATTTTTATAGTACCATAAGTCTACTCAGCACTGTACAGTAACTGATTTAAGCAGGTAACTAAGAAGCTACACTGGAAAACCTAAAGCCTTAGTGCCACAGCTGGGACAATGGAGTGCAATATGACAAAAATAAAATATTCATGGGGTGCAATTCAACTAAAATAAAATATTCATGAAGTGCATTTCAGGCTTTACAGCTTGTGTCACGCAGTAGGTGTTTCTTCAGAAGGTTTTGTTTCTCTTTAATATATGCTTTAAAAAAAAAAAAAGTTATTTTGTAGTTTGATGCATAGGAAGTGACTGCTGGAAGTCATTCCAAGTCTAAGAGTTGTCGTATAAGATAGTAAAGATGTTACAGTGAAAAAGGTAAAGAATAGAACCAAAGCTGATAGAAAAGGAGGAGAGAACTAAAGCTAGTGCTGGAAAGCATGATTCTTTCCTGCCTGAAGGGAGAAGATTTTTGTATTGGTTTGGTTCTTTTTTTCCCCCTTCTTTAAAAAATAGAAAGGAATGGGGTAATGTTTAGTGAGGTATATGAATAGAAAAAATGTGGTTCATGATGAGAAAGGCAGGAAAAGGAATCTTGGTAACACCTCAAACTTTCTAATTGAGAAGGAAGTGGAGGGTACTGATATTACTGAAACTACAGTGCTGCAAAACTAGAAAACCTTTGAAGTAATAAAAGGGAGGGGATGAAGACAGGACTCCAGACTACCACACTCAAACCAAAAGGGTTGCTTATATTTAGAGGGTATGCAATCCCATTGGATCCACTGCCATGGTGGTTTGAATTGTTGTCAAGCTTGCCAAAATGTGGAACTGATAAATTAATATGGAAACCTATGGTACAAGCCTAAACAAAATGCATTCCTGCCTCCAAAGTTGCTGTTTAGTAGGACCTCTCTGCCTCCCCTCTTTGCCAAATATCTTTTGTGCTTGAACACTGAGGAGAAGAAGGAGAGAAGCGTGTATCTGGAATACTTAACTTGTGACTTTTACTTGTGTTGTCTGCAGTGTGAGCTGTGGTGGTCACCTCACCATTCAGAAATGTTAAAGATGTGTAGATTTATTTGCATCTGAATGAAGTACAAGATTATGATTAAGAATCAGCTTTTGATGTCCAGTGGGACAAATCAGTTTTGACTTAGCAAAATTTTGTGTGGATTCAGAGTTATAGTAAATAAATACATTTGTGAAAATAAAATAACTTCTTAGCAGGTCAAATAATTAATTGTTTGTTTGGTCAGCTTAGCCAGGTATAGAAATGTATTGATCTGTACTAGATTGAAAGGTGGAAAAAAAAGATGTAAAGAAATAATGAATTATTACTAGCCAGAGTTATGATACTGAGTCTAACTGCTTTGTTGCTTTTATGGCTTTGTATTTTGAGTCTTGGTTTGACTGTTCTTTTTAAATTGCTTTTCTATTAATACAATTTGGATAGACAAGTGGATTGGGAGGAACACAATGAATGTGCTTTTTTCTGTTTTCTTAGGTTTGTTTTGGTTTGGGGTTTGCTCTGTTAGGCTTTTTGTAGGTTTTTTTCCCCTCATTCTCAGGTGAAGACAGAGAAAATGTTGCAAATTAATAGTTCAAAAGGAAAAGGCCTTAGCATTTTGTGTGTGTGTTGATAAGTTAATATCAGGTTAGAGTTACTGGATTTGCGGTCATTAACAGCCAAACATGATTGGTCATTAGTCATCCGGCACATCCTGAGCATCCTTGAA
The DNA here is from genome assembly GCF_000747805.2 of Chaetura pelagica. Taxonomy (NCBI): domain Eukaryota; kingdom Metazoa; phylum Chordata; class Aves; order Apodiformes; family Apodidae; genus Chaetura; species Chaetura pelagica. The sequence continues at coordinate 33,692 of NW_009953067.1, forward strand.
GTACTAGAAATAAGCAGATTTTTGACAGACAGGTAAGTTCATGGATATAGTTACACCTGTCAGTCTCCAAATAGCCCTTGCCTTTTCTCTTATGTCAGAACATATTTCCTAGGCAAAAGAACGAAAATTAAAAATTAAACGAAATATTAATAATATATAATACTCTGTATATGGCAGGAGACAATCTTTAGGTCTGTGGAATGTTTTGCAGTTCTTAACCATCTCAGTTTTGTTGGAATGATGGGTAAACAAAACCAGAGCTGAGTACCAGGGCAGAATTGTGAGTCCTTATATGATCTTGACATCTGCACCCTTGTGTTAATGTGTTGTGGAAAGGAAAATCCTTGAACTGGCTTCAAGATGAGCAGTGCATTTCAAGCTGAGCTCGCTCCTCTGATGGAACCATTAAGTGTGGGCCATGGTTGGCCTGGACTGAGGGGCTGTCGTGGCACGTGGCACCACCGTTTTCCAGGATTTTCTCTCCTGTGATCTGTTGATCCATTTCAGGTCAGATGCCTTCCTGTCCAACACAGACAAATGTGCTCTTGAGGAAGGACTTCTCTCCTTCTTAAAAGAGAAGTTTTAGCTTTGTGGATTTTAAATGTTGGTTATTTTGTTGCTGTTTGGTGCCCTGGAGACTAGGAAATGCTTTATTATGTTGACAAATAAAAACAAAAGGAGTTGGGTTAGTAATGGAGATGGAAAAAATGGATGGCTTGCCTGCCCCTTTCCCCATCCCCCACGCTGCGGTTGCTTTATATTGGATCTTAGATTTGTCATATTATATGTGGCATACATGTAAAATTCCTATGGTAACTGGAACAGGCCAAGAGTTCATAGTTTCACCATCTTTGAACTGGAGAAGCAATGTGGTCCAGGGAACTGAGCATAGGATCAATATGGAGTTCTTTAGCTTTACCCAGTGTATGTATTTTGACAATCTTGAGCATGGTTCTTATTTTCTTCATTTCATCATCAGTAAGTGGCAATGAAGGTATTTTTTTGTATTGCCATGAAGTTCTGGTAGTGTATTATTTAATAGTTAAATAACAGAGATTTAACTTGGGAGTTAGCTTTTGTTCCAAACCACTCCATATTCAGGTTTCTTTCTACTTCTGTGAGAATACATCACATTTATGCGTTTTATCCTGTCATAAAGAAAGGTAGAGATTTATGGAGAAATTGAAGTGATTTACTTTATTTCATCTCCTGCTAGCAAAAACCACTGTGGACAGTGGTTCTGCACCGTAAGTTTAGTCCCACTTGTGGCAATTAGATGAGAGCTGTGGCTACAACCACCAACATTGTATGTCTGTTGATGGTCAGTGGAGATTCAGCTCTGAAAATGAGCACATCAGTGTTTTCCACTAATGCTGCATTTTGTTGCAAACTGGTTTTGGAGGACTTTGTGCATTTAGTTAAGCCACAGGGTTCTCTCTCATGTTTTTCCAAAGGTGACTATACGAAAGTAATTTTCTCTATTTTAGTTAAAGTTGTGGTCTCACTGTTCACTCTCAGGAACGACAGGACAGTAGGATAAAAACTTAAAATCAGCTCTTTTGCACTGGAGAGCTGCTGGCAAAGTAATTGTTTCAGGTGTCTCACTGTTTGTGGAATATTGCTTACTTAGTATATATTTTCATGAAAGTTATAATTTCTGAGATGAGAATGAAGAAAAGAGTGAGACTGAATTTAGAACCTGAAAGAGGATCCTCATGTGCAGTTAGCATGGATCCTATCCCATGTGGCTAAACCTTCTGATAAGACTTGAAAAAACTGCTTTAGCCTAATTATATTTGGTCACTGGGCCAAATGATTTAAAAATGAACACGTAAACCCTGTCAGAGGAAGAGCACAGTGTTATAATTAGAGCTTGGGCAAAGTTCCAGACTGTGACTCCTGACCTGAGTCGAACCACAGATGAGGCTGTGCAGCAGGAGGGGGATCATTGTGAGGAACGGGTGTGTGGTTAGCTGTTGAAATGACAGCAACTTGTTTGTGTTGTGCAACAGGATAAAACAGTACGACTGAGAAGAGCTGTGGGAGGGAGTTATGTGTAATAGGGGATTCTCTCCAGAAAGAGATTTCCCATTGATTCTCACTGGAGGCATATATAGAAATAGATAATTGCATGTTTCATTTTCACAATCACTTACAAGAACTTGAAAGGCAATACAGCTTTTACTAGAATGAAGAAAAAACAGCTTTTGTTTTTTTCATAATTTTAAAGGACAGTTTTATTATCAGTTACCATTCAGAAAAATGAAAGATGTTCTTTTCTTAATTTTCTTTGTTGCCTTCCCCACCTCATGGTTTGGTTTTCCCCAAATTTGTTTCTTGACAAAGAGAAGGCAAAAGAGAGAGAAAGTAAAGTGAATAATTGTTAATTTTGAAATTATTAGAAAATATTTATTTTGTTTAAAACTGTCCACCAACAAAAACCCAAGAGTTGTAATTAGTTCTTAAGTAGCAGAAACAATACAACTTAAGTAAATGCCCCTCAGTTTCCTGTGACTGGCAGGCTTTAGAAAGACAGTATTCCCACTTAAGCATAGAATGAATTCATTCATTCATTCATTCATTCATTCATTCATTCATTCAGTGATTCCATTCTAAAATACCTGTGCTGGATTCCTCTCTAGCAGTCCTCAATTGTTCATATTTTGAAAGAATCTAGACACCTCACCTCTCTACAGTTACAGTGTTGTGTGCCTTTCTGCCCTTCTGTGTCAATATGAATTTCCTCTATGCAGCTTATAGATGGACCTGGAAAATGCCAGTGTCAAGAGTATGAGTTGTACAGTGGAGGGATGCTTGGTGAAGGTGAGGCAATACAAGGTTGCTGTTCACGTTAGCTCAGTGTGCTTTTGCAGACTAGTAAGAGCTGAGTAGCTTTGCTCAGCTTCTCAAGTATGGATCCCAAGGAGTGGATGCCAATTTTGTAAAAACACCACAGGAAAAAGCACTAGCTTGAGTATTTCTCATCATTATGGGTGAGGAAAGCCTGGAGACTGACTGTTCACTAAGGTGAACCTGCTTAAGATGAAAGCTGAGTGATGAAATGTCAATACAGGATAACCTGTGGTGATCAGGGCAGTACTTACTCTATAGAAAAATATTTGTTTTCATATCTGTTCACATCATTCTCTTGGTAAGGTGTCTCTTTTGGACAAAGTCATGACCTTACCAAAGTCATGACCTGAGCTTATAAAGGAAGATGATAGGGTTCTATCATTTCAATGTCTCAGCCAGTTTTTTCAAGGAGGATTCCTTGTCCATACCCTGAGCATGCTGGTCCTTGACAGTTGGTTGGGAAGTCTCTAGACAGTGAGCCAGAACTTGATTACAATTGAATTGATGTAGTGGTTGTTATATTGTATGTAAATCAGGTTTGACTCGTTGATTTGAGTTCCTCCCAAAATTAAGTTTTGTCAAACTAAGGGGATCTAAGTTTATCCATGACCAGATTGCCATAAAGGACATTGCACTTGGAGTCCCTGAGAAGGTGGTCTGTGGTAGAAAAGTTCAACTTCTGCAGCTCTCTTGTGGCATCTTTTAATACCTAAATCTCTTAAGTCTCCACCACTGAGAGGAAACAGAAGTTGCTTTGCACATCCTTGTGCTGGATTTTGAGGGTGTTTTGGCTTACAGATAAAACCAGTGTCAGAGGCTGGTTCCAGTGCTAAGTTAGCCTTTAGCATCTCCTAGTGAAAATCTAAAAGTGCTTTTGAAGCCAGTATCACCCTGCCCTAGTGAGTCCTGCTGAGACATACCACCCCTTGCAGAACTGGCATGGAGAACAAAGGAAAGTGGGCATGCCAGAAGACAGTGCCTTGGTGCCAGCTCACTTTCCTTTCAGCTGCATGAGAGTTGCAGCTGATGCCCCTGCAGTGCATGAGAGGAGGTGCTAGATGAATTAATCCCAGTACAAAGTAGGACAGGTGATTCATGCCAAGAACATAGTGCCACAAGGGTGGATGTTGGGGTGATCTGTTTTTTTGTTGTTGTTTTATTGTGGTTTTTTATTTTTTTATTTTTAATTTTTTATTGTTGTGGTTTGTTGTTTTTTTTCTAAAGCAAGCTTGCTGATTTCTACACAGAAAGTCCCTAGGGAGAGTTTCTGGCTGTGCACAGTATGTTAAGTCTCACTATGCAACTGCTGTCCTAAAGGTGCTTTTCCTAGCACAACTACTTGGTCTTTATGAGACCCAAAGGCAGCTTTGTTCTGGCAAGCAAACAGACCAAAGCATTGTGGGGCAGGTTAGGGCAGCAGTGGCTCTGATGACAAATCTCAGCTGTGTTGCTGCTGTTCCAGCATCCTGTGGTTCAGTTCACCTGCCACCTCCCTCCCTGCTCCCTTGCCTCATGCTCAGGGAGCTGGGCTTCACAACAAGCTTTACTTATTTACTCTAGGCATATGGCTTATTCTGCAGATTAAGTGAAAAAGTGAAGTCCTTAAAAAATACAACACAAAGAAGCCCCTGAGCTGTCAAACAACAAGTCCCTTAAATGGGCAAAATATGCAGCTCTCCGTGGACTGCACAGATCCCTCCTTTCAAACTGCTGGCAGGAGACTTCCTGTTTGGATGGGCTGCTCACAAACGGTGTTGTGTGGTGAAATCAGTCCCATCCCAGCTCCTCCTTCAGGCCTCCTTTTGCCTCCTTGTACACTCCTGATACCAAGGGCCCTCAAGCCTGGGTCCTGTCAAGATGGGATCTGGCAGCTGAACTGTAAATCTGAAAGCATGCATTAACACTGTGCACTTTCTCCCCTGGATACATAAAGAAGACCAAACTAGTTATATGTGTTTGAAAATGTGATAGACAAAATGGTCCTACTGCGAAAGTCCTTGCCATAAAGGAGTAAGTGACTGTTTGGTGCTCTAGCTCCAGAGTGTGGAAAATTGATTTCTGTGTCATTGTTTATTTAATTTTGGCCAAATGGGATACCTTTGGAGGGTGTTCCATTTATTCTGGGTAAACTCTCCAACATATGCTTTTTGCTTCTGCTACTTTGGGTCCTTTGCTGCAGTAGTGAGAGAGCGGTCAATACTAGCATTCAATGGCAGCATTCAGCCTTGGTGCCTGAGCATTGCTGATACATCTTTCTGCTGAGAAATTCCACACTGAGTTTGTAAAACCCTTTGAGAATCTTTGAGAGAAGTGATTCTGCAGTGCTGTATAAAAACACATTAATACCTTATTAAAGCTGAGCCATTTCTCTAGCCTGAGTGTTTATTTTGCTCGTTTATGTCTCAGATCCTTCTGTCCTCTTCCAGCTGTTATATCAGTCATAACCACTGTAACTGCAGAGAGCTACACAGATCCAACAGTCTTGATCGTCGCTTAATGTCTGTTGTTTGTTTTTTCTTTCTGCAGAACATGATCAGAAGATAGCATCATACACCATGATCATGGCCCCCCGGAAGAGGAATCGTCATGCGTTGGGGTTTCTCTGTTGTTTTGGGGGTAGCGACCTCCCTGAGATCAACCTCAAGGACAATAACCCCCTCCAGTTCCTTGAGTTTTCTGTCCCAATCCCACCAGCAGAAGAGCTCAATGCCAGATTCTCCGAACTTGTGGTAAGTTTCTTCTGACACATTGTTATATTTATGGGATGGGTGAACTCCCCCCTGCACAGGAGTAAAGAGACTTAATGGACTTAGTAGGGATAGGAATAAAAACGACAGCAAACCTCCATTGAAGCTTTTTTCCCCCTCATTCTTTGATGACCCTTTCCTCAGTGGGGGAAAAGCAGCAAGCTACGGATTGGATGACAGTGCCACTGGGTCTAAGTACAATAAAATGCTTAAATATGCTGGTTTATTCTTACTGCACTATGCAAATATCCAGATGTAGGAATGAGCATATTAGAAGGAACCTCATAAATTCACTAGAAAACAAATCCCTGACAGTCAATTTCTTGTTAGCAACTTTGGGATAAAATCTACTGTATAATCTACTGCAGTGGAAAATCTTTGGGTCTATAAAATAAAGACTATACCATTCTGTTGATCAGTAGCTTATTGCTCATGAAGTCTAAGAATCAGGTGACCAAGCTAGTTATGTTTCATCTGCCAGCTGCCTTTGAACCATGGAACGGTGCTGTTGCAGCAACAGACATAAACAGGAAGGGAAGCAGTTATTTCAGATGAACTTTGTTGTTTGCTTTTGTGGTAAATGTTATGGATTCCAGTGGCAGGCAGTTGCTATTCATGCGTGGCATGAAATGACTTTGCTGTCTTTGCCCTCTTGTTCAGCATGCATGCTGAACAGGCAGAGGAGGTACAGCTACGATGTCTTGCAGTCTGCATCCTAAAGAAGATGCCATTTGCTGCAGCTGATTAGTCATCTCATTACCACTTTGAGATCAGAGGTTGTGTAAAGTGAGGTATCTCTAAGTGTATAGATGCTTGAGTGGTGCTGCTGAGATGTGGGATAGAATGTAAAGTGCTAGATCTCAGAATTAGAGGAATTTCTCAATAATCTTTGTACATTACACTTGTAAGTTCAACCCAGTAGTTCTTGGCCTTTAGGATAGCTTCTAAGTGCTATAGTAATCAAAACAACTGTATAAATGGGATATGCAACTGGAGGTTGAAATAAGGGCAACTATAAGGTGTCATACCAAATATAGGGATGGCTGTAGTTTGTCAGATCAGTAGTCTGACAACCTAACCCAGGCTGCTATTTCAAGATGGGGTCCAAAGCAGATGCCTAAGGAAGAATATCAGACATGGCCGTAAGGTGGCCTTTTCTGGAATACCCTTCAAACCCCTAGCAATTTTCAGCTCAAGGACTTCTTCAGCTAAAGTTGCTTTCTGTGCACATAGTAAATTGGTATGGATTTCTTTTCCATTAACCGTTTCCATCTTCTTTACCACCCATTATGACTTTTTAGCATTTGCAATATTCTGTGGTAGGGGCGTGAGAAGGAGTCAATAAGATTTGCAGCTTTTTAGGAAGAATAGGGTGTGCAGCAGAAGACAGTCTACTTGTTTCTGACTAAGTAGAGATGAAGAATCTCCTTTTATGGAGATAGGTCACAAAATCCTTATTTGTATTTAAGTTAGTTTGCTTTTTATGTGAGGCTACTTCAATTCCTCTTGGAAAATGCAGCTGACTGTGAAGAATTCTGCTTTGTGACACATTATCTCTCATGAGTAAGAAGTGTAATCTGCTCTGGTGTCAGTTTATTTTTGGATGCTGCTTAAGCATTGCTTTTCACATGCAAAGCTTTAATTGGTGTATCAAAGTTTACTTCTCTCCAACACAGAGATCCATTGAGGCATTCATTCCAGCCTTCCTGAAGACATCATCAATAAATGTGCTTTACTTCTGAACTTGGCTTGCTAAAACTTGAACTTGTTTACCTTCAGGTCACAGTGAAAGACTTGTTTTAGTTACTGCTGAGCTTTTGCTTACTGAGAGGGTATCAGTTTCTGTGAGGAGTTTGTGGTGGTGGTGTTCAGGGTGCTTTTAGCTTTTTGTTTTATGCCTGGCAAATGCTGGAGTTCTATGTGCTTGTGGCAAAACAGCTCACAGCTGCCTTTTGGAAGTCTATTAAAAAGTATGATTTATAATGTTTTCAGTTCAAAATTTAATGACAAGTATACATGATGATCTGTAAAAATTCTTGGCCCCGAAAGTTTGTGACTTGTTGGTCTATGCTATAACTTATTAAATGTGCTGACAGCCTATAACTGGCATATACATTTCAAACAAATGAAGCCATTTAAATGAAAATAGATCATATTATTAGATTTATTGATAATACCCTAGCCATCATTGCATAAGAAGAGAGCTAGAAGAGAATAGTGCTATTTTTCAGAAGGTTAATGGTGCATATTGCACATTTTTATAAAACACTCAGATAGAATGATGATGCATGTCCATAGGAGTTCCTGGGTAGGCAGGTAACATTAGAGCAGTAAGGCCTTTATGAGTGAGAGAACCTGGGCTAGAAACCAGGCTGGCAGAATGCAGAATTTGCCTGGAAGGGCTAGTTTGTCCACAGGTCTGGATTAATGCATGTTCTATGAGACACTAAAATAAAACAGGCTACATCTGTATTGACAGCTCAGATGAGATTTTAATTGGATTAGAAAGATTCAGTCTGTAAATGCAGCAGTGTAAATCAGCGACCTGGAAGTGCCTGAGAGGGCTCTGTGCTGTGCACTAGCCTCCCTGCTGCTTTTCCTTTAGGGTCCAGTCTGGGTGCAATTGTACTATATAAAAAACTGATTTGAGCATAAAGCCTTTTGACCCAAATCCCCAAGAGAAATGATGACACCAACATCATCTGAGGTCTGTAGTGCAGCCCAGGGGGTATAGCCTCATCTTGCCATCTGCTCTGCAAAGCGATACGACATTTGTGTGCCTGAATGAATTTTTAAAAGCCTTATTTTTCCCCTTGTTGCAGTTAAAATCTGGGGCATTGTCCCACATCAGAGTTAATGACAAGAAGAGCTGAGCCTAGCTGTGCTGGAAAAGTAACCCTTGTGATGAATTTTCCAGTCCAGTAAATATTCAGTATGTTTTCACCTGCCTTTCTGAGGAAAAAGGATATTTTGAGGGCTAGAAATATGTCTTCTCTTGTTCTTGTAATCCTTAAATTAATATTATGAAAGGTGAATTTGGAAATGTTTATGTTGCAAGGGGAGAAATGGGTTGGGGTCCTCTATTTGTGATGGAGTCACAACACACCTCTAGAGCTTTGAAACTTGCTCATGTAGATTCCAGGCTGAGGCAAGTATACACATGCAGGTTCCTCTGTTTGGGTGATGCACCCAGACCCAGCAGCTGAGTAAAGGCAGCTGCCTAACTGGACTGTAACCAAGGCAGTGGTTGTCAAATGACAAGTTGTTACTGATTTCAGCTGAAACGTCTGCTCTCGATATCACTCAACCAGAAAAACAGTTCTAGGATGGATCCCAGGCATTTGTGTTACTTGAAGCTGGATGCTGTGTTTAGGCCTTGTTGTCCTGTTTAGAAAATTAAAACAGAAAGGGTTACTCCTGATATGGGCCAACAAATTCAATCTTGGTTTATTTCATTGGGAACATGTGCAGGAAGTAGTTCTGAATGGAGACTATGACTCAGGGTGACTGGGTCTGGTTTTGTTTGAGCCAAGACAGGAGTGATTCCCTTGCGACTAATCCAGTGCTAACAGTAGAGGTAAATCCTTATCAGAAGTCTAGATGCATAAGGCAAAAACCAAGCAAAAATACATTTGACCACAAGCTTTGCCCCACAAAGGACCACTTTCATGCATGCAACTAAAACAGAACAGCTGGCTTTAGTGTCTCTCCTTCAATGAAAAGGCAAGGAAGAGAATCTCTAGAGAGCAGTGTGTGGAGTGGTCCTGTACCTCATAAATTGTACAACTGTTCCTGCCTGACCATCAAGGCTGTTCTAGCCAGCGTCACTTCTGCTTTTTTCCTCAGTCTCTCTTTTCAGCTGGCACTGTGTACACTACTGTGTACACTACCATGTAGTAAAGTGCTGCTGCAGTTGGTGGTCTATTGGCAGGCGCCAAGCTGGTTTTGTGCCTGCTGGCAAACTGGCTGTGCTAAGCACATGTGTTTTTCCTTGTACAGATTTATTGACTGAACAGGAACTGTAGAACAATCTGGAAGAGCTATTGCAAGAAAAGGGGAAATAATATTTTTTTTTTTTTCATGAACTGGCTTCTCCATATTCTTGTTCATATTTGTTAGCAATGGTGTGATCTTTTTACAGGGGCTTCTGATTCCTTTTGCTCAGTATTAGAGTCCTAGTCTCTTCTTGTTGTTTGAGAGTGGTGTGCTGCTTGATATTAAAGATTTTGCCATCTAGATCTCTCTTACACCAGCAACCTGATGTGAACTCATGCCAGGAGAGGTAACTTAAATGCTGGTAATTCAGGGAATGCAGAAAAAATGTAAAGAATGCTGGCACAGAGGGAAGAGCAGTGCAAACAGCCTGTGCTTTTGTTGTTTCTTCTGTTTGTTTTGGTTTTTTTATTTTATTTTTTTTGTTGTTGGTTTGTTTTTTCTGTTAGTGGATCTATCGAGATGGTCATGGTATTTGGGAAGGTAGAGTTCAAGACTGTCTATTTTAGGATGGAGAAGTAGAGTTGTCTTTTGAGTTGCTTTTTTTCAAAGTTGATTGTGTTATTACAGCCTCCAAGGTTGAATGATAGTATCTTTGTCTGAGTTACATGCATGACATTAGCTTCTTACGCTAGGAAGATGAGAAATGCTTACTGTTATCCCCTTGGTCATGGCTGCCTTTGAAGCATTCTGATATTTTGCTCAGGTGAGGCATTGACTGGATTTTCCTGTCATGGTTTATTTCTCTTGCATTGCATTTGAACCTGTTTGAATTTCAGTTTTAGTTTGGTTGGTTTTTTTCTTCTTTTTCCTCAGAGTACCTAAGTAATGGGTTTTGTTGACTTCATAGGTTCACACAAGCATATTGCTCTTTACCATCATCCCAGACTTTTTCAGAAACAAAACTTTAGACCTTATGCCACCAAAAACACTTCTTAAGTTACATTATTTATCATTGAGAAGTAGCATAAATACTTACTAACTGTGTTTGAAAACTTCAGAATTAACCAGCATCTCTTTTGGCTTGCCTTTGTACTTCTTTTCATCCATTGAAATGGCAGCTCCATAGGAGGTCCCATCATTCTTCAGTTGCTGAAAGAGGTAGGTTGCTGCTTGGGTGAGGCAATGTACACTCTTCTCCCTCTCCCTCTCTCTCTGAAGAGGCCTAATTTTCTGACCCTACTGCGAAACCTCAGCTTTTGTTGCAGAGAAGATGCAGACAGAACTGTTATGTATTCCTGAATGATGAGGGTACTGGAAATTAAAAATGTATTATCTGTGAGTGCAAAGAAATGAAGATAGAACCAAGTGCTGAATCAAGGGCTTTGTCCTTCCCTCAAGGTCAGTGTGTTCAGCCCATGCTGGAAACTGTGGTTGAAACCTTAACCTTGGTTTCTGTCTTCAGCCTTCTGTAACACCAACCACAGGACCATGAACGCTTCTTGACATAACCCTAAATTCAACTCTTAGTCTCTCAACCTGTGACCTCTGATCCCATAATATTTAGTAATGGCTTCACTGGCATAACAGTTTCTGAATTAAAGGTGAACTAGCCCAGGAATCCAGCTGGAAGGAATGGCAGTGACTATGATAATAGAGAAAATGAGGATTATGTTAATTTCTTCTCCTTCGGTCTCCTTGGAATAAGAGCTGTACAGAGCAACTTCCATGAAGTTGAAAAAGATGAGGAGGTGGTATGGCAGGAGAATTCAAGCAGTATAAGCAGAAACTTGGTATCGTCTGAGCACTTTGATAATTTCTGTAACCAACACTAGAACTTTTAATTCCATGTGCCACCCGAGGAAGGAGGATATCTAGAGCAAGACTCCTGTTACTTTACTGTACCTTTTGCTCTTGCCTATTATTCTCTGTCCTCTCCTACCACATGGATGTCACTTCATTTTTCTGCCAATTTAGCTAATAGCTTTCTAAGTAAATCAGTGTCTTGAAAATAATGTAAACAAGTAAATCTTATCCTGAAACAGAACTGTGGAATTTGTGTGATATTTGCTGCTTTCACATATTTTGTTGTGCTCTTGTGACTTCTCAACCCACCAGGCTTGTAGTTGCCAGCACTTTAATTCCAGAATGCTGAAGAATGTGAAAGGAGTTGGTTAGTCCAGTCTGAACACATGAGCCATCCACACAACTAGTATCTTTGCTAGTTCGCTCAGGACAGAGACGAAGGAACAGTGGGGTCACAGGAGATGCATTTCCTAGTAGCTTTGGTCAATAACAGAAGTTTGGAGAAAACTATGCTCTTTGCTTACTCTGTGACATCTATCAACATCTGTTCCTTCTCTACCTTCACAGAGAATAAAATGGAGTTATTATAGTCTCACTTCCTAGAGGAGAGAAAGTTGAGAGGAGAAGAAAGAAAAAGGCGGTTTATGTTGAAAGAGATTAAGGCACAGCATGGAATTGTCTGAAAATTCCTGTATTTTTTCAGAGGAAGCAAAACAATTTTGGAGCAAAACATCAATTTGGCACACGCTGGATAACATACCTTCATCAAGAGCCACAGGGAGATGAAATCAAAACCTAAATAACTGTAGTAGCGATTCCTGCTGCAGCTGACTTGGAAGTAGATAGTTTCCTTCATGCTTAGTTCTCCCTTGCAGGCCATTTAATGTAATGGATACAACATAAACCTCAAATGAAAACTAGGCTTCACCACATTGAATAAGTACTCCCATATATCACCAGTTCCAATCAAGCCTGCCAAGTCCTAGCTGTGGCAGTGTTTGTGAGGCCCCTCTTTGGCTCTGCAACCTGCAAGAGCATTTATGGGGTAAAAAGACCAAGAAATGCCTCCATTGTGGGCTTTCATGTGAATATACACTGCCTTAAACTTTAGTCTATATATGTAGGCACAAGAGGGCATCAGCTGTGTTCCTCTGTGTTTGTTTATGAGCCCTGAGAACAAAGTTCTCTATTTCTCCCCCAGCTCACTTGTCATACTTCTGGAGCCCAGATAAACTGAGTTGCCCTTTCTGTCTCTTGGGTCCCAGGATGAAGCAGCTTCTTCCCAGAAATTATCCTCTATGTATAAAGCTCATTTATTCCTTAGTTTATTATTTTCAGTCATTCTGTCCTCTTTCTGGAATCTCTTTAATACAGGGATGTAACTTCTGTGTCACTTGCCCTACATGTAGTTCATAGTTTCAGACTATACCTCTGACAGACCTGTGGCTTTGAGTTGTTGATGAATGCAAATTTCTCTGAAATCATAATTTAGAAGTTCCTCTGTGCTCTTATGCCCATAAGAGGAGTCTTTTTTACTCCCTGTGCCCATCCCCTCTGTGCTTTTTTGTAATGAATGATTGTACCCAAACAGTTGGGAAGGTTGTGTAGTGCCAAATGGAATCAAGATCTGGAGAGATCCCTCATTTTTATTTGCTTATGATGAGCTCTGACTCCAACAAACTTAGGAGGCTTTGCTGGCCTTGACTCAGTGGACACTCCCTACCCCAGTAGGAGTAGCTTCTTTTCTTGCATTTAGTGGGAATGTGCCAGTGGAAGCTGTAAGTAAATGCTAAAGACTAAGCTGGATTTTTCATTACCATATCCAGCAAGAAGGCTTAGCATTGCCATCTGAGTAGAAGACACTGTCTCTAAAGGCAGAAAACAGCAAAGCTTTGAGGCAGCAGATTGCTTTCCTTGCTGATTAGGGCTAGGCCACAAAACCTTTCCTTTCTTTTGAGTTAGTTTATAGTTGTCAGATTTAACATTTTTCGTGCACTCAGATGCACTTGTCTTCTATTACAATAATGGCAAAAGTACTGGGTGGTTTAAGATTTCTGAAGCAATTAGGGGACTGAGGCTTGGGAGGCAGGGACGGAGTTAGGCTTTTCTCGGTGATGACCAGTGATAGGACAAGGGGTAATGGGTGTAAATTGGAGCATAGGAAGTTCAAGGTGAATATCCGAAAAAAATTTTTTACTGTGAGAGTGACAGAGCACTGGAACAGACTGCCCAGGGAGGTTGTGGAGTCTCCTTCACTGGAGACATTCAAAACCCACCTGGATGAGTTCCTGTGTGATGTACTCTAGGTGACCCTGCTCTGGCAGGGGGGTTGGACCAGATGATCTCTCGAGGTCCCTTCCAGCCCCTAAGATTCTATGATTCTATGAAAGCTCTTCATGGTATAGTCTACCTAGTTATGCACAGACGTTCCTTTATGTCCATCACAATTCTTCAGTCCAAAATTGTATGTATTCAAGATGCCTTTTTTCTTTTTAATTGTCCATATCCAGGATACAATTTTTCTTTTGCTTCCTGCTCTTCAAAGACAGATTTTTCATAATATCAGGTCTGTCATACACAAGTCCCATGTGCAATACACAGGGAAAAGTCCCTGATTTTAATGCACATATCACTACAAGCAGTTTTCTGTACTTGTTCAAGTTCCAGTACATGAGAGGTATTATATTTTAGGCTTCATGGCAGAGACAGTTCTCTCCAGACAGACACTCACCTACATGTGGAGTCCTGTGATAAGAATGGGCTTGTGGCACTCAGTGCAGCACCAGCACTTTCTCTCCCTAGGCTCCCTTCCAGTAGGTGCAGCTGGTTGGCAGCTGTAGCTCCCAGCTCCCTGGCCAACTGTGTAAGAAGTAGCAGTCACTATGCTGCAAATGTGAGACCCAGATGCTGTGAGAGGAGCATGAGATGGGTGCCAGGTCTCACACTCTGTGTCTAAGAATCAATAGGGTTGTGTAAACAAATGTAAATCTAGATCTGGGCTCACATTCCAGACTTTGGGTGTGAAGAAGCCGGGAGTTTTACCAAAGTACCTGTGTAGCTACAAGGCTTTTGTGCAGTGATTCGCTGTGTTGTAGTTCTTGTTGCTTTACTGTAAAACTTATGGACAGATTTTTATATGATGTAAAGCAATTCAGTTCCACTGAAGACACTAGTGAACTTACATCATTCTACATTGCCTGAAATTTGGCCTGTGTAGTATTTTCTGTGTCTGTGATGGTGGTTGGCTTCTGAATATCCCAAGCAGAGCACACTGGCTGCCTTTCTAAAATTCAAGAAGGTTGTGGTCAATGGTGGGAATACCTGAAAAGAATGTTTGAGTGTGTTCTCAATATGATTTACTTACAGTAGACATGAAATACCTGAGAAAGTCCTATTTACTGGAACACGTTTTTAACAGGGTAATCCTGATGTGTCATGACTGAGGAAATCTAGGACATAAGAAGAGAAGTATTATATTTTGGAAGCACAAGAGATACGTATCTTGGGATGCAAAAAAAAAGGGGAAAGAACAGATCCTGCCACTAGAGAATGGATGTGCTAAGATGTCAGTCTTGTCTTTTCCCTCTACTGAATGCTTGGAAGCTGTCGTGATATCCTTATCAGCTTATTTGATAACACTGTCTTCTTTTGGCATAGTTGCAAGTGTAAGGCAGCTTTACATAAAATGAAAGAAATAATGTAAAATTGTACTGTGGTATTTTTCCTTAGTAAAACATCATTAATATTTGAATAGTGGTGTTACAGCTATAACAAAGAGCCTGGAACTTTCTGGATTGAGTCTGCAATCTGCAGAGGTGATAAACCCCTGAAATTGTATTGATAGCAGGAGTCATACTTGCTAGCTGGAAGGATCAAATTAATTTATCTTTATTTCAATTTTTCTGGGACTTTTCCAGCTCCACTTGGACAGATACAAAGTAGAGAATTTCCTGCTTTCCTTCTAGAATAGAATTAGCATTGTCATATAGTTGCTGTCACTTTGATGCCTGTTGATTTACAGGCTCTGCCCTCTCCAGTAGAAAAAGAACCACAAGGAGCACTACAGGGTTGTCCTATTTTTCCACTGCTTTGAAAGGACTTCTTCAAGTATGATTCCTGCCCTTCTGCAGTTTCTGTCCTTTCTTTACTTCTCTTTATTAGTGTCTTACATTTTTAAATCTATTGAATCTATTAAGACCTTATTCTAGAGAGGGTATTTTAATCTATATTTGATCTGCTGGAGACTCTGTGAATCAGTTCAGAAAAGTAATTTGTGATGAGAAGGTGCCACCTGGCAGAGGAAAGTACTACATCATGCAAAGAACATGATGGCCACCTTATAACTGGACAGTAGTTTGCGATAAGAAGGGACAAAGTTTTCCAAAGTGTTGAAGAAAAAGACACAACAAATGAAGTAGCTGTGGTGCTGAAGGGAGAGCAAAGGCAGGGTGCAAAGATGGAAGTTACATGACATGAATGCTAGGCCAAGATGATCTTTTGGATATGCTTTTGGAGGGAGAGCTTACATGTTGATGAGCGGAGGTTGAATGACAGATGTCTGTTACTTCTGCAGCTCATGGAAGAAGGGCCCAGTCAGAGATGCTGTAGAAGATATGATTTGTCATTTAGCCCAATGTCCTGGTTTGAGCCAGGATGAAGCCAATTTTTCTTTTTACTGATTTTTTTTTTTCCCTTGTTGTCGGACCTGAGTCAAACGGTGACACCCCATTCGAGCAAGAAAGGGGGAGGCAGGTCCCTGTGTTGGTGAAGACCTTTAAAAAGTTATAACAAAATAGCAATGTAAAAGTAACCACCTGAAGCTGAGTAAGCACTGAACAGGGAATTTGTGGAAGAGGGTGTGATACAAGTGTTTTTCAGGATATGAGTTATCCCTACTGAGGTAGACTGTAACTGGGCTTTAGGAGGAACTGTTAACAAGATAATTGAATGGAGAAGTATGTGATAATCATGAAGGATCATCTTTTTAATCTGTTGCCTATATTTGCTCATCTAGTAGCAAGTTATATCAGATAAAAATAATTGTTCAGATAGTGTATTGTACAGCCTGAAGGAGAGTGGGGGAAAGGTATTATTATTATGTCATGCCTTTATGTCCTTCTATAGGTGGATTGTGTCTCCAAACAGTGATCAAGGTTGTTTATCATTCAGGGAAACTATAAAGGTAATCTGGGACAGCTCTTCCAGTGTTGAAAGGAAACGGCCTTTTTCTCGTCATGTGTCCGATCTCCATGACTCCAACAGGGTGCCACGAGTGAGGCTGTGTGGGTGGAGTAGTGCCCTTTTAGGGTTCAAGGTCTTCAGGTCGCCAGTCTCCTGGCATCTGCCTCCTTACTGAGTGAAGCAGAGTTTTTAATGTCATTAAATATAGGAGGTGAGTGTTCCTTCTACTCATCCCTGCAGCACCAGGTGGGAGCGGCACATGGAAGGCAAGTGTCAGAAGGTGCTTTTTCTGTCACTTGCCACACCAGGTTGCCTTCGCAGCCGCTCTGTCTTTGGTGTGTTTTGTCCAGAGGAAGTACAGACAGATGCCTCGCATCTGGTGCTGGGACACCACTGACCCAGCACTTTTAATGCTAGGTACCTCATTTTCTGTAAATAGAACAGTCAGTAAGCTGGCTGGGAGGAAAATATATTTCAAGAGCAATATGTCTTTTTCCTGACTACCTCTGCAAGCTTATATAACTCGTTTCATGCATTTGTGAGTTTGTTTCCCTGGTTTGAAACAGAAAATAGTATTGCTTCTTAAACCAGTTATAGTACAGAATTGTAGCCACATTGAAAATGTGCTGAAAAGATGCAGCACATGTAGGTCATAGGCAGTACAGGAGTCTTTCAGTGGCAAAATTAATCATATTTTATGATCTTGGGATGCAAACCTCTACTATGAACCTCCTGTCATAGACATTGCCCTGCTCTTGTCTACCTGTTCTTTGTTTTAGGGAGACAAGACTCTACAGCCTTCCTGGGCAGACTGGCTTTCACATGTGGACCCAGAGTTGTATGCAAAAAGGCCCTTCTTAACACTTGTATATTTTATGTGCTTCTATATTAAAAACACTTAAGGGCACCTTTTAATTTTGCAGCTTCCCATAATTTGTTGACCAGATAAAGGGACAAGCTGCCCAGACTTATAACACAGACATATTTTGAAAATAACTTAGCAGTGTGCACAACAATGTTATGCAATGGCTTACTAGGTGGAAGTTTGAAGAATAACTTCTCCAGAGGAATTTATAAGGGGAAAGCAGATTGCAGTTTCCCAGTTTGGAAGGTGTCCAGGGAGATCCCTGAGTCATGGAAAATCCATTGGGATTGCTTTAGTGGCTGTGTTTCAGCATTACATATTGTACAGGGAGCAACAGCTGGACGGGTTTGTTGGTCGGTGTAAAGTTGTTGGCTTCAACATTAATTATGCGAGAGAACTTTTGGATTACAAAACCTTAACCAGATAGTAAATGCAATTGTGACTTGTTGTTAGGAGATTAGTTCATTCTACAATGCAAATGCTCATCCTTCTCTTATTCCTGTTGCTGTATTTTGTGAAATATTTTCATTTTAAAAAAATACAAAATTCCTAGAAATATTTAGAGAAAAACATCTTGGATGGTGTTTTCTTAAGCTCAGTGATGCTAGTGCAGTAGTTGCTGTTTTGATTATCAGAATACTTGAGCAATGAGACAGGACAGGGTGTGAATGAATGACCAAATATACTGTCATGCCTTCAATTCACTGTTTGACTGTGGAAATACTTGGTTTATGTGAGTGAAGAGCATTGTGGAATTGTCCTCCACCTCACCTCAGAGGAGTTATGAGTCTTCTGTTACATGAATGTTCTTCTAGCTGGTCTGGAGTGATCAATAATAAATGCAGCTCATCTCCCTTTATTGAGTTAGAAGTTAAGAGTGAGAAGGGGACTGATAGACTGCTCAGTCTATTCTGTGTCTGAAGTCTTTGCTGTAAACTGTAGAACAAGCCTCTTGTTATGGGGCTATCTAGCTGAGAGGTTTAGTCTCTGGTACAATTTAATTTGTAAATGCAAAGGAAGTCCTCTAAGTTTAGTGGTGTTAAGGACATTATGATCTCTAGTTTGCACTACTAAATCAGAAGTAATTATTCAGAGACCAAGAGAAGAACTAAAGCCAGCTTCTGCTTTCACTTCTGTCTGTGCAAACCTGAACTAGTGCCAGAAACAGTGTAGATTTATTGCAATTCCTTTGAGTTTACCCTGTATATAAGTTTAAGCATGTGTGTCTGAGCTGTGCAACCAAAGCTTGATAAGAAGTTAATTTTGCCCATTACATTCTTAAATGACCTCTCAGTTCCTCCTGGCCTTTTACGTAATATTTTATCAGAGATTTAAAGGTCAGCCAAGCTCTGACTTACCCTTGTTTTCCTCCATACACGCATATGGCAAATAGGATGCACACAAGAGGATAAAGCTGGGAGGAGTGGAGGAGGTGGCACTGACGCCCCTGGAAATTCAGCCTTCCTTTGGCACAGGGCCACAGCAGCAATTCTCAGCCGGCATTCTGAGGGCTGAGCCAGCAGGGCTGTGTTTGGGCAGGAAGCGATCAGAGAGGTGTGTGCCTGTGTGCTTTGGCACAGTCCAGGCTGTGAATTGCTCCAGCCTAGGAACCTCCTCTGGACTCATTAGTATTAAAACAGAACAGAGGAGACTTTGTAGGGAGGGAGAGGGTGGGGAAGCCGGAAAGGTAGCAGTTTAGACGGCAGTTTCCTAATAACCTTTCCCACACCTACCTTCCCGTGCAGGGTCTCTTCTAAAGGACCTTGGCATGAAAAGCAAACCCTGGCGCAGGTAGGGGGAAGGGAGGGGAAACTGAGGGGAGGAGAAGGAAAGGAAATGAGGGGCGGGGAATGGGTACTGTGCTGAAACTGCAGATTTTATTGTTATTTAGTGTTATATATGGTGATACTAAAATAACTCTCTCAAAGAAAGCTTCACTATACTGTGTATAATCAGAATGTGCAGGTAAATGTTATTTGCCCTAGAGGACTTGCAACCTGTCACAATAAAAAGATGTATCAGAGGTCTAATTGCTTCAGTTCATTTTGGTGCTTTCATTAAATTGTCTGGATGGTGGAATACAGAACATAACTATTAACTTTCCACATGTCACTAGGCTGTAAACACCGTAGATGTGTTAAAAAATAAGCTTAAAAGAAGACAGAGAAATTGTGTGAAAAAGGATGAGATTCAACGGGCACAATTAAAATCTGCTCCCTTTAGGAGCAAGGTAATTTGGGATGGGAAGCAGCCAGGTGGCTCACGAGTGAATATAATTCATGCAGGTTTTGAGGTTTTTTTTAAAATAAAAATAATTAAAATAATAAATTGTCTTCCTGGAATATATAACCAGGAATGCAGTCTGGAAGAGGGATTAAGTAACCTTTGTGCTCAGTATTGGTGAGGTCTCAGCTGTCCCCACTTTTCAACAGTGCACTTCAAGAAAGATGTACTTTGACCAGGGAGAGCCCGGAAGTCAATTAGAAGAGGAATGAAAGGTCCAGAGGACATGACCTCTAAGAAAGAGTGAAGGAGCTGGGCTTGTTTAGCCTCAAGACAGAGGACTGAGAAAGGACACTATAACAGCCTTTAATAGGCTTGAAAACTGTTATCAAGAGGAAGGAAAAGATCTGCTCACCATGTAGTTGATAGGGCCGGAAGTAATAGGCTTAAATTGCAGCAGCAGGGATTTAGATTAGACATGAGCCTAACTATTCAGTTTTCATCCCCATTCCTCTCAGTGGACTGATTCCAATTCACTGACATGTTCATGCAGCCTATCATAACAGAGAAAGCAGTGATGATAATAAACTATTTTAATTGCTGTCCTCATATGCCCACCCATATCCATTGAGCATCCCTCATGATCTACCCATATTATAACCCTGCATATATGAGAATGTGTATCCAAGTCATGATCTCTCTCTCTTTCTAAACATCTGTGTAGCTTATTGCATTAAGAGGTACTGGTTTTCCTCATTCTTTCTCTTTCTATTTGGCCCAGCAAATTGTTATCTCATACATATGGTTTGCCTGTGAAGGGCAGAAAAATGAACAGCAGATGCTTCCAGTGGCCTGTGAAAGGGGACTGTCACAATAGGCCTTGCTGGTTATGTATCCTTGTATGCTGTCGAGTCCCAGAGAACTTCGATGAGTAGAGAGAGAGAGGATTTAGTCCTTCTTCAGGGAACAAAGAAGCAATTAACCAATGATTAAGGAGGAAAAAAGGAAGCAGTACAGTGGTGATGATGTGTGTGTTTGATAGGGGAATGTTAATTTACTTCTTATGAGATAAATTTCTTTGCCAAAAAAGCAATGCCCTTTATTGGATGAAAATCTTACTCCTCTGCTGAGCCTTAAGAATGAGTAACTTCTGTGTTGGCACGGTAGAAGAGAAGCACATCTTTGAGTACTTAAATACCAGGTGCTTTCTGTCTTCTACTGTTATCATTGAGAATCTAGTGATTTGGGTCCCTGGTACTGAAGGGGTTTTAAAGGCACAACTCTTTGAAAAGGCAAGTAGGAAGTAGAATATAATGCGATTCACAGCCTTTTGTTTGTCTGTTTTTATGCTTTACAGTCAGATTAGTGGCAGTAGCTAAAATGCAAACATTGCTTCCTATGTCAGTAGGCTGTGTGAACAACTCATGTACACAGTGGTTTCATAATGCATAAAATGTAACAATAAAACATTGTAGGTATGGACACATGTTCTGTCATATGTCTTATCTAAATAATTTTTGTGTATGTAAGGTGCCAGTGGCATATGTGTATGCAAACGCATGGAAACTCAATGTAATTTTCCAGTAATCCACCTAATTCTTATCACTTGGAAAACTGATCAAAAAGTAAAAATCCAGCCTCATATGGTGTGTTGTTTCTGTGTGCTTTACAAAGGCTGCTTTAAATTACAATGGTTAGGATGAGGTAGAAGAGCTTGAGGTGGGGGGAAACTGTTTTATTTTGGGGGTTGTTTTGATTTTTCTTCTTGGATTGTCAGTGGACCTGGGGCATGTGTCAGGTGCCCAAGTAGGAGCTTTTAACCAATGTGCTGCATCTGGAGATGTGAAAGCTGTGTGCATGCTAGTGCTGCTGCCTGTTGAAAGAGCATCTACCATCAAGTTCTGCTGTGGGTACAGCCCTGCAGTTGTGCCAGGCCCAGCCCTAAGAAGGTAGGGATGGGCACTGGTTGTTGTCTAAAGAAGGAAGTTCTGTTTCACTCCTCTTGATGCCTGCCTCGATCACACTCTAGTGTTTGCAGTTGAATATTAGGTAAAGCCTATGAAATGTTTATCTTTATAGGAAGCTTTGCTAAGTGTTTTGCTCTGCTCTTTGCTGAAGTTTGTAAATTAGTGTAGCCAATTTGTGCGGTCAAATGAACATCATTCAGTGACACTTCAGACAGGCAGTCCTGCAGAATGCTTTATCAACCTCCTCAGTATTGGAAATGTGCAATCTTCCCGCAGCCTGTCCCTTACATGTCAGCTTGGTGAGTTGGACTGGACAAAGTAATGGAAGGAAAACTGTAGGGGAACAATCCTATACTGGCCCCTGGAGGTGGACACAGTGATTAAATAGGAAAGGTTTTTCTCTTCTGAAGGTTTCATAAGCTGTTTGCAAAGAGACTGAGTTCTTGAAGAAGATGGGTTTTTTTGTGTTTTGTTGTTTGTTTTTGTTTGGTTGGTTTTTTTTATTAACTCACTGCAGTTATCTCTGAAGCAGTTTTTTTGGACATCTGTTTCTGGAACTGTGATGAGAGTGTATCTTTTTCCATACCACCCTGACTTCTATAACTGATGGGCAGAGGCACAGCTTGAATGTGAGCCATCAGACTAACATTTTCATTATTTGCTAATAGATCCTGGCATAGGCAGCATGATCTGAAAAAATTAAGGTTCCTGGGGCTGTTGTTAGTGTAAGTGTGTCTCTTCAGGCAATGTAAGTCATGTGTTAGCAATGTGGTCCTACTCAGTTCACTAGTTAACTCTTTGATAGTTCTTAATTGGATTCGCTACTGCAAAGGCTTGTAATGTGCTGCTGAAAACCTCCTCCCTGATATCTTCCCACTGCTTCCCCTTCCTCTACAGTCCCAACCATCTCAGTGCCATTTATCTTGTGTTAGCTTGAGTTGTACTTCTGCACTGATTAAACCACCATAAACTCTTCCCTGAAAGTGATTGCACATGAACATCAGCCTTCTCTGGGGCCTGGCAGTGGATGCTGGATGAAATCCCACGGCGTGTCACAAGCACTCTTTACTTTGTACAAAATTTATATAAATTCATCCAGGGCATGAGGCTGTGAGCTGTGCTATGCCACCTGGGAGCATCAGTGCAAGTGGATTGTGGCCCTTTTGGGGACAGACATCTGTATAAATTACGTTGGGGAACCTGAAGCAACAGGTATCACACTGAACAGGTATTTTAGTATACTTCATTTTATAGCTTGGGTACGTTGTTGTAAGTTGGGTATGTTGTACGATGCTGTTAAGAGACTGAGAGAGAGTGATTGATGAGATGGGTAATGGAGAGTGCACTTTTGTGTGGCAGGAGAGAGGATCAAAGGGAGTGAGAAAAAGAGAAAAGGTAGATATATGCAAGAGAAAGGTAGAAAGAAGGAATGGGAATGTGAACTGGAAGCAAGATAAGAGTGGTATATTCATACAGTGCAAGGCCATAACATAAAAATGAACATATCATTGGAACATAAATTTTTGAGGTGAGTATGCAAGCAAGTTACTAAAATAAAAAGCCTTAAAATAATGGAGGTTTTCTAGAATGTGTAAAGGCATCTTAATATTATTCTGACTTCCTCAGTTTTGTTCCCCATTGAATGATTCACAAAAAAACATTAAGGATGATGCTGATGTTACTGAGAAAATGGAAAATTTTGGAGCTGCATTAAAAAAATATTTGCAAATACCAATGTTATCCCCATCTTGAAAGGGATATTAACTCACCTGCATCACAGAATCAGCCATTTTTTTGAGGCAGGGGGTTGGGAAGTGATTGACCATTTACAGAGTTTGCTCTGTTGCTTTTTGCTCACAGAGCTTTTACACAGCTCTCTGAAGCTTTTTGTGCTGATCACAGGTCAGTTAACTGCCAGTATCATCTGGCCTGAAAGTTCTAAAGTTTCCATGTTGAGTTTAACAACGGAGAGTAAAGTTTAACATTTCTATGGAGCTTTGCAAGTTTGTGTCATCTTGAGGATTTGGTTCCTATGGTGCTTTTCACTGCTGAGACCTGGCTGTCCTTTTGCTTGAGTACCCATCCACTGTTTATAAAACCAAACAGTGCAATAGAAGTCTAATCAGACATGTAATTAGGCATCTCTGAACAGCAGAGGTGATGAAGATTATTTGCTAATGTATTACATCGTAGAGTTGAATTCTGTGGTGTAAAATAAAGATTGTTTCCATGCCAAAACTGTTTCCTCTGGGGATGGAAAAAGGATTTTGTTCTTTAATAATTCTTTAATAATTGCCTGAATGTGTTTGTAGACATAATAAACATTTAAAAAACGAGAATATGCTTTTAGTTGCTATTAATTTCTCTCCATCACAAAAAAAGCCCTTAAAGGGGAATCATAGGCCTGAAATGGGAACTCATTTAAAGGATGTGCTGTAAGAGAGATTATGACCCAAAGGCAAAAATTATAGCAGACAAAAAAGTATAACTCAACTATCTGTAGCTGAACTTGTAAGAAATAGATGAAATGAGACAGGTATCCAAGCAAACATAAGAAAATATACAAAATCTTTTTTCCCTCCTAACAAAATTTGTGTTAGGTCCATATTAATGAAGTTATTGCCTGTAGGTAAATTAAACATATCATGTTGGAATTGTGTGTTTCATTACGCTGGAAATACTATGCACAATTTATTATATGTTTACGTAGACAAAAGCAAACCAAAAAAAGTAACAAAAAAAAATCACTCCGATAACCAACAGCACCAGCTTTTCAAAGATACTTGGTTGGTAATTTTGGATAGTTGTTTTTTGTCTTTTACAAAATAAAGCAGTTGTCTGACCTTAAGTAACTGGGAAGTTCCCTGGTGATCAGGAAGTCCAGTAGTCAGTGGAACAAGTAGAACTAGAAACTAGACCTGAGGAAATCTTACATGAGGGTCCAAATATCCCTGGAGAACCAAGTTTGAGGCTTTTGGTCTCCAGCATTCTGACTTGAAGCCAAGACATGCTTGAACCCTGAAGCCCTGATAGTCTATGATACTCTTGAAGTTTCCATCCTACCTGCTGTGTCTTCAGCATCAGTATATTGAAAATGGGAAGCCTTATTGTGTCTTTCAGTATCTTACAAAGTTTGCCTTTTAAACTATTTTAAGACTTAAATTCCAAAATTCCTATGGACTGTGTAAATCTTACTGTAAGACCAGTTGAAGCAAACTGTTGAAGGAGCATTCTCAAAATATTACTTTTGCTCTATATTAATTGAATTTCACATCACTAAGAAAAGTTCTCCCCAGTCTAGGTGTGAAACACTTTTCTGTTCAGTTCTTCCAGGGCTTTGAGTGATACTGTTATCAAGTCGACGGCTACACAGCACCATAGCCAGCTTTTACACTTCAATGAATGGTCTCAAAAACAAGGGACATAATGTGGTTTTAAATCCCACAAAATACTGGGTTTATCTTTCTTACCCATTCCTCCTTCTTGTTCCCTTTCTTTCTCTCTGTCTCTTATTTCCTTGGGTTGTAGCCATTTTGAATGGAGGCCACCATCCCTTTTGGCCTGAGAACAAAACTGGAAATATCTGAAACTCAATCCAGCTCGAGTACATTTTAAATGTTTTATCATTTAAATTGAATCTCTGTAAGTAAAAAAAAAAAATGCCCACATGAAAGTGAAATTAACTTGAATGTATCCCTCTTTCAGCAAAAAAAACCCCAAAAACCCAAACAAAATAAAAAGAAAATAAATAAAGGAGATGTGTGTGTGGAATATTAACTGGAGGTACATCACATTTCCTTTAGGTCAGCCTGGCAAATGTCTTTTTAATCTGTGTTTCACAAGAACATTTGCAACTTGAAGTATTTTTAAGAGCCAGGAGGCTGAGCTCTATTGTTCAGGGTCATGCTGGCATGAATTGCTGGAACCAAAGTGCTCATCCAAGACGTAGAACAGGAGTTACTTCATTTCTGTTGGGAAGCTGGCACAGGTGATGAAGGAGGATGTTTTTGCCCCTTTGTTCTTACCAACCTTTTTTTTCTTGCACTTTACATTTGCTCCTTGGGTGTTCAGTCATGTCAGCTTCCTTAGCCTGGTTCCAACCCCAGTGTTGATGGCTGCATTCAGAGCTTGTAGTTCTTCCCGTTTCCTGCCGCAATTCCTTTTTCCTTCATTAGCTGCTTGCTGTTACTGACCTTACTCTAGATCCTTACGTTCTACATACTGACAGACCTGCCACTGCTATTGGGTCAGAAAGACCTATTAATCAAGCAGATTACCCTTCTAAATTTTATTCTTTCTGTTGTTTCTCCTGTTTTCCTCCAAAGTAGCAAGTTTTCTTATGTGCCATCCGTTATGTTCCCAGTCAGAATAGGAAAATAGTCTGCCTGATCCAGGATCTTCTGTTTTAACTGGATCCAGCGGTTTCTTGTGCAGTCATGATGGTCTTCTGATCTCCTATTGAAAGGGGCTGGAGGTGGGAGAGGTAAGATGATGTGAAGTCTTCCAGAAGAGAAGTTCATGTCTCTTGTATTTTGCAGAGATTTCATGGTTCCTTATAGGGCGAGGTTTCATTAATGGGCATGTAGGTCTCTTCAGTTCCTCCCACTCCTTTGTTCCTCTCAGTGAAGTGTTCCTCTCAGTGATCACACTCGCTGAAGACTAACCTCATGGAAGAGTGTTGAGGAGCTTGGTTGCTGCTTTGCGTTCTTTGAGAAGGTGTCTCTTTCACTTCTGAGTATTTATGCTTGTTACCTGCCCATTTCACTTGGGAGTAAGTTACCTGAGCTAATGTGATGACTTGTAATGTTCTTCTGGCTTAATCTACCCTCCTGAGTCACAACAAAGTAGGGTGTGGATGCGCTTAGTCCATTCTGGATC
This sequence comes from Chaetura pelagica, assembly GCF_000747805.2. Lineage (NCBI taxonomy): Eukaryota > Metazoa > Chordata > Aves > Apodiformes > Apodidae > Chaetura > Chaetura pelagica. Next base: position 60,145 of record NW_009953067.1, read on the forward strand.
TTCCATCCTTTTAAACTACGTTTTTAGGCTTCTGTCCTGAAAAGAATGTCATGCTATCAGGATGCAAAATCGCATGAGTGGAAGTTGTATATATATTCTTATTACCCCATGGAAGGTGGAGTGTTTTTTTGACCCTGACACTGCCAGTGTCCAGGACAGCATCTAGAAGCTGCTAACTGGCAACATCCTGCCTTCTGGGTGTTGTAAGTCAATAGGAGCATTCTTTTAATGAAATAGTTGTCTTGAACTATATTGACTAAGATCTTCACTGAGTTTTGTGCACATCTTCTGGAAAGGGCTTTTGCTGCTTGTCTGATCTTCCATCAGACTCCAGAAAGAGCAATGTGAATTTGAAAACCAAGTTAGTTGCTCTTTATTGAAATAAAATTTAAAAAAATTAAATAAATCATTAAGTAGATGAATAAAACAATCAGTTTCACTGAGCCCAGCCAGTTCCTTTCAGTTGTGTATTCTGGCCTCTTCGGTGGTTCTTTCAAACCTGGCATTTTTTATTCCCTGTCTGCCCCTCCTTTCCCTCCCACATGCTTGACCTCCAACAGCATTCCTCTGCTTGTCTTAAGACCTTACATGTCGTTTCACTCTCCCTCTCCCCCTAAGAATGTGATCCTGGCCTGAGCTTTCTAATTGTGTGTAGCAAGGATAAAACTCCTTGCCTCGCTTGGCTGCCCCCTTGTTTGGAAACTCACCCTAAACATTTCCACATGGTTTGCAGTCTTTTTGCACAGCTAAAGTTTTTGGGGGTTGTTTTGGTGTGTTTTGTTTTGGTTGTGGTTTTGTGGTTTTTTGTTGTTGTTTTTTTTCCCTTTAAACTTTTTTCTTGTTTTAAAAAAAAAAATCTCTAGCTTCTTCTACCTTGGGCTGCTGGCACTGACCTCGCCTTGTTACTGTTTGCATTTCTTTTGTACCTTTTTGCAGCTGAAATCTCGATGGGCTTTTAAATCTGTCAGCAGCTGCTACCAGGCTCAGTGTGCAATTTAGCTCACTGTTTTCACAAGTTTCCCAGCCCTGAATGCTTTCCAAATGAGCCATTGTTGGGCTGAGTTAAAGGGGTATTGTCTCTGCTTGGGCTAGGTTAGTGTAGGTGCCAAGATCTGCATGTGCAGTATTCTTAGTGCTGCAATGTCATCTTGATATCGTACCCCTGGACACTTCCTTCTCCAAACACTTCAATTATATAGGAATATATGCCAAAACTGATTCATTGAAACATTATTGGAAGTTTGTCTTTATATTGCTAAAAGTCTCATTTAGATAGGTTCATATGTCCCTGCTCTTGCAGGCTGCTTGTTATGAAGACCATTCTTAGTTATGTGATTCTCATTAGCACCTAAAACTGGCAGCTGTAATTGGAACCCTGTTCTGGTCACTGTTGAATAAACACAGAGCAAGTAGCAGTCTTCTGTTTTAATGGTTTCAGAGACACATTGTATAGGAAGAGTCTATTGTTACTCATCTTGTACAGAAAAGAAACCGAAGGTTGGGAATTTCGTGGTGTATCCAGAGGGAGCTTGCGTCAGAGTTGGGAGTCAGCTCCAGATCACAGCATTAGCCTTCGTTTTATGAATGTAAGGCTGTCTAGGCTCTAAAAAGATGTCTTCCACTACACTCAGTTTTCTTAACAGAGACTGAACTTGCTGGTTTGTTCACCCTGATGTCACATTGTGTGGAGGTACATCCTTTATGTATGACATGCTGCCTGTCTTTTGCTGATGACTGTGTGGTTCAGAGGACAAGTATCTGGACAAACATTTCAACCTGTAGGTTTCTGTTGAGGTGACTGTCACTAGACAACTGTTGTGACCTTTGTTTAAAAGAGATAGTGATTTCACTGTTCTTCTATGGAAGACCAAGCTCATCCTGCAGGCCGCGAAAAAGGTGTATTGAATTTTTAGTCTTTCTCTGAGAGTTGTAAGATAAATGTTGTAGGAGTGTCTCTATCATGTAATCCAGTGCTTTGAGTGCTTCATGCATTTCAAATGATCTTTCCCATCTCTGAGTAATGTAAGCTTGACATGGGAGTTGTTCAGTCTGCATCTCTTCATAGGTTCTCCTCTGAGAGGGAGAACTCACACTAGCAAGGTAAAATTTTTGAAACCAATGATATGTGGTGTCCTTGTGAGCTACAAAGTCCTCTGCCTTTTGATCGAAGGCTAGTCAACACACCTGGTCCAGATTCTTCTCAATCTATTAGAAGTTACTAATGCAGCTGTTGACTGGGTTTTTTCTGTTTTTCTTTTTCACAATCTCCAGGATGAACTGGATCTCACAGACAAGAACAGAGAGGCTATGTTTGCACTGCCTCCAGAGAAGAAATGGCAAATTTACTGCAGCAAAAAGAAGGTAATACAATTGTCCTGGTTGAAGGAGTTCACCAATAAAGTCTGTGTCCACGTGCATAATTACTGACATACATCTAGATTTGAACAACATTATAATCTATGCTTTACTTAAGAATATGATAAAGTGTTGTAAGGATTTTTATCAATATGAATATGACACAACTTTCTTATAAGTAGTGTATGTGTATGTGATTTCTGAAGAGTGTTGTAACAAGTTAAAATAGTGCATTGTTCAATTTTTAATATTTGTTTTGAGGTTGTTTGGTTTGGTTTTTGGGGGGCTGGAAGAAAAGCTAACATGGAAATGTTTTAAGGAAATTTTTTAAAAATGTGTAAGTTGCTCAAAATAGAAAATGTATTAATGAAATCTTTCAGGATGTCTTCAAATACCTGTAAAGTATATAATAATAGTGATGTCTTAAAACTTGGTGGTTCAAAGTCCTCCTGAGCTTGTTGGAAATGTTTCATATTGCCCTGGAAAGTGAAGAATACCTGCTCCTATCAATTTCTATGTAATGCTTTTCAATTCAAGGTCTTCAGATTTCTGACAAATTGGTGAAAAAAGCAGCAAATCAGAGGTTGATGTATCACACTGGGTATCTTGTCATTGGAAGAGTGATGGTCAAGTGAATTGACAAGTTGTATCACTGTTTTGAAACTTCTAGAAGAGGAATTCCTGCAGGAGTGGTGTAAGAGAACAGTTTGCTGCTCTAAGGAAACAGTCAAAGACAGATAGTCCCAATAGCAGGTATTCATTAAAAATCAGTCTTCATGTGTAAGTTGGCATAACAGAAGATGAAAGCAGAGGTTTAGATTTCAATACTGAAGATGGCAGATTGAAACCCTGATGATGGTCTTTCTTACCATGTAATTAAAGAAAACTTCAGTCAAACCAATCAGATGGGTGCTTTGCATGTGTGTTGCTTTTGGTTGAAATGCATCACATAGGAAAGCTTATAGCAACAAATTAGTTACAGTGCCTCTGAGCTAGCAATAATTCAGGAAGTGCGTAAGAGCAGTCTGGGCTCTTTTGTGTTTGATGCTTTCTCTGTTCTTCTTCCTGTGGGTATGCAGAGCTTGCAAATGGAAGGAAGGTGCAGGCAGCTGTGATTAATGTCTGCTTTACATTTTTGCTGGCTGGCTCAGCTGGCTTTTTCAGCTCTGGTAGGAGAGAATCTATTCATAGCCGTCTTAGAGAACGACACATTCCACCTCCTGGACCAGTCAGTATTGGCAGGAAGATTCAGAGTGTAATGTGTTTAATATGTTGGTTGGATTCACTACATTACTTTTTTTTTTTTTTTCATTTTTTTATTTTCCTTTGTAATGCATTTACAGTGCAACCTCAGATAGCTGAACTCCAGCTATCCAAAATGATGTGCTAACTGGAACAGGATACTATTGCCAGATGTCTATTCATAACATTTTAGATACTTTCAATTACTTGAAAACTTAGCTGTCCAATGTTATTCATTGTTTCCCTCACAGGCAGTCAGATGATGAGTGATGATCTATCTCTCTCTCTAGCCTACTACCTAACCCACCAATCATCATTGTTTTACAGTGACAGAGGAGCTTGTTGCAGGATTTTCTTTAAGGGAAAGCTCTCTTTTCCCTGAAAAATTTGTAATCTAATTTTTAACCACAAAGTTCGTCACTTGGCAGAACACTGTCAGCCATCCAGGATAAACACCCAGAGAGCTCTGTCTTGCTGATGTTGTGTTCTTTGAATTTCCTGGAGAGCAAGTGCTCTATGCTTTGTCATGTGGCAAGTGAAAATACTAGTACAGGTTCAGGCCACTGTTCACAATCATTAATCTCAGATGCCTTTTCTAGTCTAAAAGTAACAGAAGGCCATGGTTTCCTGATTTGCTCCAAAGGTGTTGAGATTAGTGGACTGTCTTAAGTAAATAAATGTTACTTACAAAAAAGAAGATCAGTGATTTTAGCTTGGCAGTTAGACTTTGGATATAACCTTCTATGATACTTGTTCCCAGTGTGGTGGCAGAAAGTCACTATTATATCAAAAAACTCATTACAGCCGTTTCTGATACCAAGCCTTTCTGAAGCAATGGAGGAAAAAGACAGAATCACACAATAGTCATGGTTGGAAAGAACCTCTGAGATCAGAGTCCAACCGTCATAAAAAAACAACAACAAAAACCCACACCCACACAACAAAACCCCAAACAAGCATAAACACTACCAAATAACACTCACAAAAACCCCCCTACAATCTCGCCCAGTAGAGCATGCCCTGAAGTTCCACATCTACACATTTCTTGGATACCTCCAAGGGTGGCGACTCAACCACCTCCATAGCCAGGTTGTTCCAGTGCCTGACCACGCTTTCAGTAAATAAATTCTTTCTAATATCTAATCTAAACTTTCCCTGGTGCAACTTCAGACTATTTCCTCTGGTCATGTCATTATTCACTCGGGAGAAGAGGCCAACATCCTCCTCCCTTCCTTTCAGGTAGTTGTAGAGGGCCATGAGGTCTTCCCTCAGCCTCTTCTTCTCCAAATGAAGCATCTTAGTTCCCTCAGCCATTCCTCATATGACTTGTTCTCTAAACACTTCACCAGCTTGGTGGCTCTCCTCTAGACCTGCTCCAGCACCTCAATGTTCTTCCTGTAGTGAGAGGTCCAGAACTGAACACAGTACTTGAGGTGCAGCCTCACCAGTGCTGAGTACAGGGGAATAATCACCTCTCCACTGCTGCTGGCGATGCTATTCCTGAGGCAGGCCAGGATGCTGTTGGCCTTGGCCACCTGACAATGCTGCTGGCTCATGTTAAACTGGCTGTCCACCAGCACTCTCAGGTCCTTTTCTGCTGGACACCTTTCCAGCCACTGTTCCCAAGCCCGTAGCATTGCCTGGGGTTGTTGTGACCAAAATGCAGGACCCAGCACTTGACCTTGTTAAACCTTGTATGATTGGTCTTGGCCCATCAACCCAGCCTATCCAGGTCCCTCTGCAGAGCCTTGCTACCCTCAAGCAGATTGACACTCCCAACCAATTTGATATCACATGCAAACTTACTGAGGGTGCACTCAATCCCCACATCCAGATCATTGATAAAGATGTTGAACAAGACTGGCCCCAAAACTGAGCCCTCTTGAGACATCTTTGTCTGTGCATTTAAAATTGTATGCCAGGGGAACAGCTCGCTAGATAACATTCCATGTTAGTCAAAGGAGATTCAGTTCTGGATTGAAATTTCATGATTGTGGGTGAGGAGTGTTTACACACTATTACACAGCCATGCTTGCTTTGGTGACTGTTGCCAATTTTGATTTGTGTATTAAGCCATTAATACTAAGAGCAAATCACCAAAGAAAGGAGTGCCTTCAGCTAGCAGCTATAGTGAATACTTCACTCTTATTTGCGGAGTAGCTATTTGCAAGGAATGAAGGCTGCTCTATTGGAAAATGTTAATATGTTCTTAGTCTCAGCTGTCCTCTACCTTACCATTGATTTGTACAGAGCTAATAATGAGAGATGGAGTTGTCTGATTCTGCATCACAAGAATCATTAATCAGACACCACTGATAGCATTCTATGCAAAACACCAGCAATATATGTTTTAGATTGCTTGTTTCTTAGTAGTATAATCTTCCCCTGATACCATATTGAATTATAAATAAAGCCATATGTAGACTGAATGCAAAAGATGACATTCTGCCCCAGTTCAGGTACTGTATTCTGGTTTTGTTTAGGATAATCTGCATGTCTCACCACCAGCTGAAATTTAGACTTACATAAAACATGTAATCCACTTTTGTAGTTCCTTCCTGTAACATTACCTCTAGATTTTCTACTAGTGACGTGTTTTGCAGCAGTTGGATCAAGCACTATACCATGCTTTCTGATGAATTTATCTATAGATGGTAACATTTCTTATGTCAAGGTTTAGAAAACTGCTGTTATTCAGTGCTGTTTTACCAGGAGCTGGTATCAAACTACATAATCTCAGTGAATACTGATCAAATAATACTATGGAAAGAAAAAGTTGTCAGCTCAATTATTTCAACTGCAAGTTAGCTCATATTGGGAACCCAAAAGAGGTAGAACACACACATATTGCACTGCTTTGGCACACATTGCTTTGGATGCAGTCTGCATTTCTAAGAATGAGGCCTCATTGTGCAGGCAACAGCTTATTGCATTGTGTGCAATCCTACAAGCCCTTAGACTTACTACTATTGGAAAGCAAGTCAAATTGTTTTCTCTTTATGGCCTTCCCTGCCTCTGGAGACTAATTTGTAAGTGTTCAGTTGAGCAGATTTCAGTAGGAAGCACATGCATTTTGCAGAGTTAAACAAGTTAGAGGATTTTTTTCTACGTACGTGGGTTTTTTTGAGGGAAAAATTTATAGCAAATCTCTTTCCAAAATGCAGTCAAACTGGAGCACCTGTGTCATACAGCTTCCCTCCAAACAAGCAAGCAAACAAAACCAACAAAAGGCTCAATCCCAATAACTATGTTGAGCTCTCCTAGATATTTTGAGGTTGTTTTGTACTAGTCTGATTTTAATTGTACCCTAGAATAGCTGATTTGAGTTGTGTTTTACCTACTAAAGTGAGATTATTCAAACTCAAGTAGTGAAGCAACAATGAGCACGCTGCAGCTCTCTAGGAAGACGCATTTAAGGCTCCTGAAAAAAGAATACACGCTCATAATCCTTAAATTGAGTATACTACTTCTATTACGGGAAACAGCTCTAGAGAAGGGCTACTCCACAGTAGGCTTTGAAAATTCTGAGGAACAGGAAGAACAGAGTGAAAGGCCCTTTTGTTTGTTGCACAGTCACTGAGGAGTCCAAGTCCTTTGGACTGAGGTCACAGATCAGTGCTGAAACCAGTGAAGCTGCAGTTCAGGTGCAGAGTGTGCCCCAGATGCCCTTTTAGAGAAGGTTTACACCTCTCTTCTCAAAAAAAGAAGCAAATACCTCTGCATCATCTTGTGCTCGGTTCCCTTTTTCTAATGTAACTACATTAAGTTTCAAAATGCCCTAGGGAATTCTAGCCTTAGCCAAGCTTTAACTTCTAGTAGTGTTACTGCAGTCTTTTTATACCATTTGCAGCTCAATTTCACAAACTCCCACTCCAGTCTCATGCTGTCTAACATTAATGAAGATAATTATCAATGTGTCAGGTTTTGTTTTGTTTTCTTTCTTCAAGAGTTTCTCTTTGAGCTTTGCCCTTGAGGTTTGCATTGTCAGCAAAATATCACAATAAAAAATATAGCTTGATATCGTGCAGCTGGATATAGAGTAAGATTCTTCTGTCCTCCACCCCCATGTCTACGCCTGCCTTCAAGCTAATGCTAAGCTCTAAGCAAAATTTCCAATCTAATCCCAGGTTGTAATACTGCTATCATTCCAGCTTCCAGAGAGTGCAATTCATCTTCTACCTTGGATTAATCCTCTGGTGAAAAGTATAGATACAAAAATTATTCATATGTATGATATACATTTGTAATGTGTATGTGCATGTGTGTATAAAAAATATGAAGTCTCCTCGAGGAATCTAAACTGCTTTTGCAGCTTTGGATATAATTGCCTTAGCCTACCAGGGATGAAGCAGAAGATAGGTGCAAATGTAAAACCTACAGTATTCCTTGCATTTGAGGAAAACTTTCTGAAGTGAGTGAAAGCTCCCACACACACCTACTGTTTGTTCTTGGGTTGCTCAGTTCTGTTTTTCTGCACTGTAAAGTGTAATTTCATTGTGTTTAGGCTGGAAAGGCAGTTATTTCTCAGCTAAAGTGAACTGACAAGTCTCTTATTCCAATATCCTGTGGACTTTTCTGTGCATTTAAGGCTTCATACAGAAGGTCTAGGAGCGGGAGGCTGCATTACATCTGTTGTATTTAGATAAGAGTTCTGCAATTCAGACCATAGGAAAGTGTTCACTTCTTCAGGTGCCTACCTTAAAGTAAGAGATGTACATGGACATATTCAAAGGAAGACTGAGATAGATAGACTAGATATTAGAATATTTAGATATATATCTATCTAAATAGATAGATATTTAGACTAGATATTAGAAAGAATTTATTTACTGAAAGAGTGGTTGGACAGTGGAACAACCTGCCCAGGGAGGTGGTGAAGTCACCATCCCTGGAAGATCTAGTGCTTAGCGACATGATTTAAGCACTGAATGGGTAAATTAGGTTATGGTAGGGGGATTTAGGTTATGGTTGGACCTGATGATTTCAAGGTCCCTTCCAACCAGGATGATGCTATGATGCTATGCTATGAAGATAGATATTCTCTAAAGAAGAGAGAAAATAGATCTTCATCTGGTCTCATTTAGTGATACAATATACCAGATGAAGATCACACCACTGTGTAGTCTGAGTGTGGGTTTTTGGTTTTTCTATTGTCTGATCCAAACTATGAAAGCCCTTTGGGGTTCATCCGTTCTGTATGAAGAGTGCCAAGCACGTGGTTGTCTCATAATAAATGAAGTGGGGGGTTTGACATTGTATTGTTTTCAATTCTATCTTTTGCAGTATTTTTTCCTCTTTGAAATAGTCTTAGAGTCTGTTATTGATTTGGAGTATTAAACTGTTTTGGTTATGAATTTATAGCTGCAAGGAGCATTGAATGTGTCCCTTATAAATTCCTGTCTTTAGAGTTGTTATTCCACACACTGTATCTGGGAGCAGCACACATGAGCACACAAGATGCCATTTGTAAGGAATCCCAGTTTGATGGGATTTGGATGTGAATTCATGAGAGTTTTCGTCTCAGCTTTACATTAAGGGTTTAGGGGCAGTGTGGGTGTGTGTTTCTACTCTCTCTTCCCCTGTGAAATCTGAAAAACACACAGTAGCCCTCACAGCAAATGTGATGGCCTAAAAGGAAAAGCAGTTGATAGGCAGTAGGAGGCTGAAGAAGCTGTGTAGGACTGGGAGTGCTTAGTACAATGTATTGCTGGTTAAGTGATGAGGATATCTGATGACTGCAGGGAAAAGCCCATCTTGTACATCAGAGCTTGAGTATTAGACTTTATCTGAAGTCTTCAGTGCATCAGAAAAGAGTTTCTTTTCCTACAAATGTTTTAGAAGTATGTAGCAGGACTTCAGCTATTTAATCAACATGTTAAATTAACTTGGTATTCAAACCTTAATAATGACCTGAATGACCTGATCTAACTTTGAAATTAGCTCTACTTGGAGCAGATCCCTTCTGACTGAGTCCACTTCTATCCTAAATTGTTCCGTGATTTGCTGAACTGACCATAAATCACACTAGGAAAGCAGCTGTATGGCTCTCTAAGAACGGGGGCATCAATAGGGCTCTGTGCAACATACTGTCTCCTGTGTTGCTGCTGTGACACCAACTCCTTGAAATTGGCTGTAGCAGGACATGTTACTTTGTTCTGTCCCAGAGCCTGGGATCCATGGTGGCTTTTGGTGTGACTGTATGACTTCCTTAGCTCAGGAGACTGCTGGTGAAGCAGTCTGAAATGTGGAATTTCTCAAATGAACTCTCTGAAAATAGACTGGCTTTCAGTTAGCCTGTGGCTCAGTGGAAATCTCGTAATACTGGTAAGTCACAGTGAGAGGATGTTGCCCTTAACAAACCGCAGCATTCCTTCAGTTGCATGGTTGGAAAATGCCAGCAATTGTGGAGTTAACTTGCTTTTTTTCCACCACCATCTGTTCCTTTTTCTGTTAACAGAATGACTTCATGCTCAGATGTTTGGGATGATTTGTTAGCTTGATGCTGACATTGGGTCATTCCAGAATCTTTAGTCTATGTATGGAAAACAGGCACGTGGCTTCAAAAAATTCTGCTATAAATGCAGGTAGTCTTTAGAGCAGTAAATTCAGCATCTATGGCCTATGATGAGTACAGGACATAATGGGAAACAGGAAAATGTAGCAAGAGCGTCAATAATGCAGCCAATGCACACATCTGATTAGTGGTATACTTGAGTCTTTTCAGCATGAAAGGGCTGTTTGATAAATGGCATCTGTTAGTGAGTATTGCAGACTGAAGTAGTGAGCTCCCAAATTTGGGTGATATGATTAATACAGTGTAAAATAAAGCCTAAATTTATATACGTTTCCTTCTATATCATTTAATGCAGAGAAGGTGTTCACAGTGGAACAACAAAACTTGAGATTCATGTAAGACACTTTCTCTTTCTTTTATAGTTCTATCCAATGAAGTTAAGCTTTGTTCTCATCTCACAAGTATAAATTTGTTGATGTTGACCCCTTATTCCTTGTGTATTTCAGCATAATTGAGATAAAATATTGACCATATTTTATGGCTTATCATTAAGTTCCTGTAATTGTGTCCTGATGAGATTTTTCCTTGATTTTTTCCCTTCTATCGCAAGTAGTTACTGTGAGAAACAATGCAATAGGCTTAATGATAAAAATATGTTGTGGGTTTTTTGGTTTGGTTTTTTTTTGTTTTATTTTGTTTTGTTTTGTTTTTCTTGTTCTTGGAGTCACTCTTGCAGTGATTTAAAGGATGAATTTGGTGTCAAGGAGAAAAAAATGCTGGCACAGTTCAGCTGATACACCTTTATTACAGCTTGGATTCTAAAGATGATATCTAAAAGACCACAATGTACTAGACATAAAAGGAGCTAAGGAGTTTTCCCAAATAATTAATTTTATTTGGTTTCTGTTTTCCATGCTGCAATGCTAACAGTTACAGATTCATTTATTTATCCTGGTGTAAGAGGTTATTTTGGGCCAGGGCCCTGAAATTATTTATTTATTTGTGTATAAAGGAAAAGTCTTCTCTTCCCTGCCCCCCTCTCCCTTCCATGGGAACAGCATGGAATATTTTTAGTTTCTTCCTCCCTTTTCCTCTCTTTCTCCAACAAGAAATGTTAGCTGTTGCTTGGAAAATGCCCTTCCAGCTCTTTTGTTCAGACTGCTGAAGATGTAAAGCCCATAAACTTGCCACAGTATTTGCTATAGATATTTTGAATGTATAGAATTTGGGTGTCTTGCAGTTCTGCATTTTTCAGGTGTGCTACTAGTGCTTCACTGGAAGGCAGCACTCAGCACTTCTCAAAAATCAGTCCCAAAATAGTCCTGAGTATGCACAGTGAAAGCTGGAAAATTGTCGTCATCATGCCTAATGCTGTATTTTGCATTTGGCTTGCATTCTGTGAGAGTTTGGAAGAGCTCAGAGGGAGCAAATTTAACCCTCCTGTGGACAAAAAACAGGAGGGGAGGAGGGAAAAAAAAAAAAGAAGAAAAAAGAAAAAAGAAAACATTTATTCAGCTGTCATCCTACTAAGATGGTGTAATTTGGTATACTTAAGAACAAAAATAATGGTGAGCAATCCAGTTCTGCTGTATTAGAAGCATGTGCAAATGCTGATTGTGTGATTTAGTTGCTGCCACTGCATTATGTTCTGTCCCTGTCTTTCCTCTTTCAAAAGTTCTGGGTCTCCACAATCCACGTGTGAGTCAGTTCTGCTAATGCTATGCAATAAGAATATATACTGTGTACAATGAAGTTCTAACCATTCAGATTAGTCTCAGGTGGATAAGGAAGAGCAAAGAATATGTAAATAACTAGCATATTGCTCTGGTCTGCAAGAAGCAGATTTGGCAGACCAGGGCTCACACTTCTCTATATTCCAAATTTTGCTGAATTCCCACCAGCCTTTCAAAAGCCAGTGAATACTGAGCAGGAAGAGTTGATGAATTCCTTTATCTTTTCAGTGAAAAGTTTAGAAACAGACACACTAAAGAACTGTTGCTGGGATCTAGTAACAGCCATGAAGAAGGAAAAAAGGAATTTCCTTCTTCTGCTCTGGAGAATTGTTTCATTTTCATTCAGTCAGTTTTGACAGGCAGCTGGCATCCCAAACATTTTACAACCGTACTAGGTGAGAGAAATGAAGGCTAGGAGAGAGGTCAGTTTTACCTGAGTTTATGGAAGCCCATGCAAGCAGTGGTGCCACTGGAAAAACAGACAGTGAATGTGTTGTATGCATTGTCTATGGCATTAGGACAGTGAAGAGAAATTCTTTTAGAGTTTGATGTTACCAAATCTTATTTGTGCTCCCAGAGGGACTTGTCCTAGGTGGCTGTGCTGGCTGTAAGTTGTGGTGTCTTATGTAGTTTCTTGTCTTTGAACATTATTAGTGATATTTCATTCCCATCATTAAGAAACATGCTGTGAATGGTAGGTGACTTCATTTTAGGAAAGATTATTAAGTGGTTTCTTGCTGGAGATAAACAGAGTAGGACAAAAAGATAAACTTTCTCTGCAGGCATGTGGAAGATGGGAGGCTCAGTTATGAAGGTGGACTCTTTTGTGGCTTTTCACATTACCTAAAGCATGCCAGGAGGAGGAGGAAAGGAACTGAGGAAGGATAAGGTCCAAATGATATACATTCTGGCTGGGCAGGTATACAGTTGAAAACAGAGCTGTTGGAAAGGGAACTAGGTAAACTGGATGGGTGAGGAAAAAGTCCCTTTCTGTATCCACAGCATGTTGACTGTAAGCTGAACAGGGTCAATGCTAGAATGGAAAAGTACAAGCGACACTTTTACGTAACACAGTAAAAAGGAGTAGGGATGATGCAGAGATTGGATGTTAATGAAACAATGGAGTACATCCCCTGGCTGCTGTCCAGTTAATGGTTGGACTTGATGATCTTAAAGGTCATTTCCACCCAAAATGATTCTATGATTCTATGCTGTCCCGTGTTTTTTGGGATAGTGACAGACTGTTGGCTTCACTCAGAACAGGAATCACTGCAGAACCTTGACCCTTACTTACCTCCAGCTTGTTTCAGATTTGTGGGCACACAGCTCTGGTTCAGGAATACAATCTAAGTTCACACCCACGCACATGGAGAGCATAGTGCATCCATAGCAAACATTTTGTCTTGAAGATTCCCTGGGTAGAATGATAATGAGCTGCCCTTCTGACTGGTAGGGTTCTCTATAGTGGACTTTTCCCTTCACCTCCAAAAGAAGTATATGGAATAGGATGAGGGAAGGTAGGCTCCTGCAAACTTATTTATTGGAAGTGCAGGGAATTCAGGAATTGCCTTATTTGGCAGCTCATTATTTAGATGATAAACTTAACAACTGCAAAATATCAGTTGATTAATTTGGGGCATGTGAAAAATAGAGCATATAAGAGATTTTAAATGTGAGTATGGACTTCAGCTAATGGGACAGAATGATCTTTAAGCAGCCACAGAGTCAGGAGAACATATCCAACAAGAAGCCAACTTCCATGGCAAAGGTAAAATATTCAGAGGAAAAACAATGCATAATAACAGTGAACTTCAATTTGACAAGTAAAACTTGTCCTGAGGGCTGAAGGTGCTAGATAATTCAACGTAGCTTCAGCTGTACATGTAAGTAGTTCTGTAAATGTAGGGACAAATTGTCCTCCTGGTCACTGCACTATACCATAAGTCAATGCCTGTTGATGGTGGGATTCCCATCCTACAGCAGGACTAAATATGTTTGAAGAGGGACAAGCACACTTGTTCTGCCTGTAAATGATAAGAAGAGGCTGATGCAGTCATTGCTGGCAGCACTGTCTTTATTGAGAATGATAAAAAGCTGACAGAAGAGGAAAAGAAAAGAAGAAAGGTTCTTAAAACTGAAAGTGTACTACACAACCCTGCTACCATTTAAAGTTCATTAAAATGAGATTCTCTCCACCAGTAATCTATAGTAAGTCTTGTGCCAGACATAGTCATGGTAAAACTTAATATTGGTTCAAATACTACAATTATACAGTTGATTAAAATCAGTGGTTGAGACTTCTGAGGTTTCATTAAAAATAATCAGCTCCTAACACTTCACCAATAACTTTTCTGCCTGCCAGGTATGACATTCTAGTATACTTTTTCCATGAGACACTATGTATCTGTTTGTGTATGCAATGGATCTGGCATATTTTCTGGAAGATAAGAAATAAAAGTATGGCCTTCATGTCCATTAGACTGATACCAATTAGAAGTAATTTATTTGAAGTGGTTTTGAAAGTTAGGTGAGATTAGAAATGACACATGGTGTGTATATAATGTACAGCTTCAAGAGTTGCTGGTGGTTGGGAAGCCAAAAAGGTGATGGATGGAATAAGCAGTTCAAAACAAATTTAACTTTATTGAAAATTTTTTTTGCCTGTGGTAGAGTCCATTTTAAATTTTAAGGGCTGGTGAATTTCAGCAGCATTGAAGCTTCGCTCAATATTATGAAAAAAATTATAAGAAAGAGTTCTCATCCTTCATAAATGTATCCCATTTTCACTTCTATGTATTTAGACTTTATTATATTTTGCTGCAGTGAATTCCACAGTTTGGCAGTATAAGGCATTTTGTGATGTAAATTATAAATTGAAGTCTTTTGTTCTTCCTTTGAAAGGCTGGTTAGTAACCAGCATCAGAGGTCATTATTAGGTTTGTCAGATTATTGACAGCAGGACAGAGATAAAGTTGTAAGTAGGAAAAAAACACATCACACAAACCAAACCCCCAAAAAACCCCAACAACCTATGTTGTGTAAAGTAAAATATTCCTGTGTCATAATCCAGTAGAACTGAAAGCATGTAGCTATACCTGACCTTTATGAGAGGCAATTAGAACTCCTCAGATGAATGTTCCAGCTGGTAATTAATGAATATTCCCTTTCAGTATGTTCTACAGTAGACTGCTTTTGTGGCAGGATTATTATCTGCACATCAATAGCTTAATTCCAGGGAGAGAAGTCATGTTTGTTTTTCTCACTCTGGATAAATTGTGCTTAAAAGGCTTGGATGTAGCTCCCTCCCCCAAACCCTGAGAATATTTGTGTAAATGCTAGTTCTGGAGTCTGAGAAACGGAGCAGTGACCACATCTGTCTAGTGAATGGCTCTGTCCTGTGGTCTGTCCTGTTACAAAATTAGCATCTCTTGGGACATGGTTGACTTTTTGGAGTTGTACACTGTTTGAAAAGCTTAGATGTATTTTAGCTCCACTTCTTAATTAGTATTTTGTCCCACAGCAGTTCAAACACCTTTTCTGTCTTTTAATGAAAGTGCATTTTATTTATGCAACTTTGTCTGCTCTAAACTTAGGCGTAGCCAATAGGATGGACAGTGTATTAATGAACAGGTAAGTGTTTCTTTGAAAGCTGAACTTCTTAAAATGAAGAAAAGTCAGTAAGTCAGTCATGGAAAAAAGGAAGAATGGTGATTTGTATGAGAGTGCAGCACAACTTCAGTGTGGATTGATTCTTGGCTGTGCTACAGATTTCCTGTGTAACTGGGAACTGTGTAATTGTCTGCATCCCATTTTCCTTGTTTCTGCTGATCTCACTGAAAGAGAGACTGAAAAACCTAATACTTGAATTTCTTTAAGGACCTTTGACAGTGTAGAGTGTGAGGTGTTACAAGACTGTATTGTATTCAGCATTAATAGCAGATGTTGAGAAAACTTGAGTCTTTTTTAAAGCATCTGAATGGAGAAGAGTAGCATTTGTGGGAAATGAAGCACAAGTGATAACCATTTTCTATCCCCCAAAGCAAACAAAAAACCCACCTAGCTTATAGTGGCCACAATATTCATGTGGAGAGCAAGGATCATGTACTTCACTTCAAAACAGAACATGGACATGAGTCTGAATCCTTCACATCTCAGATGAACTTTTTAACAGCTAAGTTGTTGCTCTGTGTGGGAGGGCTTCATCCAGCAGTAGAGAATCTTTATTCAGCAAAGTTTTCATCTCAATTGATGTGAGTTAAAAAAAAATATAAAAAAGTTAAAGTTTCAGTGAAAGAAAAAAGAAAACATTTATTCAGCTGTCATCCTACTAAGATGGTGTAATTTGGTATACTTAAGAACAAAAATAATGGTGAGCAATCCAGTTCTGCTGTATTAGAAGCATGTGCAAATGCTGATTGTGTGATTTAGTTGCTGCCACTGCATTATGTTCTGTCCCTGTCTCCTACTAAGATGGTGTAATTTGGTATACTTAAGAACAAAAATAATGGTGAGCAATCCAGTTCTGCTGTATTAGAAGCATGTGCAAATGCTGATTGTGTGATTTAGTTGCTGCCACTGCATTATGTTCTGTCCCTGTCTGTCCTCTTTCAAAAGTTCTGGGTCTCCACAATCCACGTGTGAGTCAGTTCTGCTAATGCTATGCAATAAGAATATATACTGTGTACAATGAAGTTCTAACCATTCAGATTAGTCTCAGGTGGATAAGGAAGAGCAAAGAATATGTAAATAACTAGCATATTGCTCTGGTCTGCAAGAAGCGGATTTGGCAGACCAGGGCTCACACTTCTCTATATTCCAAATTTTGCTGAATGCCCACCAGCCTTTCAAAAGCCAGTGAATACTGAGCAGGAAGAGTTGATGAATTCCTTTATCTTTTCAGTGAAAAGTTTAGAAACAGACACACTAAAGAACTGTTGCTGGGATCTAGTAACAGCCATGAAGAAGGAAAAAAGGAATTTCCTTCTTCTGCTCTGGAGAATTGTTTCATTTTCATTCAGTCAGTTTTGACAGGCAGCTGGCATCCCAAACATTTTACAACCGTACTAGGTGAGAGAAATGAAGGCTAGGAGAGAGGTCAGTTTTACCTGAGTTTATGGAAGCCCATGCAAGCAGTGGTGCCACTGGAAAAACAGACAGTGAATGTGTTGTATGCATTGTCTATGGCATTAGGACAGTGAAGAGAAATTCTTTTAGAGTTTGATGTTACCAAATCTTATTTGTGCTCCCAGAGGGACTTGTCCTAGGTGGCTGTGCTGGCTGTAAGTTGTGGTGTCTTATGTAGTTTCTTGTCTTTGAACATTATTAGTGATATTTCATTCCCATCATTAAGAAACATGCTGTGAATGGTAGGTGACTTCATTTTAGGAAAGATTATTAAGTGGTTTCTTGCTGGAGATAAACAGAGTAGGACAAAAAGATAAACTTTCTCTGCAGGCATGTGGAAGATGGGAGGCTCAGTTATGAAGGTGGACTCTTTTGTGGCTTTTCACATTACCTAAAGCATGCCAGGAGGAGGAGGAAAGGAACTGAGGAAGGATAAGGTCCAAATGATATACATTCTGGCTGGGCAGGTATACAGTTGAAAACAGAGCTGTTGGAAAGGGAACTAGGTAAACTGGATGGGTGAGGAAAAAGTCCCTTTCTGTATCCACAGCATGTTGACTGTAAGCTGAACAGGGTCAATGCTAGAATGGAAAAGTACAAGCAACACTTTTACGTAACACAGTAAAAAGGAGTAGGGATGATGCAGAGATTGGATGTTAATGAAACAATGGAGTACATCCCCTGGCTGCTGTCCAGTTAATGGTTGGACTTGATGATCTTAAAGGTCATTTCCACCCAAAATGATTCTATGATTCTATGCTGTCCCGTGTTTTTTGGGATAGTGACAGACTGTTGGCTTCACTCAGAACAGGAATCACTGCAGAACCTTGACCCTTACTTACCTCCAGCTTGTTTCAGATTTGTGGGCACACAGCTCTGGTTCAGGAATACAATCTAAGT
The DNA here is from genome assembly GCF_000747805.2 of Chaetura pelagica. Classification (NCBI taxonomy): domain Eukaryota; kingdom Metazoa; phylum Chordata; class Aves; order Apodiformes; family Apodidae; genus Chaetura; species Chaetura pelagica. The sequence continues at coordinate 78,013 of NW_009953067.1, forward strand.
TCACACCCACGCACATGGAGAGCATAGTGCATCCATAGCAAACATTTTGTCTTGAAGATTCCCTGGGTAGAATGATAATGAGCTGCCCTTCTGACTGGTAGGGTTCTCTATAGTGGACTTTTCCCTTCACCTCCAAAAGAAGTATATGGAATAGGATGAGGGAAGGTAGGCTCCTGCAAACTTATTTATTGGAAGTGCAGGGAATTCAGGAATTGCCTTATTTGGCAGCTCATTATTTAGATGATAAACTTAACAACTGCAAAATATCAGTTGATTAATTTGGGGCATGTGAAAAATAGAGCATATAAGAGATTTTAAATGTGAGTATGGACTTCAGCTAATGGGACAGAATGATCTTTAAGCAGCCACAGAGTCAGGAGAACATATCCAACAAGAAGCCAACTTCCATGGCAAAGGTAAAATATTCAGAGGAAAAACAATGCATAATAACAGTGAACTTCAATTTGACAAGTAAAACTTGTCCTGAGGGCTGAAGGTGCTAGATAATTCAACGTAGCTTCAGCTGTACATGTAAGTAGTTCTGTAAATGTAGGGACAAATTGTCCTCCTGGTCACTGCACTATACCATAAGTCAATGCCTGTTGATGGTGGGATTCCCATCCTACAGCAGGACTAAATATGTTTGAAGAGGGACAAGCACACTTGTTCTGCCTGTAAATGATAAGAAGAGGCTGATGCAGTCATTGCTGGCAGCACTGTCTTTATTGAGAATGATAAAAAGCTGACAGAAGAGGAAAAGAAAAGAAGAAAGGTTCTTAAAACTGAAAGTGTACTACACAACCCTGCTACCATTTAAAGTTCATTAAAATGAGATTCTCTCCACCAGTAATCTATAGTAAGTCTTGTGCCAGACATAGTCATGGTAAAACTTAATATTGGTTCAAATACTACAATTATACAGTTGATTAAAATCAGTGGTTGAGACTTCTGAGGTTTCATTAAAAATAATCAGCTCCTAACACTTCACCAATAACTTTTCTGCCTGCCAGGTATGACATTCTAGTATACTTTTTCCATGAGACACTATGTATCTGTTTGTGTATGCAATGGATCTGGCATATTTTCTGGAAGATAAGAAATAAAAGTATGGCCTTCATGTCCATTAGACTGATACCAATTAGAAGTAATTTATTTGAAGTGGTTTTGAAAGTTAGGTGAGATTAGAAATGACACATGGTGTGTATATAATGTACAGCTTCAAGAGTTGCTGGTGGTTGGGAAGCCAAAAAGGTGATGGATGGAATAAGCAGTTCAAAACAAATTTAACTTTATTGAAAATTTTTTTTGCCTGTGGTAGAGTCCATTTTAAATTTTAAGGGCTGGTGAATTTCAGCAGCATTGAAGCTTCGCTCAATATTATAAAAAAAATTATAAGAAAGAGTTCTCATCCTTCATAAATGTATCCCATTTTCACTTCTATGTATTTAGACTTTATTATATTTTGCTGCAGTGAATTCCACAGTTTGGCAGTATAAGGCATTTTGTGATGTAAATTATAAATTGAAGTCTTTTGTTCTTCCTTTGAAAGGCTGGTTAGTAACCAGCATCAGAGGTCATTATTAGGTTTGTCAGATTATTGACAGCAGGACAGAGATAAAGTTGTAAGTAGGAAAAAAACACATCACACAAACCAAACCCCCAAAAAACCCCAACAACCTATGTTGTGTAAAGTAAAATATTCCTGTGTCATAATCCAGTAGAACTGAAAGCATGTAGCTATACCTGACCTTTATGAGAGGCAATTAGAACTCCTCAGATGAATGTTCCAGCTGGTAATTAATGAATATTCCCTTTCAGTATGTTCTACAGTAGACTGCTTTTGTGGCAGGATTATTATCTGCACATCAATAGCTTAATTCCAGGGAGAGAAGTCATGTTTGTTTTTCTCACTCTGGATAAATTGTGCTTAAAAGGCTTGGATGTAGCTCCCTCCCCCAAACCCTGAGAATATTTGTGTAAATGCTAGTTCTGGAGTCTGAGAAACGGAGCAGTGACCACATCTGTCTAGTGAATGGCTCTGTCCTGTGGTCTGTCCTGTTACAAAATTAGCATCTCTTGGGACATGGTTGACTTTTTGGAGTTGTACACTGTTTGAAAAGCTTAGATGTATTTTAGCTCCACTTCTTAATTAGTATTTTGTTCCACAGCAGTTCAAACACCTTTTCTGTCTTTTAATGAAAGTGCATTTTATTTATGCAACTTTGTCTGCTCTAAACTTAGGCGTAGCCAATAGGATGGACAGTGTATTAATGAACAGGTAAGTGTTTCTTTGAAAGCTGAACTTCTTAAAATGAAGAAAAGTCAGTAAGTCAGTCATGGAAAAAAGGAAGAATGGTGATTTGTATGAGAGTGCAGCACAACTTCAGTGTGGATTGATTCTTGGCTGTGCTACAGATTTCCTGTGTAACTGGGAACTGTGTAATTGTCTGCATCCCATTTTCCTTGTTTCTGCTGATCTCACTGAAAGAGAGACTGAAAAACCTAATACTTGAATTTCTTTAAGGACCTTTGACAGTGTAGAGTGTGAGGTGTTACAAGACTGTATTGTATTCAGCATTAATAGCAGATGTTGAGAAAACTTGAGTCTTTTTTAAAGCATCTGAATGGAGAAGAGTAGCATTTGTGGGAAATGAAGCACAAGTGATAACCATTTTCTATCCCCCAAAGCAAACAAAAAACCCACCTAGCTTATAGTGGCCACAATATTCATGTGGAGAGCAAGGATCATGTACTTCACTTCAAAACAGAACATGGACATGAGTCTGAATCCTTCACATCTCAGATGAACTTTTTAACAGCTAAGTTGTTGCTCTGTGTGGGAGGGCTTCATCCAGCAGTAGAGAATCTTTATTCAGCAAAGTTTTCATCTCAATTGATGTGAGTTAAAAAAAAATATAAAAAATTAAAAGTTAAAGTTTCAGTGAACTGGCATTTAAAAAGAAAATCACTGAAAAATGTCGACTTATTTATAATCAGGGTCTCAACTCCCATTGCCTTTTAATGGAAAATACAGAAAAAACAGCTACAGAGACCTATTCAGTATGACAACACATAACGTTTTCTTAAAAGGTATTAGCTTCTTGTAATTACTTGAACTCCATGATTTATATTTTCTGAACTGAATGTGGTGATGCTTACCCGTCACAGCAGGTGAAATAACCTATTTTTCAGGTCTATAAAGTACTAAAATGATGCATACAGGCTGTTGTGGGCAGGAACCATGCTAACTAATGTGGCTTTTGCAAGCAATTGCAATTCCTTGTGACCCAGATAGAAACTTGAGCATAGTGTCTGGACATGATACAGTGAACAAGCTGGAACAGGAATTTTTATTACAGTAGCCTCATCTCATATTCTTCATCAGTATTTGCACGCTGTTTTTATTGATATAGAGAGGAGTTCAATGAATGGTATCATGGTTCCTTGCCCAAGAAAGATTTTAAACCCCCATTTGGCAACATCAGCTATGTAGCTTGTTCCTGTTCTGTTCTGAACAGTGCAAAGCAGTATGATCAGCTGTCTGCAGTTCTGAAGAGTTGGGTTGAGAAGAAAGTCATGTTGCCAATGAATAGGTATTACCCCAGTAGAACCCATGCTTGTCATTTGACATCCATAGCCTATAGCATATTTCTGGATGCATCTGTTCAAGCAGGAAGTGTTATTTTTGTTTACGTGTTAGAAGGCTTCATGTGTCATCAGCCCTGGCAACATATCACAGGGGTGTATGTGCAGGTAGTGTGCAAAATCCATGTGATGTTTGGAGACCCAGGGATGCCAAGCACCTGCTGGTGCCAGGGAGTTAAGATTTGTCTACATTGTATAGAAACCTTGTACAAATGATTGTGGAAATAAGTGGGCATTGGATTTAGTAGCAGTTCAGTGTCTGTTCCTACCTCTATCTGTGATTTCCTGGATGAGTTTTAATTATTATGTCACCATATGTCTCCCTGAATCCATCTGCAGGAAAGAGTAAAATTGCTAATTTTTTGTATGTATTTCTTAATGCTTTGACATGCTCAGATTTTCAGGACATGCTCTAGAGAACTGCTTAACATTGTTCAGGGTCCATTTGGTGCAGAGTAAAATACCAGGGTGTCATCACTGGGAACTGAAACCCAGTGCCTGTCACAAAAGAGCTTCAGTACAGGCAGTTAATGTTCAGGCTTTCCCTGTGTGGTTCCTTTTGAGACTGAAACCATCTTGAAAGCAGCATCTGCCATATAAACAGCATCTTTCATTTTCATGATCCATTCAACCATGAATATCTGGCATTTCCACGTGATTTCTGTAACACTGGTGTTTGGTACTTCTATGTAGAAAGTCTCTCAACAAAGGCATTGGTCTGTAATTTTTGATTGTGTCTGTTATGGTAGCAGCCCTTGCATCACAAATGCTTGTCCCACTGACATGGCAGCCAGTAAAGGTCTCTTCTCTCTTGACAGCAGCTGGTCCAATGAGCCAGGTCTCCCAAGATTCGCAAAAAGGTTTTCAGGATCAGCTGAGCTGTGCACACAATACTTTGTTTCATTTCGATAGGTTCAGATGGTCCAAATATTTGCAGAACTCTATTAAGCTCTATTTGGGATGAAGTCATAAGTTCCACTTTCCACCAGGGCATGGAGCCTGTCCAAATTAGTGTCAAAGCCTATATAATACCTCGGCTATACTGCAGGCTTGTATAGTATCAAGATCCTGTTTTCACAGCAGTTACATAGTTGTTACTCCAGTGAAGAATGATATGGCCCCTTATAAAGTCCACAAGCTGACGTCTGTTTTTTAATGTAATATTTACTCTATTCAAGGAGCTAAAAGAAAGCTTTGCTTTAATAGATTCCTTCAGCTAATGTTTTCCCTTATACAGATGGGTTATTGTTTCCAGCTTTTGAAACTTATGAGGCTTTTTATATTAGGGCCTAATTTTTTTTTTAGTTGTTTTGTTGTTTTTTTTCTTTTTTCCCCTTCTATGTATCTCCTGGAGAAAGGGAAGGGTTTTTCCATTATCATCAAGTTGCCTTGTAGTTTTCTCTGATGTTTCATTTGAGTGTCAAAACCCTGAAGACATTAAAAACAAAACAAAACAAAAAGCAGCATTCTTGTTGTTGCCCCCATCCCACATGCACACACACCACACCCATGCCCTGAATTGCTTTCGTTGTCAATTTACCTTCCTCTCTCTGTGAGGAAACACGGTACAGCAATTTCTTACCATGGGCAAGATTCATATAATTTGGGCAATAAAGTGGCTCTGATGCTACAGGTGTGAACTTGTCTCTTTTTTTTTATAGTCATCCCAGGCAGTGACTATAAATAACAATGTGCTACCTAATGATTTTGTGGGGCTGGATAAAAATCTGTATGCTCATCCTGAGTATAAATAGCTTTCTGGTGCTTCGTGATGGATATAGAGTGTCTGGTTTTAAGTACATAATCGTATTTATTCTAGTAAGGTAAAATATGTATCGACAGCCATAAAATTCTTGTCTGAACGGGGAATGTGGAGGACGACAGAAATTATGATTTTTCTGCTTAATATGCTTAATATTCTGGACCAAAACAACTTCAGAAAGTGGGGATTGCAAAGTGGAATACCTGCTAAAACTTTTTTAACCTCAGCAATGTACAGCATCAGTTTGGGCTTTAGTTCAGGAAAAAAGCTTACATTTTGCTGTGATCCACTGAAGCCCATTTTCTCCTAGTTCTAATTAAACACAAAATCAGAACATAAGACTTACAGAGTTCAGACCAGTTTGTACTGGATGGAGAACAGACAAAAGCAGGATACACCAAGGACCTTATCTCATTTGCCAAGCTAACCTCATATACATATACACTTTAGAAGATCCTTAGAGTCTTCTTATCTTTGGCTCCAGTTGTGAAATTTCTAATGGTTTGAGTTCAGGTAAGAAATTATTCAGAATTCTGATTTATTTTTTAGTGTATGTATCCTGATGCTCTTCACCCTGCATGTCTAAACTAGACATCTAGAAAGGTTAGTTGCTACATTCCAACATTTATACTTTTTTTTTTTTTTTTTTTACCCCTAAAGAATTTTAAGGAGAAAAAAACATTGTAGCTAATTTTGGGTTATAAAGGAGGGATCCAGACAGTCCTTAATATTTACACATTTGTTTTTTTTCTTCGAGCTCAGAGTGGAGGCAGGAAAAGAATAGGGAACGCATGTATTCCCCATTCTGAGAATGTTCTTGTCACTTGTGCTCTGCAAACATTTATAGCTGTTACTTGCACTTCCATAATTCTGTGCAGAAAAAAAAATCAGAAGGGCATGTGAGCACACTTTGCACTTCAGACTGGTGATTCATCCTGGTTCCCTGCAGAATTACCTTGATTCACTACCTCTGGATTAGCTCCCCATCTCTATTGTTCTCTTTGTGGATAAGATTATCTTATAAAAATAATGCTGTATTTATCTGTTGTATGTTTTAATTTATTTTTCCATCAGCAAGGTCATATTTTGACATTTGCATGGGAGGTTAAGATCTGCCAAGTGCAAAACCATTGTCAGGGCTATGATTGCCACTATGGATTACACACAGGAAAAGGTCAGGGAAAGGCAGTCTACCAGTAACGTGGTGTGGCAGTTCCAACTGCCTATTGGTAAGGAGTTGCATACATCTCTAATGTGCCAGTAGGCATGGGTCCACCAGATTGCTGCTGATTGTGGGAAAGGGAAGTAAGGAAAAGCAGCAGAACTTCTCACTTAATTTGGGAAAGGTCACCTTGTTCTTAATTGCGCTGTTTATTATCGTGAGGTGGTGGATGTACAGCAGCTGCAGATGTAATCGGTATCTCTTGCTGCTTTGCCAGCCTCCTGTACTTCTCACGCAGTGGTGTAGTCTACTGTATGATGTTGTGTTTAGACCTTCTGCTCTTCTTAGTTGTTCATTCAGTTGGATGCAAGGTCTGAATAAAGAGTTGTGATCTCTCCAGGATGTGTCTGTATTGCACTCCTTGGCTAAATGGGAACAAAGCTGTTTTGCTGTTATTGTGAATGGAGATACTCCTCTAGTTTCCATGTAGAAAGAACAGTGGAAAAAAGAGATGTGAAGGAAAGATACAAACATCTGTTGTGATTTTGATTTTATTTCTAAAAAATAAGATTTTGATTTGTGCAGAATTGTTTTCATGTTGGTTTGTATCCTGGCAGGAGCTTGTCAGGTAGCAAGGTATTTTCTGAATGTGGCTCAACAGAGAGCATGTTGAGCTATTTCTCATCTCCAAACCAAACCACCCTGGAATAGCTTAGTTACTCTGATAGACCTACACATTTAATATTATATATATCTTCCAGAGTAACTTTTCTAGTATGAGTAAGCATTCACACACAGACAATATTGGTGAGATCCACACAGTCTTGATGTATATTTGGACATACTTAGGATGAGTCAAGTGGTGAAATCTCTTATCATATGGTAGGAGTCTTAATATTAGTTATTTGTAGTTTATAATGGGAGATTAGGATCTTAGAAACCAATCCCCATTTTGTTGGTGACTGTTACACTTATCTAGAAACAATTAGACCCATTAGAATGAAATCTCATTTCTGTTGAGTCTCCAAAGAATGAGAAAGAATTGGGTCCTGAGAGGGGGTAGATCTTCTAAAAGTTGGGCTTGGTTGAGCTTAATTTAGTGAAGATTATTTCAGGTGGTTATTTGGGAGATAGGGATAGAAGGATTAATGCTGCTTCTACTGTAATTTAGGGGATCTTGTTCTGTTCCTTTGGATGTTCTGAGGTCATGCTTAACTTTATGGAACAGAACAGAATAGACTTTTTCAGCTCGAAGGCTGAAATGATCACCTAATCCAACTGCCTGATCACCTCAGGACTCACTAAAATCTAAAGCATGTTATTAAGGGCATTGTCCAAATTTCTCTTAAACACTAACAGACTTGGAGCACCTACCACCTCTCCAGGAAGCCTGTTTCAGTGTTGATCACCCTCTTGGTAAATAAATGCTTCTTAATGTCCTGCCTAAACCTCTTTGTGGTTTATCATGTCAAAATGAGACAGCCTTTTGTCTTCTTTTCAGATTCATTGACCTATTTTTTTAATTTTTTTTTTATTTTTCTCTGTAACAATAGAGAGGTCTGTCAATATAAAGCTACAAAATGTAAACCTATTATCTTTAAATGGACAGTCCTTCTGCTTGGAAACACAACTAGCTTAAGGGACTGAGGTTTGCTGCTTAGATGCCACAGATAACTGTGTCTGCATCAAACTTTATTATTCTGTATTTAATAACCTTAGCTGAAGGGGATCCTTTTAATGCACACACCATGGTGACAGTGCTGACATTACGCTTTCAGAAATGTTTATAATAAATGCCACACATCCATGTGCATTATACAAGAATATGGGAGAAGACACCATAATAAAAGGCAGCGCAGTGAAGAATCCCAGGTGGTTCTACAGTGACATTTCATCCTGTCAAGGCTTCTTGTGTAAATTTGTTTAACTTTCTCTTTCAGGAACAAGAAGATCCTAATAAGCTTGCTACCAGCTGGCCAGATTACTACATTGACCGCATCAACTCCATGGCAGCAGTAAGTGACCTCTCCTGCAAAGCAGGGAAGATTTGAGATGTGTTGCTTTAGGAAGAAGTCCCCAAAAGAGAAGAATATTAGCCAAAATGCATGCCTGATTTAAAAGAGGACTTCTGAAAGAAGATGAGTATATGAATGAAGAAAGAGCCCTACTGTAGCACAGATTAGAAAGCACCATAAGCATTTCCAGTTTCTATTTCTACCATACTGAAGACAATCAAATTAGATTCTGTAATGAAAATCCAGAGCTGGAGTAATTAGATAGAGAATTTAAATTTATTTACATGCCAGCTGTGAAGGCTGTCCCAAAGTATGGCCCTGATCTTTAGATCCCTGCTGGTTGCCACTGGCCCTGAAAAGAAAGGACAGAAATGGCTCTGTGACTTTTTTTGTTTCCTATACAAATAATAAGGCTTTAAACTGTACTAGACTATAATGACCTTTAAGAGATCATCATGCTGTTGTTGAGTGTTGTTGGAGCAGAAAGGTAGTTCAGCTATGACCCCTATTTTGGGAATTTTGAGGGATGCTAATATAAAGTGAGCTTTCAGCACATACACACACTCATACTTTTGTCTTGGCAGGGCTAGCCAGGCTGAAACAGTGACAACTGAAAGCATATTTTTCCAAAACTATACTTTTAACTGCAGTTATCATTTTTGGAGACTTGTGTGTCGTTTGGGCCAAGTAGAGGTGAAATAATTTGGTTCTTCAAGAGAAGTCTTAAGTACAGCCTGTAAGTGAAGATTATATGAAATCATGGACAAGAGGGAACCAAGGCCCTTATTTATCCCTTCAGAATAGAAGAACAAGAGAATATTTGATGAATCAGAAAAAGCAACTATTTGAAAACTAGGTAAACTTTTGTTTTGTTGTGTTGTTTCAAATGGTTTGTAACTAACCTATAAAATAATGCTAGGGTTATTATTTTAGTAGAAGAATTAATGAAAAAGTAGTTATTTATGTAGGATAATATTCACTTATATAAAAGCAGATAAATAGAGGAACATAAGGCTGTAACACCTTTGGCATCAGGTACAAGTCAACAAGATATTTTAAAACTGTAATTGTTTTTGTTCAATAGCTGGGTAATATGTTTTTCCTTTGAAACATCCAGTAGAGCTGCACCAGCGGAAGCAGAACACCTGTATATAGTGTCCACTGATCTCCTTTTGATATTATACATTTTACTGTTTGAAATTTGATCCTTTTACTGATCCTTATAGTAATTTTTTCCTCCAGTTGTTCATGTCTAATGCCTACTCAGCTTTTTTTGGAAGCTGTGCTGAAGTGATGATGGAATTTTGTCCCTAACATCTTAGGTAGCACACCTGGTTTGTTTGCTTATGCTTTTATTATTTGGTTTCTAAAGGTTTCTTTGTATCTTTTGTATCGTAGTTATGAGCTATAAAAGAGTTTCATAAAAATAATGTTTTAATGGATGCTTAATGTGTCAATGCTGGTGCATTTCTCATGGTGAAGTATGTCTTGCTCAATAAAAAGATCAAGATTTACAAGTTATTATAACTCACTGTAAGAGGATAAAAGAAAAACTGCTTTCTACTATGAGTCATGAATAACCAAAAAGATCACCTTATTCATGCCAGATTTTCTTGGGGCAGAGTAATGGAATAGAAAGAACATGTAGCTGTTTTGAGGAATGAGATTGAGCTTTTGTGACTGACACGGTACTGTGCTTTGATTTTCTGACTGAACAAATTCGCTGTACATGGGCCATTAAGGAAAAAAAAAAAAAAAAAGCAGCAGCATTAAACCTTGCAATGTCCCTGAGCCAAATACTTCTGGTAGGATTTACTCCAAGGCTTCTTGAATCTACTGGAAATTTTTCCATTTATTTCAGTGACTTTTGGATTAGTCTTTAAATAATCTTGATGTAAACTTGGAGTGAATACGTACACGCCACTATTGTAAATCTGGAACAGTTCCATACAATAAGATGGTGTCTTGACCTGTATTTCTAATTTTAAACATGTTTTAAGAGCACCAATAAACAACAGCCTCAGTAATGTTGTTTGGATGCCTCAGCACTGAATGATTAATAACTCTTCATTTGGCTTCAAGCCTCATGAAGGATTAAGACACACTGAGGTTAAAAACCCTGCTTCTGATTTACCACTTAGTTTCTTCACTTTTAGGCAGGTGAAACTTAGTTGACTTGATTTCACAGGAACCGTAGGAGCGGAAAACTGCAGTAATACAGCTGAGAAGCAGCTCCAACACGCTTTAAAAGACATGTTCTATTCATTATTACTTAGACTCTTAACTTCCAAATCATTATTTTGGGTCCCTTATAATTTAAGTCCTAAATTTAGCGTTGTTGGTTGTTTTTTTTTAATTATTTTTTATTTTTTTCCAAACTGCATCCAAGTGGAGTTGGCTCAGAAGAGGTGAAAAAAAAAAAAAAAAAGTTTCATGTTGCTTCCTGACACTGTCTAGCTTATATCAGTTTGCATCTCTTGGGCACTATCAGGTATTGCAATATTTTAATTAGAAATATGGCAAGAAGTATTAGAGTTGAAATGGTAGCAATAATCACAGAAGTGTTAGTTTAAAATGTTTTTAAGTCCTGTTTTGTAATAAAATTTAATCTTTGTATCTCCTGTGAATTAACTGCATAAGAATATTTTTAAATGCACTTTCACATCTTTTTCCATATCCTTTTTACTAATTATGAAGTTCTTTTTTATATATTAGCTTGGCAAAGAAGTCCTGCCTACCTGCTGATAAAATGAGAATGGCACCTTTATCCTGCTGATATTGTTAAGTATCTTTCTGTGGATTTCAGCAGGCCAAGGCCCCTGTGCTCATGGATCATTTTCTCAGGAGACCTGCTGCAGTGTTATCCATTGTATCTGCCCTTCACAGATTACGCTGGAGAGCAATGTGGTGATTTCTGACATGTTTGACATTCCCTACATGTAACCTTAGACCACTAAGTTAGGAAACACTTTAGGTCAGACTCATGATCTATTTCAGAAAGCCATGAATTTTAGGCACAGTTCTATTCCCACAATTGTTTCTTTTATTTTGACTTGAGATTATCCTGTTCTGGGGTGGCAGTTGGACTTGGTGATCCAGGCTGTCTGAGGAGGTGGTTGAGCCGCCATCCCTGGAGACATCTAAACAGAAAGATGTAGTACCAGGGGACAGGCTTTAGTGGTGGATGTGGCAGAGTTAGGGTAGTGGTTGGACTTGATGATCTTGAAGGTCTTTTCCAACCAGAATGATACTGTGATACTGTGACTTTTTAGTTTAGAATAGTTTTTAAACCAAAGCATATAACAGTAAAACTGGATCTCTTTACTAGTCTGTAGTGTGCAATTCCTGTGGAGACACTGTCCCATCCTTCCTGTAGCCTGACTGAAAGGAAAGGACCAAGTAGATGATTGACAGAGAATCTTCTAAAGCAATCCTTAAGAGAAGGGGCAGCTGCAAATGATGTCTAATTTACAAAAAGAAGTCTTCAAATATGGCCCATCTTCTGATGTCTACATGCTATAACTAATAATGGTGATTGTGGACAGATTGCATGCCCAAAATTAAAGACCATTTCCATTATCAAGGTCATTGTCATCGTCTGCTGATTCATCAACACACAAAACTTCTTTTCTTGAAATTGCAACAGCTGCCATGTTCATATCACATGTAAAGAAACCTCCCTGTGCTCCTCCTGCCCTCCTAACCCCATGATACTGTCTGCTTGGCAGCACAAATAAACACAGCCCTCACTTTACTGGGGAGGAAAACTCCTGACAGCACTGCCTTCCTTTTATGAGCTTGGCTGTGTATGTGTTTCCACAGAGAGACTTTCAGGTGAACAGTAGTTGCAGATCCAGCTTTTGTGGAGAGGTGGCTCAGTCAAGAGTATGAGACAGGAGTCAAGATTAGTCAATACAGCTGTAACCAAGCCCTTTTCCTTGATTTAGAAAGCATTTGTTAAGGGCACAGCAGCTTCACAGGATGTTAAAAATATGTATCTTTCAGAAGAATTTAGCAGGTGGATGATAATTCTCTCCTAGAACTGCATTAGGTGACATATGTTACTTTTATGTTGTTGTTTTTTTTTAATGATATCTATTCATAATTTATGATTCATAGTTTATTCCCTTAGTTTAGTCTTAATGTAGTTAGGGCTGTAATGCACCTTACATTTCAAATCACTTGTTTTATTTGAAGGTTTGTTTTAAAGTAGTATTGTCCAGGTATGTCATAGGAGGCATGCAATAAAGTATTTATTTATCACATTTTAATTTTTTATGAACTGTAAGTTTTTTCAATAATTATAACACTTTGTAAGTTATGGTTTTGGACAAGATCTAAAGAAAAAGTGAGGGAGCTTGAACTATAACAAGAAATCAGAACATCCATGTTGTTTTTTCAATATTTGCTTTATTTGCTACTTTCTTTTTTCATTTCATTTCTATGAGACTGTTAAATAAAACTAGATCACTCATACAGTGTTTTGCCAATCCTAAATTCATGTACTGTCATTCTGGAGCTCTAGTTTCCTTCCCAGCAGTTTAGGGTAATGATCAGCCATTAGGAATCAATTTATGCTTTTAATAAAACAAAAATATTTCATTTTAAATCGGTCCAAATTTCAAAAAAATAATTCCTTGGACTACCTGAAGTTCTATGCATAAAATTCCATGGGAATAATTGCTTTCACAAATTTGTTGATTTCTTCAAATTGGCAATAAAGTAACGAGATGATATACTTTCCTGGGTGATGCACTTAATCTGGATAGCTTTAAATATGCAAAATATGCTCCTAAGAAAGATATTTATGTGTACCACTTTTTAGGGGCCAGATAAAGTCCTGGCACTATTTTGCTTTCTCTTCCTAGTCTGTTTGGTTAACTGATAGTGACTAGCTGCGTCCTCAGCACAGCAGACATTAGTCCTCAAGTGCAGTTTGTAGTTCAGGAAAGCAATTCATCAGCCAGCCACATTAATGAAATCCAGCCTCAGATAATGACAGTTCCCTCCCCTCTGTCTCCCAGGGACAGTTGTGTTTTCTATAACTCTTGCCGAGAAAGCTATTTCACAATGCAAACGCATGACCAGTCTGTCTTTAGAGAGGGCATGGGGATTTGAGATCCTGGCCGTGCACAGGAGTGAGAAATGAAGGGCTCTTGGCTGCCTGCAGCTTTAGAAAAGGGATTTTCTGTAATCACCCTCTGTTGTAAAGGCAGGATTATTTCTATTTGTTTCATTTGGAAATGGGCCTTTTTCACTCTGAACGAAATACTGTTGAGCACCTTCCTACCATCCATTTGCTTTCCCCCCACAATGGCTCAGAGGAGAAATTAAGCTTTTGGAGGAATGGGAGCCTTTCAAAGGAGCGTTTATGGGCCAAAGGAAAGATGACCAGATGGGCTGTCACCCAAGAAAATACAAATCAAGCCCCAAATCACACTCCAGGACTCTGCCATTGAGATTCCATAATGCCTGTTCAGGATTTCTGTTTATTTTTTGAAGAGGGGGATCATATATGGCTTGGCTTAAGCATTTCAATTTATGTTTCTGGCTGTCGGGGGATGCTGGCAAAAGATAAAAGATCATCAGCTCATTTTCCATCAGTAGCGCTTTGTCATTCCATTAGGGCAGGAAATAGCTTGGTCTGTTACTGAGTGAATTTGACTTTAGCATGGATCAGAGGGAGGACCCCTAGAGTTAAACACATCTCTCTATGCCAGCTGTTCAGCATAAGACAGCAGTGGCTTGTAGCCAAATGACCACCCTCAGGATCTGACATGTGTTGGCACTGCATGGTTTGCAAAAGCAAGCAACGTGGGGGCACTTCCAAGGGAAGTGAGGTGTTGGGGTTGGGGGGGAGGAGAGTTAAAGGAAGTTCCAGTGAGAAGAAGGTTTTCTTTGGTGCTTGCTAAATAATAAAATAAAGACTTAAATATTTTGCTGCAATGGGCCATAATTGTAGCTACTCAGATTCCACCACAGAGAGATATAATACCAAATACCTGATAAATGATACTAGTTTAATTGGGTTATTCATTCAATAAGGGGTTCAGAGCTGTTCTCCAGACATTACTGAGTGATCTCCTCTAGAAGTTCTGCCAATAAAAGAGGCATTTATCCCCTCTATTTTACAATTAAAGTGACTAAGAAGACATAGCTATAGGCTAAGAATTTCCAGCATTAAGTCTTGACTTTTTAACACACTGAAGTTGTGAGCTGAAAGTCATATGAGATGGCCGCTGCAGTCTTGCTTCACATCACAAGATTGCAGTGCTACAGCCCTGATTTCCTGATATACCACTTTTGTGTGACTCTGAGAACCTTATTTGTTGCATGTATTCCACTCATCATCTCTCACCATAATTTGTACTGACCCACAGCATCTTCGGTTCTGCTCACTGCAAGGTCTGGTTATCTCAGACTGCATATTGGAGGAAAATGTAGTCTTCATGTGCTTCAGTTTACTTGTTGAAGAACAGAGACAGGGATTTTATGATGCTGCAGCTTTTTGCAGTAGATGTTACTAATTAGCAAGGGCAAAGTGGATAGGGAAAAGTCAGTGTCTTAAAACAGGTGATATACTTGATGTGGGGAAGAAAACTCAAACTTGTATGTACACAATTGTAATTTAGGGTACTTGAAGGCTGTTTAGTTACTTGAAGAAAAAGCCTTTTTGCTTTGAAACCTGACACACAAGTCTGTTTAGTTGGTTGTTTTTTTTTCCCTTCTTTTCCCCCCCCCAAATCCTTCCAGCCTTGTCAGTCTAATAAAAGATACTATGTCTCCCTACAAACATTGTCTCACATATCCATAGATCACCAGAGAAGATCACTGTTCCAAATTAGGTACAGTTTTCTAAGGGCATACTGGCAAGTATGAATTTTGGGGGGTAATCTGAGAACCTTGGTTTAGCCAGTGTGGCAAAGTGGTATGCTGCTGCCAGTCCACATGAGCAGCCTCATCTGGATTCATTTTTGCAGCTGAGGCACTGCTTTCCTGGGGAGAGGTCGGCAGGCACCTCTGTATGGGTTGATGGAATAGTTGTTTTTTATAATTCCTGGCCCATCTCAACTTCCAGGCAGCCTGAGCTTTCCTGATTGTCATCTTCTTTTCCGAACAGATGCAGACTCTGTATGCTTTCGATGAAGAAGAAACAGAAATGAAAAATAAAATAGTTGAAGACTTGAAGACAGCTCTGCGGACTCAGCCCATGAGGTAATGTTGTTCGTCTTTCATCACAACTCACTGCCTCCCTTTGGTCAGATGTGACATGGGAAAG
>NW_009953067.1:93963-173767 GCF_000747805.2 Chaetura pelagica
AAAGAGTGGCAAGAACAGAAACTTCATTGTCTCACCTCACACAAGCCTCTCTGATATTTCAGACAATCCACAGAGAGCCCCACAGTCCCTGGTCTGAACCTACCTAGTTAGGAGGGCACACCAATACTGAAGCATGTTGCTTCAGGAAAATAAAAGACAGTCTGCTGTGAAAAACCTGTGGCAGATATGTGCAAACACAGGTAATGACTGTAAAGATCAGATTATAAACTTCATAGCTCCTTTGAATGTCTCATGTAATTTGATTCATGTTGGGCAAAATCTCAGCCACTACTCTGAACTCTGAATTCAGGCTTCGCCTTATCTTTAGTAACTTGAACTGTTTGATACAAAGCAGCTAATCCATCTGACATCACCTGGTTTGGCATTCTTCCTGTTCTATGTGCAACTGTGACATGGAGAAATGTTAAGAGACTTCATTGTATAATGTGTCTTTGAAGGTAAGGGTCATCCTTGTTTTTCTGGGAACAAAGCTATGAACAATAGCAAACTAACTAGCATAGAAACCTTTTCCATTTGACACTTGAAGAGCATTGTGCGGAAGCAATAACTATAGTTGATATGATCTCAGGAAACACTCAGTTTAAAAGTTTCTGAATATCTTTGTATTGGGCCCAAAATAGGCCAAATGTGTTTGCATTCACACTGTGCTGAAGTAATTTCAGAGAGCTTCAGTAGTGCCCTGACCAAACAGTATGGGGGTTCTGGGGGGTTTTCTTTGGTGTGTTTTTTTGGGGGGGTTGAGATTTGAAATAAATAAACCTCCCCCCACCCTGAAAAAAAAAAAATCTGTCTGTGAATTTGATTTACATTGCAGTTACATTGACTTGAAGCAAAGACATTTCTGGGGCTTCTTACAGAGTTGAGTGCTGATGGTGCTTCTCCTATTTGTGATGTTTAAAAAGTTGACTACACGCAGCTTCTCACCTCGTGGCAACTATGAGGTAGAGCACATCAGCTTAAACCTCAGAGTTTTACCTCCTTTTGTGACAGACTGCAAGAGAGCATGAAGCCAGATTATGATCCTCCTCTAAGACATAAAGATTCATCAGGCTTTGGTCACTTTAGCATGTGGGTGGGGTTAGTGCTATTAACATGGATTTTAAGAAACAGTGGCCTATATTGAGACCTTACCCAAGGATTTAAGCGACTGACTGATCCTCTCTATCACTGTCCTCAAGCAAAGAAAAAAGTAAAATGCAGCTGGACTTCATGTTAAAATGGAAGCTAAGACAACTGCTAAGACAAACTCCCAGCTCACACAAGGATTTTAAACTGAAGTCCTGTGCTGTGGAGACTTAATGTAGCAATTCTGTTTACATTCATGTGGAGCTAGTTTGATGCTTCCTCTGTGAGTGATAGCTTTCACTGAGGATAGCCATAGCAGCAAGGCCTCTCTGCTATGTCGAGCTGAAACATTTTTGTGGTCACCATTGGTTGTTCAGCTCTATTGTTTTGAATAGAACAGCCCGATCTCCTTGTTGAGAGCAAGGCAATAGAGAAGAAGAGAAATGTCCTTTGCTCAAAGCCTTGTGAGTTTTACTTCACAGACCTAAGTTGCTTCTGCTGGATCCCCTTGACAACACCATGTTGCTTCATCTGTTTGTAATAACCCTAACAAGCTTCAGTACAAGCATCTATGTGTTGCCCTATAAAGTGTTCCCTTCTAAATCGCTGGCGATGGTTATGGGGCTTTTTTCTTTTCTTTAAATAGTTAAGCCAAGCCATATTTTGAGTTAAGTCCTATGTCTCAACTAATTTCCAGCGACTCACTTCGTTAGCTGCCAAATGGGCTGTATGCCAATGCCTGATCAACAAGCCAGTTTCTTCTTGATGGAAAGGTTGCAGTAGAGAGGCCCTCAGATCCATCAAATCCTTCTCATAAGCAGTACAATACCCAAACCTTCAAAATACTAGTCTTTCTAGTTGAATTTGGCCATCAAATCTTATTTTCCATGCCACTTCTGTTCATAAGGCCTCTGAAAAAAAGAGAGACCTAAATTCACACAGGATGAACTCTCTGGAATCCATTTCTGATGGTAGGGTAGACAGAGATTCTGATGGATTACTAATGGGCTCCTCTACTTGAGTTCTCTGATCCAGAGGAAGCAAGAGAAGAAAATGCATGTGTTTGGCTCTTTAATTTATTTACTGCAAAACTCAGTCTCTTCTAGTAGAAAATGCATAGTAATGGTACTGATCTGTGTCTTTATTCCATCCCACTAGTTCTAACAGTAAGAAAAACTGAGGTAGATTTATCCAAATTCAAGTTCCATTCCTTTTTGGAGAAAAGGTGATAGAAGCATCTCTGAGCAGCTAGTTGGTCTTCTTTGAGCAATTATGTTTTGTTCTGGTATTTAGGAGCTGCTCTGAAATAATAAAGCCAGGTTATGTCCCAGCACACAGGAACAACCCCAGCCTTAGAGAACAAAAAACCCCACATCTGCATCTTGTAAGGAAACACATTTTCTTCTAGGTTTGTAAGAACTTATGACTATAAACAAGTGTGATGACAAACTGTTGGACAGAGGCAGCAGGAGAAGAGCTTTTCTTTTGGTATTTTAGTACCCAGAAATGGAGGTTCAGAAGTGCAGCAAAAGTAAAAACTTAAAAGGGACTGGGAAAAAAAAAAATAACACTTTTTGGAACCCCAGAGTAGTATCTCCTTTAGTCTGAATTGTCACTAACTCCCTTTACTGTCTGCTTTTCTTCTTTTGTTTAACTCAGGTTTACTTCCTGTTATTTTTGTTTGATTTAGCCCTGTTGCATTCAAGAGCATCCTGGAGATGATCTTTTAAGCATCCAGTAAGAAAAAAAACCATTATGCTGAATGTTTCAGCAGTTCAGTAGTTGTCAGGATTATGTGTGCCCTCTGATTCAAAAATTGATGCTGCAGAGAAGCGTAGCCTTGGCTGTTAATAGGATGGGACCATCCTGCTCTCTGAGCACCCACAGAGTATGATCTTTCTGTCTTTCCTGAGTTGGATCAAGTCTCACAGGGAAGCTGTCCTCCCGCTACACTTGGAATCCGTCAGTGGGTCATTACCTCTTAAGGCTGTGCTGCATCTGTATGCAGATGAAAGGTTTGTTATGAGAGCTAGCTAACTCATTCTGATCAGCACTCTCTAAAACTTGAAAGGCTAAGAGGCGCCCTGCCTTTTAAAGTGTGCTAAACTGGTCAAGTGAGAGTCTGAGGTGAGGTTAGGCTTTAATTTGCTTGTTTAGCACCTATTAAAACACACCCTGCTTTATTTACACTTGAGTTTTTGAATGTGTTAGCCGGAATGCATTGGCAAATATGCTTAACTTTACACCTTTCAGTCTAGAACAAGACCTTATTTTGCAGCATACAGGACCTATAGGCTGGCAGTTAGGTATATACTTGTATTTTGTGAGGAAGAAGGTATTTTATTTGCATGAGTTAGGTTTGCCTTTGCATACACACACACACATACATGTCCGTGCTTACAGACATATAGATGCACAAACACCAAACAGTCTTAGTTTAGCTCTCAGCCTGTCGACTAAACTCACACTTTTTTCTCTCCTGTATGGGCATTTACATATATATGTTCCCACCTACATGCTCACACCGAGCAAATTTTCATACTGAGAGGGTCTATTGGCTCAGAAACTGCTGTCACCATTTCTTTATCTACTCCTTGCATGATTTCTGGCTTTTCTGGAGAATAATGAACTAAGTGTTTTGGAAAAGGAAGGTGAAAATAATTTGATTCCTGCTTCTGATGTCAGCTGAAATTGGAAGGCTCTTGGTTTTGCTTCCTATTGAGTAATGCAGCTTACTGTTTGCTCTCTGGATGAGTAAGAGTCCAGGAAAATCCCGACATTGTTTTACATTGTGTCATTAATCAAAGTCTGTTGACACACACCACTTTCCTGCGCATGCCTCCTTTTTGTAATGACCTCATCCAAACAGTCCTAGAAAAATTGCTCTGCCTGTGAACCAGACAATGTGACTTTTGTGCATTTACCATTTTTTTCACATGGTCATCAGAGCAGGCTAAAATACATGAAAGTTGTATTGCCTTGTTTGTCTTGTCATAAGACCAGGTGTTCTGTCTGAATGTATATTAAGGGATCCTTTATGCAGTTGTTTCTTCAGGATGCTTTATTTTGTCAGTAGAGCTCTGTATCTTCAGAAAAGTGTCCATCTTAAGTCCTCCCTCAGCCCCGGAACTGAAAAGAACAGCAAAACATCAGCTTTTTTTTTTTTTTTTCCCTGGTCAAACTGCAGGCCCAAATAAGCTGAAAGTTGGCAAATTTATTAGCATAGTGACCATAACTTTCAGGTGGGACCTGAAAGTTCCTGAGTGGTGTGGAGTATAACCACTCAAGAATGCCAGTCAAGTCCATGTTATCTGGGAGTTACGTAAGTATGGCTCAGGTTTGTCTTTCTGGTGCAGAGACATGAACAGAGACCAGTGAAATTCAGTCTTTCAGTATGATGCTTCCATTATTGTTGTGTAGTAGGAAAAGCATCTCACAGACAGAAAGACAACACATTAGGAAGCATCCAACATGGAGGAAGAGGGCAAAAATTATACATACATTTGGTATTCTTAATTTGTTACACAGATGGCAATTGTTAACACCCTTTCAATTTGTTAAAGGTGTCTTTCTAGACTATACTGTTTAGAGTGTGATCATGGACATGTTCGTGTATGTTTTGGTAGACTGCAAATTCAAATGTAGTTCACATGGGTTTGCATTCAGACATTCTATAAAAGTGCACCTACCTGAATGACCTGTTAGAGGAGGCAGGAGGTAAACAAAGTGATCTAGAGAAATTATTTGCAGCCCTTTTCATGTCCTTGAATCCCCATTTTGAAGCATGGGAACTTTCAGTGATGCTTTGCTAGAGTGATTGATTTGAACTGACTTGTATAATTCATTCATTTCCATTGATTTGCCTAGGAGGCAGTCTGCATGGTCTAATTTGACCCATCTGGATTTTTTAATCCTGTTTTGCAACAAAACCTCAAACTTTTCCAAGGACTTTGTCCTATATTGTTTTCACCCTCAGTTTTTACAGTCTTACCCTAAAGAAAAGCAGATTTTATGGTACAATATAGTAGAAAGAGAACTCTAGTGATGTCAATAGTCAAAATAAACGTGTCCTACTAAAGATACAGTCTTGAGTGTGTAATTTCATAACTGATTTATTCTGCTTCTGCTATTTATGATGTTTTTACTGTACATTTTGCTACTGCTGGTTGACAGTGGATCTGTTCCATCCTGAATATACCTGCTCAAATTAAAAACAATCCAACAATTAAAAATGCAGCCAAGGCCATTATAGGAGCTTTGCCTTTTACTGAATAATATTTGCCTTTTAAACTTCAACTTTATATGTTCCTATATGTGTGTCACAGGATCAGAGTGTGAAGTTGATAATGAGTGGTAATGAGTTTGCATCTGCCAGTGTATCCACTCCTGGAGGTGGGAGCCTATAAGTAGTATTGACTAAAAGTTTGACCTAAATCTAAAAATTATTTTCAAGATAACATGAACTCATAATTACAAGTGTGGTGATGAGTCTGTATGAAAATTTATCTTGTATGTATTAGCATGTATGCAAGATGGAGCAATTTCAAAGAATCAGTTCAGCCTTGAAAATGCAGAGAACATGGGATGGACCACAGCAAGTCTTTGGTGTGACTGCAACAAAGAACACAGTGACATAACAGTGGGGTCATAAGGTGATAGAATATAATTACCCTGTAACTATGTGGCACACCATTATTAGCTAGGCTGTTTTCTTTCTTGTTTGTTTGTTTTAGTTTGTTTGGTTTCTTTGCTTTGTTTTTCTTAAATACCTGGGAGTTATTCTGTGAGCTGTAGGCTAAAAACTAGCCAGATTTACAGATACAAGATTGAATAATAAGGATTCTTTTGAATAAATTGTCTTTGATCTGCTTTCCTTATTTTTCATACCTGTTTATTTTTTGTTTGGTTTCTTTTTGTTTTGTTTTTTGTTTTTCCTCAGGTTTGTGACCAGGTTTATTGAGCTGGATGGCCTGAGTTGTTTGCTGAACTTCCTGAAGAGCATGGACTATGAGACCTCAGAAAGCCGTATACACACATCCGTTATAGGGTGTATCAAGGCACTGATGAACAATTCCCAAGGACGGGCTCATGTCCTGGCTCATCCAGAGAGTATCAACATCATCTCCCAGAGCTTACGGACTGAGAACATTAAGACCAAGATTGCTGTGCTAGAGATCCTAGGGGCTGTCTGCTTGGTACCAGATGGTCACAAGAAAGTCCTGCAAGCCATGCTTCACTATCAAGTCTATGCTGCAGAAAGAACAAGATTCCAGGTACAAGGAGGATACCTTGCTAGAAATACCAGGATTATGAATGTCCACGGGAAATTATTTTTTCCATGCATGTATTGCAAACTTGCTAGGTAGTAAAAAGGCGATATTTTACATTCTGTTTTAGGAAGGGCACTTCCTCAAAAAGATTTTCAGCATATATATATATGCTGGTTGCTTGTCATTAATGCTAACTTAAAATCTCCTATATTTTAACTTGATATGAGGGTTTGTGATGCTAAATGAAAGCTGTTAATCTGTTCATACTCTAAAGCTGATGGCATTTCTGGGGTGCTAATAATTTGTTCTTCCCTAGAAGCTGAAGCCACAGAATTCCAGGAGCCACTTTCCTGATTTTAAAGTCCTTTATTTAGTAATAAAATAGTTGTGGATTAAATAATGGGCAGTGGAGGCACTTCAGTTGCCACTTAGCAATCAAATTGTGACTTGTCACAATTGTAGCAATTGTTGACTTGGAGATCTCCCATTCAGAACACAGAAGGCAAGCTCAATCTCAGAGACCTTGAGGTAGGTTAGCAGATCATTGACAGGTTTATATTATGAATACTGCTGGCTGCTATTATAAACTTCCCCTTCCTGGTGAACTGAACACCTCTACAAAAAGATGTAACAGAATCTGTTGCTGTATATGAAGCTGTAGCTCCTAAACTTTGGGGTAACCTCACCCCTTTACTATTTGTTCTTCGGTGAAATGATAAAGGTGATGTTGGACCAAGAGGTCCTGAATCCTGGTTTCAGTCAGCCATTATCTCCTGCCTCTTCCTAATGCATCAATGGGTTTTGGGCTACAATGAGCTATGACTGTAAAAGTGAATGGGAAAACAGTCTGTGCACATGAACAGTAGCTGCTGATATTTATTGTTAGGACTGAATGCACTGTAGGATTCGCTGACTGTGACTTCAACCTGGGACACAGGAGATCTTGGCTTGGTCCTGGCAGCCAAGAGGGCAAACCACATCCTGGGGTGCATCAAACACATTATAAACAGCCAGTCAAATGAGATGATTATCCCACTGTATTCAGCATTGGTGTGGCCTCACCTTGAATACTCTGTGCAGTTCCAGGCCTCATAATTTAAGAAGGAAGTGAAGGTCCTTGAATCCATCCAGAGGAGGGCCACAGAGGTGGTGAAAGGGCTGGAAGGAGTGCCCTGTGAGTGGCTAAAGACTTTGGCCTTGTCAGGTTTGGAGAAAAGAAGGCTGAGGGGAAACCTTATTGCTCTCTGCAGCTTCCAGGAAAGGGAAAGTAGAGAGGGCTGTGCTGAGCTCTTCTCCCTGTCATCCAGTGATAGGATGCATGGCAATTGTTTGAAGCTGTGCCAGAGAAGGTTTGTACAGGACATTAGGAAGCATTTCTTTACCAAGAGGATGGTCAAATGCTGGAAGAGGCTTCCTGAAGAGGTGGTTGGTGCCCCAAGCCTGTCAGTATTTGAGGCATTTGGACAATGCCCTTAATTACATGCTTTAAGTTTTGGTCAGCTCTGAACTGGTCGGGAAGTTGGGCTAGATGATTGTTGTAAGTCCCTTCCAACTGAAATATTCCAGTCCGTTCACCTATATACGGCTTTGGCAGGTCCCAGGCTCTATGTGCACTGTCCTATCAGCTTACTCGCTAGTGATTAGCTAAAATGGAGAATCCTTCCTGAATTAATTTGACATTCTTGTATGCCCTGGGGAAAGGTAGGAGTAACCGTACATGCTCAGCAAAAAGCAGTAGTAACTGAAAGGCCTAACAACATCTGTGGTCTTGTGTTGACTTATCACGTATCCTTACGTGACCACGTGACTCTGCTTAGTAAGCCCATGTGGGAAATAGATGCTGGGGTTTTTTTGGTGTTGTTTTGTTTTGTTTTGTCTTGTTTGGTTTTTTTGTTGGTTCCCCTCCCTCCCCCCCATCCCCCTTTTTTTTTTTTTTTTTTTTTTCATTTTTATTTAGTTTTTAAATTGAAAATTTACCAGATAACTGATAACTGAGAGAAGTAATTGCTGGGCAAAATGTGCTGGGCACAGGTCTTGTTGTGAGCTTTTGAGGAATCTGGTGTAATGCCTTACAGATCCTTACTAAGCTCTCATGTTCATGAAGAGTACTCTGCATAAATACTTGCATTTGTCAAAATGCTTGTCTGTTGGGGAAAAAATGAAAGATAAATGGGATACTCTCTTTTTGGTTTGTTTGTTTTTTAAACAAAACAAATGCCCTCAACCAAACTCCAAAATGATTTAGCAGAAGGGGTGCATTCTTGTTTGAAATTTCTAAGACTTGTGTCTAGATGATAATTTAAGTTTGATATTGGGATAGTAATGGTTCATTCAAAGACATTCCTCATCCATATGTAGTCATTTTTTCCAAAAGAGAGACTAGGGAATTTTTAAATGCTGGTGAAACAGAAGTAGTCATGGTCTTCCTTATGTTTTAGTGGAAGGTTCTCTGATACTTTAGGACTTTTCAGTTAAGAGAGTGTTATATCTCTTTGCCCTCCCACACCTGTGTCTCAGAACAGTCTTGCAGCTCATTATCAAGAGAAGTATCCACTGTAACTTGACTATGGGAGCCCATTTAACACAAAGGATGAGCTGACAATCCCTGTCCTTTACTATGAACTTTTAAGATGTGATATACAGTGAAAGCTTTTTTTTCTTTATCCTATCCCTGAGTGTAATCTTTGTAACTCAGACTTTGCAAATATCTGAAGAGATCCTTCAGGTTTCAAACTGAAATATTTTGAGGATGTTTCCTGTAGTTTGAGCAACTAGCAGCATCACTGAGTGTATTGAAGTGTCCAAATAGTTTAGAGCTTGCAGCTTTAGGTTGACTTTGACTGGCCACACCTACTCACTGTTATGTTGAAAATGATGCCCCACAACTGGGGATCTGGCATAATCAAGAAAGTAATGTGAAAAGTAATTTTAAAAAATGAACTAAACTGTAGGAACAGGAGAAACATACTTTGAATGTGCAGAGTAGGAATTTATTCCTTTGGCTGTATGGTTCATTATTGCAGTATTATTCTAATGGAAGGGAAAAAAGAAAAACTGGGAACTGTAAAGGAACTGATCAGTCTTTCTCTATATCTAGCTTCATAAGACAATCACCAAATTAGAGACACAGTACCTAAAAGGAGAATAATTTCATATTCTTGGTTTTGAAAATCAAATGCCATTCCTGTGAAGTAAAAAGTGTAGGCTTTTCTGGAAACTTTACTAAGCTTACTTTTATTGGTATGCCCAATTTACTGTTAATGCTGAACTCTGACAGCGTAAGTGCAAGTGTTGCTCTTCCTTTAAGTTGCCTTCCTGACAAGAGTGGTTGATAATGTTCTTCATCCCTTTCAGTGACCTTGCCCCCAGTTTATCCCTCCTCATTTGTGAAAGCTGGCACTTTGCCTGTATACTATGTGTTTGGAATTATTTTACCCTCTTGCAGATTGCAGTAAATCTAAGTGCCCTGAGGTCCCCATATCAACTGTGGTGATCAGCACTATGTACTTTGAGGAATCAGGAGGTAAATGAAAGAAACACTGTTTCAGATCAATTTTTCCCCAACACAAATTGGTCGGTTTTTTTTGCCTTCTTGCAGAGGAATACCATGGTGATGGATAAAAATTTTGAGTGCATGGTTCTGCTTCCATTGTCCTTCATAAGAGTCAGGAAGAGAGGTTCAGAATTATTTACTGGCAACCATCTAAAACCTGAGCTTGTGCATAACTTCCTGCTAATATCTTTAGATTGGAACACAATTTTTTTCCAATTTGCATGTGCTCATGTGTGGTGGAGTGATGTAGAGATCATGTATGTAACCTGGTAACAGAAAACATGGTATGTTTCATTGCATCTGAGAAGTTACTGCAGGTTAGTGTCCTAGGCACAACTCTTGTCACCCGGCACAGCTAGCCAAAAGTAGGCAGAGGACCCAGCAACTGGTGAATTAGTAGAGAAGAAAAGCTGCCACTTTAGATATGGTTCTTACTAAACTGGCATTGGCTCTGTCCTGCTATAACTCCTACTACTTGAATGGGAAACTTAGAGTTACAAACTAGTGTAACTAAAGTCAAAATCCAAATTACAGTGAGATTCCTGAGTGATATAAACACTTGTAATCCCACCAGGTCATACAAACTAAAGACTGCTAATCAAACTGTGCTGAAATATTTTTGAAAGGATGTCCTCACTTTTTGATATGTTCATTTATTTTTTTTTAATCAAAGTTAACAGAAAGTATAGATAGAACATTTATGAATATGAAGGACTGTCTTCTTAATTTGACAAAAAATTGTATTTTGCTCTGAGTGGAAAATCTGATGCTTCTTTCTAAATTGCCAGCACTTTATGCACTGACTGCAATTATCAGTCTAATCCTCAACTTTTGGACAGGAGTCACTTTGAAGCCATGGGAAATTCTCCAGAAAGTTAGTTGTCTTTGTTGAGATTTCAGTCTTCTGTCAAATGCCTCTTACTTCACCCTGTATCTCCACTGTTCAATGTGTTCACAAGTCTGTCAGGATTGCCTTTGTTGTGGCACTAGCAACAAAATCCTATTCTTTATGTTTGTGTCTGAATTTATATTGTGGCTACTCCTATTTTCTCATATTTGCTGCAGCTTCTGGCCTGAGCTCATCCTTTGCCTGCTTTAATCTTTGACTCATCTTTCATGCTGCCCTTCCGCCTAGAATAACTCTAATGTCTAACAGGCAGTCTGCAGTTACTCTTTTAATATATTCCTTGAAAACTGTCCTCTTCAGACTAGTATTCCATCTTTACTCAAATACCACAATAATATAAAAGCAAGCCTTCAATCTCCTTCCTGAGGCAATCTGGAAAAGTTCTGTCTTTTCTTCATCCAATTTTTGTTTGAAATATGCTTCTTTGCCTACAAATTCTATCTACCCCGTAAATAAGAGAGATGAAAGTAAACATTGGCAAGCCAGATAATAATCCCTCTAAGGAGAAATGTGGAATTAGGAAGATGAGCCTTTGGTGTCTTTGCTGGGATTCCATTTGATGTATTTAAAATTGCTACTAATATAATTCTGTCACTGGCTCAATGTGTGACAGTTAAAACATTTCTTTGTCTCAAATTTCTTAGGTGCTTTTCTTGTTAAGATGGAAGTTTCTAAAATGCCCTGAAAACTGAGAAAAAGCATCTCCGATTTCAGTCTCTTTCACATTTGCATTACCCTATTTATGGCTGGTTTCCTTTGTGAAAGAGGCATAATTTTGCTCTTCCCTAAGCTGTTGCCCTTATTACTTTTAGGCTTGCTGGTTCCTCTCATTGCTCCTGTGCAGTGAATGCATTGAATGACATTGCAACATGTACTTTTTAAGATGGCATATTTTGAATCAAAATAATGTTGCAAAGTCATAATGCCGTACCAGCTCGTAAGAGTGTATCAGGATGTTCCAGTGCTCTTCTGGCCTAGTTTGCTGTCTGAAACACCCACCCAGCTGGGGACCCCTGTGGGGAGAAAGATTTTTCTTTTAGTGAGAGGACCTGCGTGTTTGATATTGCCTGAAAGGAGCTGATTTCACTTGCTGATGAAAATACTGACTGGGCTACTTTGGCTAGAACACTCTTGTTTTCCTTCTTATTGCTGCTAGGAATTTTGAAGCTTTAGGTGAAAGGAATAAAGGTGGAGATTAGAAGCATTCCTTCCAGAGCGCCCTTGCCTGGTCTGTCTTAAACACCATCAGTACAGATCATAATCTGTAGGGAGAAATCCAATCAATTTGGAATTGTAGTAGAAGACCTAGCAAGGAACAAATTAAAATCCTGTATTCCCACTTACTTGTTTCTTCCCTTCAGGGTTCATCCAAAGCCTTTTGACGTTTGCTGCAGATTGATTGAAACCCTACTGGATGTCAGTGATGAGGAATAATAGGATCAAGTGAGGAAAGTTTTGCTTAAACAGTAGGAAAACCTTTACAACCATAAGTTTAATCTGGCCACAGAGCGGGCTGCCAAGAGGTGTGGTGAAATCTTTTTCACAGGGAATGTTAAAGTGAAGACCTGAACCACAGCCGTTTGCAAAGGGTTGGAGATACTGGAGTTTGGCCACAGTGTGTGGGTGTAGACTGATCTATAGGAATTAGAACCATAGAATCATCAAATGGTTAAGTTTGGAAGGGACTCTAAAGATCATCAGGATCCAACATCCCTGCTATAAGCAGGGACACCCCACACTAGACCAGGCTGCACAAAGCCTCATTCAGCCTGGCCTTCCACGCCTCTAGGGAGAGGCCTTCCACAAGCTCCCTGGGCAACCCATTCCAGCACCTTACTACTCTCATGGTGAATAATTTCTTCCTGATGTCTAACATCGTCTACCCTCTTTCAATTTAAAACTGTTACACCTTGTCTTCTCTGGTGAAAAGCCCCTCCCCAGCTTTCCTGTAGCCCCTTCAGGTACTGGAAAGCCTTTATAAGGTCTCCCAAGAGCCTTCTTTTCTCTAGGCTGAACAGCCCCAACTCTCTCAGCCTGTCTTCATAGCAGACATGCTCCAGCCCTCTGATCATCTTGGTAGCCCTTCTTTGGACCTTCACCAACAGCTCCATGTCTTTCCTGTGCTGAGGGCCCCAGAGCTGTACACAGTACTCCAGGTGGGGTCTGACCAGACCAGATAGAGGGGCAGAATCCCCTCCCTGGCCCTGCTGGCCACACTTCTTTTGATGCAGCCCAGGATGCAGTTGCTCTCTGGGCTCCAGCGCACACTGGCAGCTCGTGTTGAGCTTCTCATCTACTACCACCCCCAAATCCTTCTCCTCAAGACTGTTCTCCAGCCATTCTCCCCCCAGTCTGTATTTGTGCATATACCCAGGTGCAAGACCTTGTACTTGGCCTTGTTGAACTTACATGAACTTACAGTGTTTCCTTCTAGAGCTTGAACAATCACATGAAGATGTGTTGCTCTTTACTTAGCTTAGAGCAACCCAGAGTTGTCTTTTTTCTTGCCCTCAATTTGGCTTGGCACCTATTGCATTCTGTTCCTATTCCAGCCTTCTGAAATGAAAGATAGTAAACTTTTATTAACATCCTTCAACCTGTCTGGATGCTGTATCTGATATGTTATTGCATAGAGTCTAGCATGTTCTTAAAGGCCTGTGAGAATGTATAGTAGGAATATGAGGCCTCTGGAGAAAACCAGCAAAACCATCCTTGGTTTTGATCCTTTTCTAGTAACGGCTACTTAAATTATTCCAAGAAGACACGTGTGCTTTGAATTTCAGTTTCCAATCTGACAGTAACATAACTAAATGGTCTCAGTTATTTCACTTCTGCTTATTTTTCAAGTTGAAGAGCTGGGTTTGTTGGTGAATTTAAAGACCTCTTACATAGTCTCTTATTGTTATTGTCAGAGACAGGATGCTGGATTGGATTGACCATCAGTCTGATTCCATAGTCCTTTTCATGTTTTTTCATGTAACACTCTGCCATTTCTAACAAAATCGGGTAAAGGTTGTTTTTTGTCCATAATATGACTACTGGGAAATCATGGATGTGATGGAAAATTGAGTGCAAGTGCCAGCTGGGCAATTTAAAAGATGCAAGAAGAAGGAGTTTATGGAAACAAGCTTGCTTAATAGTGAACATACTATATTCAAGTACAAAAACAGCTGGCAGTAGTAGAGTATGATAGATCGAAAGATTTTTACACTAAAACAAACAAAGCATTTGCATGAAGCCAGGAGGGTATTCTTTCCACTGGGAATGCACAGAAGGCTTTTCCCCCTGTTTCTTGAGGCATATCTCAGTGGTGATGTCTGTTTTCTACAGGAAACAAGAGAGATCTATGTAACTGATGGCTAGCAGAGGAGAGATTTTGCTATGAATGAAACACATTCAGTAGCCAGGGACAGAAGACTGACTAAAGGAAAATGGACTTCCTTGCTCAGCATCATAGTTTCAAAGTATTATTTAGATGGATCTGCTGAGCTGAATGCTAAAAAGTTATTTTTGTCTTTGTTCTCCCTTTATGGCCCAAACTTCTTTGGAAGAGTAAAAAGAATTCTGCTTTCTCTAGTATATCAGTAAAATAAAGATAGGAGCGTGGAGTGTTCATTATTGATGCTGGAGTGAGACATATACAGTTGAACTGGCAGATCTCAATTGGGATTTGTTAGTCTTCCAGTAAGGAAAATCATCCTTGGAATTATGAACTGATCAGAGAAGATCCTGAAGAGAAGATTCATAGTCAACAGCACAATGATAAAAGTAGAGTTACTTTCATGGATAATCAGTTTCCACATATAACCTCTTTGGTAAATATTCAAGTGGAATTAATCCTAAATAGACTGTCTAGGACACAGGCTACTAATATTATTTGTCTAGTCTTTTTTCTCTTTTGTCTCCTGGTGTTCACAGGATTATGGTGAAATATCTGTAAGCATGTAGAAAATAGATGAAAATATTTCTGTGCTAAATACCCTTAAATGCTAAATATCCCTGCTTTTTGGTTAATAGGGAGACATGCAGTCTCCACAAAGACTTCCAATATATATAAAGGGAGCTTATAAGAAAGACAAAGACTTTTTACCTGGGCCTGTAATGA
Organism: Chaetura pelagica; assembly: GCF_000747805.2. NCBI lineage: Eukaryota > Metazoa > Chordata > Aves > Apodiformes > Apodidae > Chaetura > Chaetura pelagica. Next base: position 108,885 of record NW_009953067.1, read on the forward strand.
CAGGACAAGAGGCTAGATTTTGATTGGATAAAAGGAAGATAATTTTTTATTATGAGGGTGGTGAGACACTGGAACAGATTGCCCGAAGAAGTTGTAGATGCCCCATGATTGGAAATTTTGATGTCAGGCTGGATGGGGCTTCTAGCAACCTGGTCTTGTTGAAAGTTGTCGCTGCCTGTGGCAGGAGGGTCGAACTGGATGATCTTTAAAGTCACTTCAACCCAAACTACCCTGTGATTCTTTATAAAGGGAACTGGAACTTACACAGCTTCACTGAAAGTGCAGTTAATGCATCTTTGAGTTTTGAAGCTGTATGCACAGGAGGTATTCCTGTTATTTGTAAATCCCTAGTAGGAGCTACCTACCAAGAGGTAGGTAGTTGTCTGCTTCCTGTGAAATGGTTGTAGGTGAAAGAACAATGAGAAACCTTTCAAGGATCACATGTAGGTTTTATGCCTCAGAAGACAGCTTCTCTTTAGAATTCTTTCCCCCTCTGTACATAAGCACAATGTATCCTGCTGAGATCCAATAATGAAAATTGAGTGATGGGAGTAGAAAGGACGTATGAATCTGATGACATTTTTCTGCATGTATAAACTCCCTGACAGATTGACCAAACAGAGTTAACTGATTAGGAAGTTCATAATACTGCTTCTTTCTTAGATCATGGTAGCAGGAATATAAAGGACATTATTTTTTCTCATAAAGCTTGTTTAAAAAAAACAAAACATGCCGTCGTCCCCCCCCCTTTTTTTTTTTCTCTCATTAGGATCAGATGTCACTTTATTCCTATCAGTATTCTTCATTTGTTTATTGTGGCATGCCCAAAATTGTTACTAATCTTGTCTGAACAAAAAATATTTTTTTAGGCAAATATATAGCAAATCAAAACAAGATTGTATGCATATCTCATGAACAGTATACAACATCATGCAAGAAAACAGATTATGCTCTCTAACCCAGCCCACTGTTCTGTTTCAGTCACTGTTGAATGAGCTGGATCGAAGCATGGGGCGATACCGAGATGAAGTCAATCTCAAAACAGCCATCATGTCCTTTATCAATGCTGTGCTGAACGCTGGTGCGGGTGAGGTGAGTCACTGCCCTGCAAATTCCTTCTAAAATGTAATGCTTGAATGAATTTATCTTGGAAATGGCTAGTAGATTAAGTCACAAATCTTGTGTTATTTAGTGGATATAGCTTGTGGAAAATAATGCTTAACTGTTAATACCAGTCTTTTAATGTCTTCCATATTATTTCATTTCCAGTCTTTTCTAATATAGCATAGATTTCTTGCAGTGAAAGAACTGCTTCAGGTTGGTTGTGGGGTTTTTTTCTTTGTTTGTTTTTAAATAACTGCAAAACATTTACCTCTTGGTTTCAGTCTTTTAAAAAACATTTTTGTTTATCTTCAGAGATGTTTTGAAATGTTGTTTCAACTCAAAGCCAAACTACAAACATTTTGATTTAAAAATGTCAAAGAGGAGACATTTCTGAAAAGAAAAGTAGTTGTTTTTCTTTCATTAACAAAAGTGTCTTTTGAGTCTGGAGGATAGTTTAAACTGATTTTGTGTCACTAAAAGTGCTAGTTTTGTTACATTGGCTTGTTTTGTTTTGTTTTGTTTTGTTTTTGTTAAACCACAACAGGCAACAAGCTCATAGGAGCTCTGTCTGGTAACATATTTGTGTCTGCATGCAGCAGTCCAGTAACATCCCACTGAACAGATGTCAAGTTTGCCAGAGTATATGGTAATTTTATGACAAATAAACATAAAAACCAGGAGGAAGATTGCAGTACTGTTCATCACTAAGCAGGAGGTGGAAGCAGGAAAAACACTAACAATTTTTATTCTTTGTGGAACAACATGGAGTGCACTGTCCTTCTGACTGGGTGTGCAGAACTCGTAGGTAAATGAGGACTGTATTTTTAACTGAAACAGAGGCAAAGGCATTATTTATTTATTTTTTTACTTACTATAGTGAAATAAGTAATCTTGTGAATTTGGTATCACGACAGAGGATGTTAAAACAAGAAGAAGTGAGGTTTTAAGTTTTTTGTTTGTTTTTAATGCTATTGAAATCTTTTGGAACCTAAGAACTTGTTTTTCCCTTATTTTTTAAGGACAATTTGGAATTCCGATTACATCTACGATACGAGTTTCTAATGTTAGGAATTCAGCCAGTCATTGACAAGCTAAGAGGACATGAGAATGCCATACTGGACAGGTAAGACGTGGTTTCTGAGAAGAGTTATTGATCAATAGAAGGAGTTCTTAGAAACTCTTCTCCATTTGAGTTTCAGATTTAAGCACGAAGCTGTCTCTGTCTCTCCTTAAAACTGACTCCTTAAAAACAGAACAGCAGATGAAGTAGGAAACACACATCCTAAATTGGCAGTGGCTGTAGCAAGGAGCTCCCAAATTGCTTTCCTTCTAAGATGCGGATGGCAATCAGAATGAAAAAAGAAAGTGCTGCCAGCTCTACTGTTTAACTAATCCACTGAATGCATCTCCACTTTGCAAAATAAACTATTTGTTAATGGTCTAGCATCTAGTCAACAAGTATGACATAGACTTTTTAGAAATGTCTTATCACTGCAGGCATTATGTTAATCACAAGCAGTGGTTTTTTGGCCCTGCTCCAGCAGAGGGGTTGGACTCTTTGGAGGTCCCTTCCAACCCCTAATATTCTGTGATTCTGTGATCCCATTCCTATTTTATTTTAGTTTTCACAGCCTTACCTCAACACAGTGACTTAGCATAAGGCTTAAAGAACAGGTATACACCTCAGCTAGCCATTCCTTTTGGCCTGTTACTGACTCCCATGAGTTGCCTTGCATACTTATCCCAGCACTTCATGTAAGAACACCTTCTAAGAGGTGTTGCTGTTTCAGTAGTGACACATTGAGTTTAAGTCCCAATTACACCATGAACGTTGGCAGGTTTTGTTTGTTTTGTTTTTCTATTTTCTCTTAGGCACTTAGATTTCTTTGAGATGGTCAGAAATGAAGATGACCTGGAACTTGCCAAGCGGTTTGACCTGGTAAGTTTTTTCTCTGGAGTACCTGAACTTGCCAAAGCTGAACTTAGGATGCTTGATGCAACTTCCCTTTGTGTTCCCTGAAAAACACCAAGTGATTGACTTGGGTGCTGAGAGTGGCTGGTACTACTGTTTTCACTGTTTCTCATTTAGCAAGTAGGCGTCTGTGATGTGTGAACAATGGAAACAATACAGAATACAGGGCTTCTGCCAAGTATCTTTGACAAAGAGTTCTTTCTTTTGTTTGGCTGAAGGTTCAGGAGTGGAGTTCTCAACCCTGCTCTCATGTTCTCAGTCCTGATGATGCAGAAGCATTAGAGTTTCATACATTTCCTTTACAGGACTATGGGTGAACTTTGGGTTCTTCTCTGATACTTTTCCCAAGATTACAGGAAACTCTCCTGAAGACTGACACCTCAGAGTCTGTGGAGAGGATCAGTATTTTATGTTGGGTGGATTTTAAAGATGAGTATAAACCAAGGCAGCTTCCACATCCTTTAGCAACAGTAAGAGGCTGTAGGGTCCAGAATAGTTAATAGTTTCCTTATTCTTCATGACCATCTCTTGCCACATACCGATACAGAACAATTAGCCCTTTCCTTGTTTAGCTTCTAGTATTTGTGCCACTCCTTTCTAGGACTCAGATGTTTTGCTTGCTCCAGAACAGCTCTCGCTGGCTTTGCATGCCTCTCACCTTTCTAGACCTTTACTTTGTGGATCTTTTCCATACTGGATTTTGGATGGCAATGATAGTCTCAAAGACCCATGTGCCTGCTACTCACTGCAACTTGCAGCTGGACACTGCAGGAGACTCCGCAGAGGTCCAGTTGCTGGAAATGTGCCTGTGTCTGTGTTGGTCAGATCTTTCACAGTCAGGCTTTTACTGTCCGTGGTTTCTCTCACTTGTTCTTTCACTACCTTCTCTCATTGCAGATCCACATTGATACAAAAAGTGCCTCTCAGATGTTTGAGTTAATCAAGAAGAGATTGAAGCACACAGATGCCTATCCCTACTTGTTATCCATCCTCCAGCACTGCCTGCAGTTGCCATGTGAGTACATCACAGTTTTCCAGACCAAAGAGTGTTTGAGAACTGGGTGAATTTTTGCTGTAGGTACAGCATCACAGGTACCATGACACACACTGCCCTTGTCTTCCATTCAGAACTTGGCAGTGACTAAGGGACTGGGTATCCTATGCTGATTCCTTCCAGCAGATTTTTGTTGCAGTATTTCAAGCAGCAGCTTGACCTCTCTGCACTTGCAAATAAAATTAAGTAGCTGAGACATTCCAGTTAGTCACTGACAGAGCTTTTAATGGTTTTAAATTAGAAGTTTTAAAAAAGAAAGAGCCTTTGTGTTTTAGATCAGGGAATTCCCAGAAACAGATACCGTTTTGAATATTAATAAAATTCAGTGAGGAATTTTTCTGGTGAAACAGAAACTGCGCTGTACTGAAAGCTGTTCTGTCACTGGGAAATTCCACAGCAAGTCTTTAGGCTGCTGTCTCATGGAGATAGCAGTTGTGACTCCTCATCTAAAACTGAAAAATAACGTTGTCATTTGTTTTCAAGAGAAGTGACAGGAATCTTCTGGTTAGCTGTAGTAAAATAATTCGGTTATACTTCCAGAGTGTAGCAGCTGAGCAAAGGTCACTAAAGAACTGCTTGCCTTTGTTTCCATAGTGCCTGGTCACAAGGTTAATTAGGTACCAAAAAACCACCAGAAAATACCAAGTAAGAGCTATCTCTAAGGAATCACTGAGTCTTTCTGTAGGCTTTTAAATTTCAAATTGGAGTTAATCTGTCAAAAGGGTCACACAGCCTGAGTATGCACATCAGGCTCAGAGTTGCCCAAGCCCATTATGTGCTGTTCCAAAATACCAGGTGTTTGTAAATACTCTGCTAGCAGCAGTCCAGTGTTTGGCTCTGTGTTCTGTGATTTATTACACACAGGGTTGAGATGGAAGGTGAAAATGAAGGCCCGTGCACTTTGGCATGGAAATGGAAGTTCTCATAGGTTGGTCTTTTTCCATACAGATAAGAGGAATGGAGGAAACTTTCAGCAGTGGCAGCTGTTGGACAGAATACTCCAACAAATTGTTCTTCAGGATGAACGAGGAGATGATCCAGATATAGCTCCATTGGAAAACTTCAATGTCAAAAATATAATTAAAATGTAAGCTGCATTATCATTGTTTATTTCTGTTATGCAGGCATAAATATATAATAAATATGCAGGTGCTTAGGAAATAAAATACTGTATATGAGGAATTTCTTATTTTAACTTACAGCCTCTCATTGTCATCCTAGTCTTCTAAATAGTTTTCTTCTAATGACAACTGAACCAGATGGTATTTTCTAGCTAAGTCCTTGCCTTTGGCTTCTAATTTCTATTAAATATTAAGCTGGATAGAAGAGCAGAAAAAATACCCATGATATTATAACAAGGCTTCCTCATGTGCCATTTTGCATTCGGAATGTTGATAAAAGCTTTCATTGATGTTAAATAAGAAAAAAAAAAAATAGTCATCTCTACTTAGATCTCATTCCTCATTAATAAGGACATAGTTTAGAAAGGTTTCAAATAGTGGAGAGCAACCCCCACCTAGCACACAAAACCTTTTACCTCTTCATAAAATGTCTGCATACTCTCACCCACAGATTTGGCTGAGGGCACTACCATTATTTTTTCCCATAGGACACATCATTTGAGAAGTCTAGCTACATGAGCTGGCTCTCATCTCAACCTCCCTGTTCTCAGTCCTTTTTTAGCCAAACTTTGGACTCTTCATCCCATCCATCTGCCTCTGCAGGTAATTCATGGCCCATTACCCTTCTGAATTATGCACTGAAAAGAACATTTTATAGAACATAAGCCTCATGTGAAACCAAATTCTCCTATACTAAAAATCTTACAGTCCCTCCAGTTACAGGCATGATCCAAAATCAAAACTGATTTCTCATCATGGAAAAATAGATTCATGTTGGCCTCTTCCTGTCTATCTGGATATCAGACTTCATTGTAGACCTCATGCCTAATCTTCCCTTTCTACTTTTGTAGCTACTCCTTATTCTGCATATCTAATCAATCTCCAGCATGCCCTACATATATCTTCTGTCAGTAATAGGAAATAGCTGTGCCAGTATGAGATGTGTGCATTGCCTTGTTACTGATATATTACCCAATAGATAAGCATCCTCCTTATAAGAAATAAAAACCAGAACCACAGAAAATAGAAAAAAAAGATGTCTATCTGGTCTTGCATTAAGGGTGGGGTAATTTGTAACTCACAGCAGCTATTACTGTTTTAGTGATTACTTCTCCCTTTCAAAATAAGTAGACTTGGCACTTTGAGGGCATTACCTGAAGACAGCAACATATCAGAATTTTTTTCCCCCGACATTCCTTTATCCTTTTTCAGGACACAGAGCAAAAAGCCACCACAGTTATATTAGAGGCTGGCTACCATAAGGATATGGATCTGGAACCAGACTGGCCACTGGTGTGATCCTGTACAAACATGTAAATGCACCATGTTGCCCTTTGCTGATCACTACAGACAATGGCTACTTGCCTTTCAGCCTGGGTAGCTCAGGTTTAAATGATCTGATTTTATTTTTCAGGCTGGTGAATGAAAATGAAGTCAAGCAGTGGAGGGACCAGGCAGAGAAGTTTCGGAAAGGTAAGTGTATTCTGTGTACCTGGGGAGGCAAAAGAGACTGATCCCGATTCAGTCATAGAGCAGTGGGTAGCAGAGCTGGGCAAACAGGTTTTTTTTCATGGACAAACCTTGCTTTGTTCCCTTCAGTACATTTTGTCCCATAGTGATCAATTTGTGTGTTTTGTAGGATGGGACTTTCCTCACCTGAAGTGATTTTACAGTCTAGGTGAAACTTGGCATTGCTGTCTTGATCACTGAAGATCACTGTCAAGACAGTCAGGCTCTGTGGCTCCGTTGTCTTTTTCCTGCTCTCATTATACATCCCCAGTTAAACTGACAAATTTGTCAGTTTTATTTCAACATAACCTACATCTCTTTGGGGACTCTTAATGAGCTTTATTTCATCAGCCCCACTTGCCTGTTCCCCCTAGACCATGCAGAGCTGATGAGCAGGCTAGAGAAGAAGGAGCGGGAATGTGAGACAAAGACCCAGGAGAAAGATGAAATGATGAAGACACTGAACAAAATGAAGGACAAGCTGCAGAAAGAATCCTTGGAGCTGCGCCAGACCCGGGACCAGATGAACGACCTGATGGCTCAGCTTAATGAGTTCTCGGTATGAGACTGGGACTCTTCCCATCCTTGTTTAAAGCCTGCTAACTAGTGAATGATGAACAAAAGCACATTATGAGTTAAACGCTTTCTGTGATCAGTACAGAGAGAGCCTGTCTAGCCAGCTAGAAAGATGAATACTTAGAAGCTTCTAAGCTTTTAGTTGAGACCAAAATCCCTGAACTGGTGGTACAGAATGGATAATACATGTGTTGCTCCATTCTTTCTCCTCAGCCACTTTCCTTGCAGGAGCTCCTGAGTCATGTTTCCTGCTACAGACATCATTTTTACTGCCTAGTAGGGTGGCCTTGGTTGTTATTTCAGTGGAATAGTGAGGAATCTCCCAGATATGGAAGTAAATTTAGTCAAGAAACAGTATTTCTGTCATGCTGCAGGAGCATCTGAACTGTCTTGGAGCTCTGCAGAGGTGACATTTGCAGCTGCTCCCTCCTGCTTGGTGCTCCTTCTGTCCCGGCAGTGTGCCTGAAGCTCACGTTGGCAGGATGCAGCTCTGAGATGTTAGACACTGCAGAAAGTAGACTCATTCCCTCCTCCCTTCTCCCACTTTGCATTAGTGGAGCCTAATGACAGGTATTCAGTATTTCAAGCCCTAAGGTTTAAAACCTAGGAGTTCAAAAGTTCATAAGATTGAGCTTCTCTCTCTTTTTTTCATACATAAGGAGAAAATAATACATTTTGGCTTCTCTTACTAGCTTTCTGTTTTTCTGAGCCACTTATGGGTTTTTTTTTCAAGCTCTTCTCCACAATTTCAAGGGCTTGAAACTTTCTCTTAAATGAAAGCTGAGATTCTTCCCTTTATTGCATGGCTTTGAGTGCAGGAGGCTTTACAGAAAACATAAAATATTCTGAGACTTGTAATAAAATCGCTTCAGCTGGCAATATGAAGTTATTGTGCCTTTTAAACTGTTTGCTTTCTTTTTCTGTCTGTTCTTTATTTTCCAGCAAGGGGGCAGCATTTCCTTCCCACCCCCACCACCCCCTCCTCCAGGTGGCCCATTAGCTTTGTCCTCTTCTCACATGTCTGAGAATTTGCCACCACTGCCACCCCCTCTGCCTTTCTCCAGCTGTCCCCCTCCTCCTGCTCCACCGCCTCCACCAGGAGGACCTCCTCCCCCACCAGGAGCACCACCTTTCTTCAGCATGGGGATGCCACCTCCTTCAACAACCACCTTCAGCAGCAGTGGCTCTAGCCTGAAGAAGAAGTCTATCCCACAACCTTCACACCCACTGAAATCCTTCAACTGGGCTAAGCTGAGTGAGGTAAGAAATTGCAGTACTCTATCTTGATTAATGCCATGAAGTTCAAGGTGACAGAAGCCAGTGTATGGTGGCTTTTCTTGGGCTGAGTTCAGTAGGAGTCAGTACCTGTCTCGAAGGAGTCTCCCCAGTTCTCTGGCAATGCAGCATATCTCCTGTGATGACCAAGGTGCTGGTTAGATTGAGCTGCAGTAGATCTAGGCATGCTATCAGTTAGGCAAAGCTGTATTGGGACTGAAGACATAAGCCAGAGCTGGACTGGTGTGCCAGAGCTACCCTCATTTGCACATTGGTGAAAAGGATGGCCAGAGCCAACGTAGGCAAAACATGGTGAGAACCACCTCCAAAACCAGTCTCTTCTACCCTGGCAGGAGCAGGCACCAAGGAAAGAAAGGTGGCCTGATTCTCACTATTTGTTCATGGCCACAAGAGAAGCTGCCCTTCTCCTTGCATGGTTACATCTCTCTCCCTTGGCAATAAAACTTCAATAAAAACAGAGGACTTGGATTCTTCCTGTTGCACTCATCTTCTACCTTGGTTGCCTCTCCTTCCCCTCTGCTTCTCTCCCTTCCTTCTTATTTCTTTTTTTCCCCCTCCCCTCCTCGTTAAGTCTTAATTTTTTTCAAAACTGATTTAGAAAGAAAAAAGTGTCTGTGTTGAATTTGGATGGCTGCCTAGAAACCCAGGTTCTCTTTTAGACTGAAACTCACCCAGGGTCCAACTTCGGCATTTGGAATGAGTGTCCAGGGACCCCTGGAATGCCACAAGAATTCTCTCTCCCCCTCTCTCCTTTTCTTTAAAATAAAGTGAAGTGAAATATTTGCTGCACCGTCTAAGCTTGTCTGTCAAGGCCACGTGGGGGGTGTGGGAGAGAATGTAAGGATGAGGATTTATTTTTCTTTTCAGAACGTGGGACTTAGTGCTCTGAAGGAAAGAAATAATAACTAATATATGTATATATATGAACGTATATGAAAAAGAGAGTCACAGGTGTTTCTGTTTAGTGTACAGTAACCATAGGCTTATCCTGCCCTCTGGTTAGGCAGTGAAGGCAGCTGTGCTAATAAAATTGAAGACCTGGGTGGTTAGGTGAAGTAAATGATGCTATTTTGAGGAAGGCAGAATAACCGGGAAAAGGGGCATTAGAAGGGTGGGGGCTTAATTTTGGTGTGTTTGCCAGTGTTAGTGTTCTGACTGAGTAAGGTCTCTGCAAAACTGCAGAGGTTCTGGTGCAGACACAGGTGCCTTGCCTTGTTGATTGGGGTGCACTTTGTTATCGAATGATTTTATTCCACTGACTGGTGCAAGAGGTGGGTTTTTTTGGCCATCTTCATCAGTTATTCTAGATTCCCTGCTTCAGCACCAGATACTTCCTCTCTGTTCATATGGATATGAATGTAAAGTCACAGCTAGGTCTGATGACTTAATCTTGCCTTTTGTTACCACTGTGGCACTTCTGTGGTGTTCTGAACTGTCAAAGTAGCCATACATGACTGACTGAATGAAAACTCACAACAAGCACACTGGCTGGGAGCAGTATATCTTCCAAGTTTTTCAGCATTAGAGACTAAAGCCAGGAAGAGAGCATAGTATTGTTGTGGTTCACGGCAGTGTTTAGCTTCCAGTTCACATGAATACAAGTTTTCCCCACAAAAACATTTTGAGGAAAAATACATCTGACACCATGTATATGTTTTGGGTTTCTTTTGAAAGACCTTTCCAGTTAGCAAAGAGCACAGGCATGTCTACACCCATGCAACACAGTGAGGTGTGGTGACACAGTGTTGGAAACAGAGCTGTGCACAAACTCAGGGCTGCAGCCAGGTCAAATATGTTATTCAGCTCTTGGGTATCTCTGCATACTGTTTAGATTGTCCTTCTCAAAACAGTTGGTACATAATCTCTCTCTTAATCTTTCATAAGTGGAGATGATGCCAGGACTGAGGCAGCTTACATGAGAGCCAAACCCATTTCTGTCCATGCATCCTGCCTCAAGGGGGTGAGAGCTCTAGAGGAGTGTGGATGGGGCTGTCCAAGAGGGATTTGTCCACGGTACATTTTCTCAGTAGTGGAATCAAGGCTGTTCTCCAGGGCAATTCATACGACACCTTTTTTTCCCAACATACTGTCTTTGGAAGGAAAGGACTGTGCTGTTGGGTGTTAGGGGAATGATCAAATATATTCAAACTCTTAGCAGTTGACAGTAACAGATTGTCCACAGTTCCCATGGGCACCATGAAAAAAGGTTTGACTGGAAAGTATTTGTGCTTCTAACAAGGAAACTCCAACAACCCACTAATTTCCTTTGAGAATTAAAAATTTTCTACCAGCTTTGATTGTGAGCTGATGATCAGTGGCAAATCCATTTAGATGCATGGATGGGCTGAGTTCTGGCTAAGCCCTTCCACACCACAGCTCCATTCATACAGCACTGTAGCTTCGTCTGTGAATTCCATTCATACAACACTACAGTGGTGCTGGTGCCAAGGATCTGTTTTTTAAGAAAAAGATATTGCAGTGTAACCGCTGTAATGTCCTGGAAAGTTTCCTTTCTTTGTTTCTGGACAGAAGTGGAGTTTGCTCTCCCACTCTGAGTTTTACACAACACCCAAGGTCAAACAGGGACCAGATATTTATGGTTGATCCAAATGGTGGACTAGTTTCAAGCACACTGGAAGTATGAATTAATATCATTACCCCTTTCATAAATGGAAAGATAAAGATTTGAAGTTATCAGAGTAAATGATAGAGCAACTGTGCTGCTTTATATCTCATGGCCAGAGAAGCAAATTCCCATTAAGAGTCAGGCTGGTAATGACTCCAGTCAGTGATCTGAAAGGGGTTTTCTTTAGCCAGCCCTAAATAGACCTGGGTGAATTGTCTCAGAAGAAAGGTATTTGTTCTACATACCACATAGGATTAAAAAAAATAATTTTAAAAAATCACAAAAAACCACCACCAAGAAAAAAACCACATAAACAGAAAATGTTAATTGTGACACTATTTTTAAAAAGAAAGTGTTTCTGTAATGTTATTGTTGATTCAGCTTTCTGGAACTTTCTTCCTAAAAGCAGCCTGAAGATCATGGCAAAAAATTATGCAGGACTGCTGCCAGATATTGAAAATTAATGGGAAGATTTCTACAAAATCTCAGTGTGAAGCTACTCACAACAGCCTTGGTGGTGCCTAGTCCTACAGTGAGATAAAACATCTGTCTCAATTAACAAACATGCCAGAAATACGATGTTAGCTCAAAGTGGATTTTTCCTACACTGAGCAGAGGATCTGATCTCAAGAGAGAAATTTAAATAATGCACTGTTCATAAACTTTTTTCAGATTCATAATGGACTTATGAATTAAAACTTTCTTGCTTCACTTTTCGATAGTTATTTTTTTGCAAATATTTACCAACTAATAAGCAGGATTGCCTGCTCCACTATTCACAGGATACTCAGTTTCTATGGTTTCTCTGGACCTGCAGGACAAATGAAAGAGTTTCCTGAATTACTGTAAGTTTTCACTCAAGCTGTGAGGTTATTAAGGCAATGATGGACTTTGGTGACTTGCAGAGGTATCTTTTATTTATCTATCTATCTTCAGGGTAAATAAAAGCACATGTTTGATGTAGCAGAAGACAGCTTGATATGATTTGTAGTTCCATGAAGCACTGTCATTCTCTAATCTTGGTAGGTCTCTCAGCAAATTTGGCTTCACTACAAAGATGAAAAGATTTAACTGCAGCATCTACATTGAACAAATTCTTAAATGCAACATACTAAAAACTCAGCCTGATGAAGCAAATGCCTTGTCAATACTTGTTATAATACTGTTTCATTACCTAGCATGTACTACCGTTTTTGCTAAAGGACACTGGGAAATGTGAAAGGAAAACCAAGGCTTCACAAAGCAGAGGAACCTCAGATCTTGAAAGACTTGTAAAATTAATTAATAAATTAAGTATGGGGAGAAAAGCATCTTGCAGATTGGGTAACCTCTCTTTCTCATTTCTTTTTTTTTTTCTTTTTTTCTTTTTTCTTTTTTTTCCTCTCTCTCTTTTCTATTCCTTCCTTCCTTCCTTCCTTCCTTCCTTCCTTCCTTCCTTCCTTCCTTCCTTCCTTCCTTCCTTCCTTCCTTCCTTCCTTCCTTCCTTCCTTCCTTCCTTCCTGCCTCCCTGCCTTCCTGCCTTCCTGCCTTCCTGCCTTCCTGCCTTCCTTCCTTCCTTCCTTCCTTCCTTCCTTCCTTCCTTCCTTCCTTCCTTCCTTCCCTCCTTCCTTCCCTCCTTCCTTCCCTCCTTCCTTTTCCTTCCTTCTCTTTTTTCTTAAGAAGAAGGAAAGAAGGAGTAAAGAATGTATTTTATGTTTAAATTGTTATTTAGTCACTATAAATATTTTTTATGGTGCTGAGGGAATCATTTGTCATAGCAACCACATTATGCAAGTCTGTTTCTCTTAGAATGCTCAGTCTTTCTGGCTGATGACAAGGAACTATCAGCCAGTTAATCCATAACCAAGTAGCAAGAGCTCAGTGTAGGAAATTATCTGGCAGCAACATGAAAGTTTTCAAGGGCAGAGCTTACAGTAGAAATAGAAAGGACAGCCCCATTGTAAGTGATTTTTGTAACAAAGAGTGTTTATACCTATGCTGCCTCATTTTTAATTTGACTGGATTAGCCAATTTTGTTTTTAAGCACTACAGTCCTGTTCCTTGTGTGAAAGTTCCGTTTGTGCACATCATTGCAGTGGGTGCTGGTTTGGAATTTGTCTTTCTGCTACAAGTAGCACACAAACCATCCTGTACAGGACCAGAGTTATCCTGAGTCTTAAAATGAATCTGAATTGAAATGAGAATAATTTTCACTTCCTTAGCTTGTTTTTCTGGGAAAGTATGGAGGAGAACTACTCTCACAATCCTTTTGTGATTCTCAGAACTCCCCATTCTGGCACCTCTGCAAATCATTTGGACCAGCTCATTCTGTTGCATGTTTTCACAGTTCTTGCCATTTGTGGGGAAACTTCACTTCCATGAGAGTTCTGAAGCTGAAAAGGTAGATGGGCAAGACTCTCATGAGTAGCTGTCTCCCAAGTCACATCCAGCCTTCTGCCAAACACAGTGTATTATAGCTTTTTGGCATCCTCAGGGCTCTAAGGACTGCTTTTGAAGTCATGTCCACTGGCTCCTGTCAAGAAATATTCTTCCATTTCAATGTATGAGGGGACAATTTGAAACAGTGACAAACTCAGAGAACTGCTCTGCTGTTCAAATATATTCCTCAGAATTTATAATTCAAGGTTTATAAAGCCAGCCTGGAAATTGAATGAGAATGAACACTGTCTGGATGCTTCTGGCTACAATTGAAATACCCCTATCCAGGGATAGAGTAAAATGAAAATTAAATTTGTCTCTTGTTTTTCTGGCTGAGATGAGCCTTCCAAACTCATTTGTTAGGTTACAGTCATGATGTTTTTATACTATGGAAAGAAGAGCCACACTGATTGCGAGGAATAATACAAAGATATTGATAAGCCATTCAGGGATGGATGCTGCTCCCATCGAGAATCTGTTCTCACTGTAAATTGCAGCACAGCAGACAGCACCCCTTGCCCTCAGGCACTCAAAGGCTGCCTCTGGAGGGAGGGTGTTCATTTTACTCCACAGTGTATATCCTACCAGGAATTTCCTCCAGAACCCTTCACACTTTTATTTCCTCCTCATTTCATCCTCCCATTAGGTGTTTTTCCTTGCTCCTTGAGCCTTGTGGCTTAGCACATTTCTCTCATTCCTTTGATGAATGTGAATGGGAAGTAGAGCCTGTTCCTAATTAGTTCTGATAATGAAGTGTTAATGCACTTTGCTGTGTAGGTACAAGTCAGGTATTTCAGAGCTGGAGCCTGTGTGAGGGTTTCATTGCTATTGCTTGCTGTTCCTGGCTTTCTCTGCATCAGTGTTCTGCTGGTTCTTCATCTCCTGGGGTTTGCTTGGGTCTCTTTACAATCCCTTCTGTCCATTTCCTTTTTCTTTCAATCAACACCTTCCTTATTTTTCCAGTTAATAAAGTACAATAAATGTACACTTCATTAAGTAAATTGACTGAAAGACAGTATTGTCAGGTGCAAAGAGCAAGTTTCCGTTTCGGAATTGGTAATTGCCCAAACCTTGTCCCGCACAACATATACCTTAACAGTCAGTAGGAAGAAGGAGGTAGTTCAATCTTTGTGCCTTCTTTGCCAGCAAGGACATCTGTCCTGAGAAAGTAAGCAGGAGACCTCAAGGCTTTCTCCTAGTTTAGGACAACTGCTAATTAGCTAATTCCTATACCACAGGAGCTAATTTGGTTCAGGGTTGGTGGACAGCAAAGTTGGAAGAGTTTGTGCCTGTCTCCCTCCATGCTGGTCATCTGCCAGAGAGCTAGAATTCCCTGGCATTCAGGACAATGCATCAAACAGGTTGTGAACATTTCCAGTTGGTATAGATGCTCTTTCAGAGCTTGTGTCTATCTGTGTAAACAAAGAACTCATGTAGACAGGGGACATCATGTAACAGGAAACAATTAGACTTCCAAGACTCAGAGCTTTAAAAGTAAAATAAAATAAAATAAAATCTGAAACTACTTTTACAGACAGGCAGAATGAAAACCACCCACCCTTTGGGGTTTCAACAGAACCTGGCAAAATCTGCAAAAGGGAAAATGTGTCTGGGGTTTGTCATGCACCAGTGCCCTTCCTAAGCTTTTTCCTCATGATGGCAACACTGCTTTCAGCATGACCACAGTCATTGTGTTAGCTAGATGGCCACTCTTGAAAGCAAACGTTCTGTGGGATCATGGCTATTGCTTGAGATGTGGTCTGCTAGTCTTGGAATGTGCCCTTTCATCAGAGGCCTGCTGTAATAAAAAATACAAAATACTCAGTATGTTTAAAAAAAAATAATAATAACAAATATATATATAAAAAACACATCACTTTTTTCTTCTTTGACTCTTGAAACAAAGTCTACCCTCTAAGATAAGAGCAGGGAGCAGGAGAGAATGATCTGTCCAAATGGGATTGGGATGTTCTTAGCTAAAAGCCTTTACTCTCTCATTAAAATACGCCCTTTTCTTTCAGGAGAGGATCCATGGTACAATCTGGAATGAGATTGATGATTTAAAGGCATTCAAGGTGCTGGATCTAGAAGATTTTGAAAAGATGTTCTCTGCATATCAAAGACACCAGGTAGGACTAAACTCTTCCACACCTTGTCTTCCTGGAATTTCTGGAGGAGGAAAGAACACCGACAGTGATCTAGGTCCTTATCCACCCGCAGTCAGGCTGCATCATTTGCTGCTCTGCCACTGTTCAAAAAATCACAAGACCAAAAGAAGTGGAGAAGAAATATGGGGCAGATTATAGCTTTTTGTTATCAACATGCTTCATACTAATGGGCAGGTCTCAGAGACAGTAGCTCCCAGCAGGTAATGCTCAGTTTGATCTCAGCAGCCACGGACTTCCAAAAGCTCCTAAACTCCTTATATTCGTGCTTGATATCCATCTTTCTATTTCTCCCATTCATCCAGAGAAAAAGTCTGTAGCTGCCTGAATACAAAGCAAGGTGACTGAATTAGCTGTCATTCTCTTTGTCTGTTTTTTCTTAAATAGCCAACTGACCCAACTGGCTATGTGACAGAAACTGTCTGAATTACAGATTATAACACAAACAGCATACTTTAAAGCAGCCATTTATTAGAATGTCTTTTTCCCTCCTCCTCTTTTTCTTGGAAAGCAAGTCACCTTCAATCTATCTGTGCTGAATGAGATTTAGCAAGAGGGGGTTTGTACTTGCACTCCCTGAACTCCCCCAGCTTTCCTTTGCTTTTGGAGTATGTTTGGAGAAATTCAATCTTCTGTACTCTGTAGAATTGGATCATTGCTCTGGAGTTTTAGAAAAAGACACAGACGTGATCGCCATAAGCAGTCTTTATAATTAAGCCTTACAGTGATTATGATTACTTCATTGTTATTTTAATTAACTTATTCAGTACCTTAAAGTTAACAAATAAACTACTCGTCTTCAGAGTTTTCCATCTCTTCCATTCTCTCTCTCATTTTTCTGTCTAACCCAATAAACATAATGGATAACTCTGCTAATTTCTTAACTTAATGTTACCCATTGTATGATAAGATATCATTTCTAATTCTGCTCCTGCAAATAGCTGTTGCTGTTTCAGTGAGCCCCTTTCTCTTTCTCTGAATCCCATTCCTTGAAAAAAAATTAATTAGTTCATAAAGGGAAGAAAGGCATATGAAACTTCAGTGCTGTTCCAAGTTTGGATTTAGACCCCATGCCAACAGTTTAGTTTTTGGTGGTGGGCTTCTAATTATCTTGTAAGTATCCAGACTGTCATCTGTGCACGAGTAGCCATTGCAACATCCAGGTACCATTCCAATGCTTAAGGTGCAAAAATTGCAGCTGCCCCACTAGAAATGACCTTGCAAAGCCTCACTTCCTTTAGGCTGCAAAATCCAAAGCCAAAGCTGTCCTGTTCTGCCAACTCTCAATTAGAATAATAATATTTATGGCTGTGTCACCAACCACTGAAAAGGAGCCTGGCCTACTCAACTGTAAACTAACCTGGCCCTTACCCCTGCCCACTGGAATGGAGCCATCATCTCAGAGTGACCTCCACGGGTCTCGGAACAATTCTCTTCCATCCTCATTAAACACATTTTATGACAGTGGCTCCAGATACTTATATGTATCACTTATATGGGATACTCATATTTTCGTGGAGTTAGGTGCATTGCTGCCCTTCCAGCTTGTGTTGAGGGTTTTGTTGGGTTTCCCCCACATATTTTATTGTTATTGCTTTATGTGATACTTTCTTTTTCATCCATACTCACTCCATTGTGAACTGGATTCCAATCAACAAGTCTTCACAAATTTTCTTTTTTTTCCCTTTGTTTCCTTCTTCTTTTATTTTTTTTTCCTTTTTTTTTTTTTTTTTTCTTTTCTTTAAAAGACCAGGCAACCAACATTTCTTTTGAATCAAAATCTTATGAGAAGTTTCCAGTTGATTCACACTTAATCTTTTCTCCTCTTTTATTTTGGGAAATAATCCACTCTGGCCAAGTGTGTGTTTACCCTGGGTTTGTGACTTTCAAATTTCATCCAAATGTCTGTAAAGAAAAATGCCAATGCAAAGCCCTGCTCTGTTGCATTTGAAATGCTGAATGAATACAGATAAAGGCAGTTCTTTCTTTGCTGTTATACAATATGGTCTTCATATTTTTTTTCAGTGTCATTTAAATTAAAACAGCTTTTCTTTCTTCTTAATTTTTTTTTATTTATTTTTTTTTTAATGACATAGCGTCTCTTCTCCTCTCTTAAGCCCAGTTTTACATTTTTGGTGGCTATGAGGGAAAGCAGAATGCTTGACCAATGATTCTTACACTAGTCTTTCAACCTTGCTCCAATCTTAATGTGTAATGTTGACCTTTTGATTCAGTGTATTGGGTGTTTTCCTGGATTATGGAATATGTTGTGAAACAGTTGATGTCTGTCACCCAGTAGTGCTGTAAGGCTTTTCTGGTGGCTACAGACTGCTTTCATAATACTTGGCTATAAGTTGTAAAAGGGTATAAAGTGCCATTGAAACAAGTTATTGCTAATAACTGCAACTTGTGCCTGTGCATCAGGAGAGGAGAACTGACCCTCAAATTTCAACCTTGGCAGTTCTTTCAGTAAGGCTCCAGAATAGATTTGTGAAGGTATTTAAGCATTATCCTACTTAATGTTTCAAGACCTAAGGGATCTATGCTTTGGAGACTGAATTTATGCTTTTCAGAAAAGACCTGCAACACTTAGTTTCCCAACATCTGCTGATTTAAAATATGCAAAGAAATGCTGAAATACCTTTGAACCATCTGGGCCACTATTACTTGCTAAGCATTTTATTCTCTTGGAAAACACTGTGTGTCTAAATTCAGCTGCCTTGTTAAACTTGATCTCTTTCTCTTTGACTAATTTTTGGCATGTTTCCTTCTTCCTTATTTGTGGCTGCTGCCTGCATAGGATCTGCTAACTAACCCCTCCTCCTGTAAGCAGGTGAGTATCATTCTTTCCCTTCTGATCCTCTTGCAGTTTGTGGGAAGGTGAAGTCCTGCACCATGCTGTTATGGGATCATGGCCCAGCTCATGCTACTCTTTCATATGCCCTTGCACCTCTGCTTCTGGGTGGCAGGGCTGGTTCAAAAAAATCCTCTAGTTATATTAGCTCTGTGATAGGAAGTAGTTCATGTTCTGTCACTTAGCTATAACCTCACTCTGGTTTCTGCTGGTGTCTGAATCTGTAGTCTTCTTCTTGATGATCCTGTGAAAAAAGATCAGGAAAAAAGTAGATTTGAACATGAACTCTTCCTTGACCAAACTAATAGTCTCTCTACTGTATGACATGGTATTGAGATGAAGCAGTGATACCAGAGTTGGTATTACATGTCTTCCAATTTGACAATCTCTCAATTTATTCATCACCTTAAGCAAAATTCCTGGCAACACTCTTTGGAAGATCAATGCTCTTCGAAGAGGGTTGTTCAGATATCATCACAAGTGTCTCTGGTGCATTCAGAAGAAAGTAGTCCTCACCAGGAGTGCTGAGGGAATTGTATTTGCAAAGCCTGGTTAGGACCTCTACCCCTGGGTGAGGCTAATACATGGCTCTGGGCCATTTGTGGGCTTCCATCATGGCAGTGTGCACCATGAAACAAGTCAGTATGGTAGAAACAGTTTACTGAAGTATTGATAATTACTGGAACATAGGGTGCTGCTATGGTGCTATTGACAGGGAACTGCTTGAAAGAGTCCAGCGCAGAGCTACAAAGATGATTAAGGGAGTGGAACATCTGCCTTATGAGGAAAGGCTGAGGGAGCTGGGTCTCTTTAGCTTGGAGAAAAGGAGACTGAGGGGTGACCTCATCAATGTTTACAAATATGTAAGGGGTGAGTGTCAGGGGGATGGAGTTAGGCTTTTCTCAGTGATGACCAGTGACAGGACAAGGGGTAATGAGTGTAAATTGGAGCATAGGAGGTTCAAGGTGAATATCCGAAAAAATTTTTTTACTGTGAGAGTGACAGAGCACTGGAACAGACTGCCCAGGGAGGTTGTGGAGTCTCCCTCACTGGAGACATTCAAAACCCACCTGGATGAGTTCCTGTGTGATGTACTCTAGGTGACCCTGCTCTGGCAGGGGGGTTGGACTAGATGATCTCTCGAGGTCCCTTCCAACCCCTAAGATTCTATGATTCTATGATTCTATGGTGCCAGACCATGAGTTTGTACCTAACCTTAATTAAATTGTATTTGAAACAGGGCACCAATATGATGAACACATTTCACATGTCTAGTCATCCCAGCACCAAGATTTCAATAGATTTTTTAATTTGCAATTAAATTCTCAAATCCGAAATAGTCTTTGAAGCACATAACATAAAGTTATTTCAGAAGGGAAGCTGGTAAAGAATGATGGGATAAAACTCAAGGATCTTGTTAGGTTGCCAACAGCTCCAACTATTTTTGCTTTGTGTGCTTGGCCTGTCTCACAAAAGTGGGTCACTACTGCCCCCTTGCTCCTGTTTTCCTGTGTCTAAGAAAATGCAGATAGTTCATATGCAATCTGTTTTCCTTCAGCTAAATTTGCAATCTGGCTTCAGTAAAACCTGAAGCTTCATCTGCTTTTGCTTACACGCAGCTACAAGTATCTATAAATATCTCTCTCCTCAACAAGGGTTGAAGAGAATATATTTTTAGATGAGTCTAGCCCACTCCTGTGACCAAAGAGTGGGCCTCGTCTGAATAGTTGAAGTTATTCACCTGTGGTGAACCTTGCAGACTAGGGAATTGGAAATGGGCTGGAGACTATTATCCTAATCCCTGCTGCATGGCTTTAGGGGAAGCCCTATGAACTCCCACCCCCACAAACAAACTCTGAAACAATTTGGATTTTTCCTTGGGATGGGTGCTGGTTAACACTAACCAGGTGTGCTTGTCTGAAAACATTAGCTAGTGAGGAAGGGTGAAGCTTTAAACCAAGAGCACAAACCACCAAGTACTTTTCTTACCTTAAACAGCTGCCTATCTCTCCATTTCCCTCTCTTCCTCCCCACAAACAGAAAAATCAGGACAAAATTGACATCTCTAAATGCCAGGTTATACTGGGGGTGCCAGTGCTTCTTGCTATTGTTAGCTATTGTCTCAGATATAATCAACTTGTCCAATGCCTAGTTTTTCCTTTTTTTTTTTTTTTTTTAAATACTGTTTGATGTATCAAGTAACATTGAACATTTTTTTCTGACAAGCTAGACACTTTGGGCTCATCCAGCAGAACTATTGTGTGCATGTCTTCAGCTGGCCACATTGTACCTGCTTATAAATGCCATTTAGTATTGATGGTAGCTCACTGCAGCACCTTTGGATATGGTGGTAGGAATTCTTTGTATATCCAGGAGCAAGACCGGTTCATTGTAGCTGATTGTACCAAGAGCTCAAATGGCAACCAGCAGTATGAAGCTGTGATTCACATTTAACGCTGAGATATTTGGGCGTCAAAATCTCTTGGAGTGGATTAGTCATGCTGATATTAAGTAAGCCCTGAGCTGCAGAACTTTGAGTCCTGGGAGTGAATTCTGCAAAGCACTCTGCAAAGTATGCTTACCATTATCTTAACACCTTTCCTTGTGTGCCCACTATTGACCGCTCTTAGGGACAGGATGCTGGGGTAGATGAACTTTTTGCTCTGACTCAGCATGCTTGCTGTTATGTCCCAAGTAAGAAGTCATTGCTAATTTGATGAGTGCATTCAAAGCTAGATTATCCTGGTAAATCTCAAAATCTCAAGGCATGACCACATGGTTATCATGGAAAGGCATTTTTGAAGAGGTTCCAGCAGCAGTTAACTGGGAAAATAAAAATGTACTGTTTCCAATTCCCCCTTCCCTGTTGGTAACATGAGAGATATTATCCAGGATTATCTCCTTTTATCATTGCCTCTATGCCCCTTTAAGAAATGGTGTTAAAAGATACTCAGAGTAACTACAGAAATCCAGTCTCTGAAAGTGAAACGAATCTTGTGGCTCTGGTGTCTAGGCAGGACAAGGACACAGAGAGACTTCTGGATGGTCAGATGGGTTTGCAACTAGTTTCTCTCTGTGTGCTATGACAAAGATTTTGGACAAAGATTTTCCATGTTTTTTCCAGGTCATAAGTCTGGCAATGGGAATATGCAGAGAACTTTGAAAAAGGGTGTTTTCTATATGATGAAATGTATTAATTAGTTTTAAAAGGAGAGGCTAGTTCAGATGTAGATGTTGACCACTTAGTAAGATATATTTAGTAAGACAAACGCCATCTTGCTGTACTGTTTGCAACTCTCATATTATATGGATTGGGCTGTTCCAGTGGCAGCCTTAAGAGATGATGGAAGGATTTTTCCTGATTAAGCTGCAGCCTTTTGAGAAATAAGTGTAATCCCTGCAGGTGGCATCTGCTGAAGGATACGCTTTGACACCAGTGAGCATTACCATAATGTCCTTGATTTCCCTGTAATGCCAGTTTTGCACAATAACATAATAATAACTGTTGGTAGAGTGAGTCCAATAGGTCCAAATCATGTCCAGTATTAAGAATCAAAAATCACCTTATAGGTGGTAATGGATGACTTCTCTTTGTCTGCTAATACAGGCTCTACCTACATGTTTTCTGCCCTTCCTGTTTCCTTTTCTCACCATGTGGGTGGATTTTCCCAGACTGGGATGGGTTTTGTTCATTACACTCTAAGTCTGTCAGTCTTGGGTGAGAAACATGATACTGATTGTTTCCCCACTCCTTTTGAATTATATGCAGAAAGAGATGGGTTCAACAGAAGACCTTTACCTCTCCACACGAAAGGTGAAAGAGCTCTCTGTGATTGACGGCCGGAGAGCCCAGAATTGTGTCATTCTCCTTTCCAAGTAAGTGTGCTAAGCTTTAGCTCACTACAGTATCCTGTGGTTAACACTGAAGCAAGAGGGGATGGAATTAAACGGGCATGTCTCTTTTCTCAACTAGACCTGTTGTCTAATACCTGAAGAGCTTCTGAGAAACCTCTTTTGTGGTATCATAAAAGCACATCTCTCTGAAGTGTTAGTTCACTTAATAAACATGTACACACACGTTTTATGTGTTAAACAGATAGACAAACACCAAGATGTATCTAAAGCTTATCAGCAGAATACTCATCAATAGCAGCTCACTTCACTGTAGGCAATGTGTCCCCCATGCCCTGTGTATGTAATTTTTTCTGTTCTGTATGTTGTTTTTTCTAAGTGTTGCTCTTAAATCTTCCGGGAATTCAGCAGAGCAGAGAGTGGTGTTCATCTTTGTCATATTTGACTCTCGGTGAGAAGAGTGGTAAATGTAAAAAGAGATATTCAAGAATAGTCTTCTATTTGTAAATGAGGTTTTGAAAGCCAGTTGCCTTTGCATGCTCCTGCAATGACTCTGATGCCTTCAAGTGCTGTGACATAAGAAAGGCATGTGCTTTTCATGTCTTTCTACCAATGAGTACGGGCTGGATGTCTGTCACTAAACATCAAATTTGTGCAGACACTGATCCACCTGAGAAAGCTGCCTTTCCTGCAAGAGGAGGGACAGCACACCTGGAGACAATTCCTGAGAAAGCTGTGGCAGCATTGACAAAATTGTTTCACTGATCAGTAGGAAATGTGGGTTCGTATGGATGTGATTACTTGTCCACTCTAGCAAACTAACAGTTAAAAGCAAAGTTGCAGCCGGACCACCAGGACTGGAGTGAGTTCTTTCCATTGCTTAGTGAAACCCATGGAGGCTCTCATTATGCTACTTATGTGGCATTAGCCTGCATGTCAGCAGGACCCCCCTGCATCCAAACCAGCAATGAGGGAAGGCTTACATTTCTCTCTCTGCAGCAGTTGCCAACGCATGTCTTTGTGGGTGTTGGCAGTTGACTGCAGGCTGGGGCAAAGGGGTGGGGAAGCATAGGGGCAACAGGATTTTCATGCTGTTTGACAGACCTGCTAAAGCGTGTCTGGGGTTCAGATTAACTCATGTAAGCACATGGAACATTTCCTAGAGGTGGTAACATAATGTGTATAGGTGTCTGGGCTGAGGAGGGTCCAGGAAAGTGGTCCATGACTTGGTCTGATACTAGACATTGTTTGTAAACACTTTCTATCCCCAAAACAAACACAGTGTGACTGACAGCAGTACCTGTTCTTCACCATTCACCACTTCTGCCATGCAAGTCAGGCCCATTCTTACCTGAGAGGAATGTGAGAGAACAGTGAGGGAAAGAAAGGACAGTCCCAGGGGTTTGTCTTCCTTTCTGCTGCCTCCAGTGAAGTGGCAATGATGCATGAACCTTGATGCATCAACAATGATGCATGTACACTTCAGGGTACACAGGGTTCACTCCCAGTTTGCCAGAAGCCAGTCTACCTCAGCTTGCTCGTCTGGACCCAAACCAGAGGTGAAAAGCAGTGTTTCGTAACTGCCAACTTTACTGCTAGCAAATATCCTGATCTTATTGTTAGCAGGCCTAACATCAATGATAGGGATTTGGAGACTGAGCTTGCTGTTGGTAAGGAGTCTGCCAGTTTGCATTGTGCCCTGTTAACTTAGCTGTGCTGAATTATGGGAAACACCAGTTACCAGGCCTATCACTGCCTTAGATCATATGATGTTTGTAAACAATAGTGTTACACCCAGGATATCAGAAATATCTTGCTTGGCCCAGGATTGCTATTTTTCCCCAAGTTTCCCTGTTCAAGGCAAGTAAAAAAGCAAAAATCTGTGGGAACTAAAATGGCACTTCTACATCCAGGCCTTTTCCTGCTTTTTGTGCTTATATGGTTCTATTATTAATGACAGCAATTGGGAGGATTGGCTGCAGACAATAATGGAACGGTTTTTATGACCCCTTTGCAGTTTTTTTTCATTACCCTACTTCTTCCTCCTTTAGGCTAAACTCTGAATGAGAGACACTCCCAGCGAAATCGTCCCTGGCTGCTGCCATGCCCTTGCTGCTCCTGCAGAGCACCTTATACATGTGTGCATGTGGGTGTGCACACACATGCAATGAGAGGGGATTTAAAACTGGTGACAAACAAAGAGAGTTTGTGCAGCCCTGAGCTGCAGCCCCAGCTTTCAGGTTGCCACAGGATCTGCCAACAGCTGTTTCCAATTGACTCTTACTGTGCATATATCCCTGTAGTTTATTCCCCCTTTGTTTACACTAAACTGTCGTGTCCTTTAAAGTAAAATAGCTGCATGGGTTGGGTTTTCTTTCCCTCCACTACTCAAATGTTTTTGTTTTACTAACACTGTGTTAGAAGGGGTCAGGCAGAGCTCATATTTCATATGGTCCAACAAGCCAAAACCTAGCTCGAGTGAGAAATAGAGGTCTCTTGCTTTCTTTCACAGAGAACCTGGAGCATGGTAGACTGACAAGAGATGAAAATTAAATTGCTAGCCGATTGTTGCTGATAGTTAACAGATTTGTAAGCCTTCGTCCCCATTCTCATCTCTGTTTTCATATAAAACAAGTGTTCTATTTCAACTACTTGATAGCTGCATCTTTCAATTTTCCTACAGTGGAAGGGTATAATTGTCCTTGTTTAATGGAGCCTGATGGATCCAGAATGAATCTCTGTCTCATAGGCCAACTGTAACGGTCTGAAGAGGCACAAGATCAGTTTATCTCACAGTATTTCCATTAGGTCATAATTCAACCAGAACATGGAACCATCTGTCTGTGGTGAGTTCAGGCACCCACTAGTTTTAAATCTGGCTTTCTTAATGGTGTTTCCAACATACAGTTATTTCTGTCACAATGGAAAACTGCTATCCCTCATGAATTTCCTGATGTCTTCAGTTTCCACCAGGCTGGACATTTACTGTCAGACTTGTGTGGTCTGGAAGAGTTGTCCCAGACCCCTGTGTTTCCCTGCTTTCACCTACCAGCTGGAAATTACTCTGACCTCCCTCACCAATACAACTTCTCCCTGCCTGCATTGCTTAAGTAACGGGTAGTATTTTCATTGCTCTAGTGTTTTTGTTGTACCATATCTTTAAATGTTCTTGAAGAGCATTAAATCATCCTCACAGAACATGCCCAAGACATGTAATTCTTACTGTCTTGGTCTGTGAAATGCTCTGGAGAGGTCCAGTTCTATGAGAAATGTCTCTCAGAAGAAGGCTGAATGCATACCTAGGAAACTTTTTGGTGTACATTCCAGCAAAACCATTATGTCAGTGCTCTTCTGAGATGTTTTTGCTATTTCTGTGCTCCAGCTAGTCAGCAGTAACCCCCTGAAGAGGCTGGAAACAGTAGGAGGGCTAGCACAATGTAATAAAACCAGTAGTAGCAGAAGGCAGAATGTGACTACACAAAAATAGTTTTAAATGTGAATATGACAATAGATAGATACTAGGATGCAGCTTTACCAAATGTTTGGGGTTTTCTTGATTGTCAGTTCAAATGTCTATCGATAAGGGAGAAGAATATTGACTTTGCAGAATTTCCAACCAGAATACTAAAGAAACCAAATATTTATCTTACATAGCTGTGCCTCCTCAGTACTTCTAAACCCTGACAGATCAGGACAAGTTATTCAGCCATGTCAGGTTCCGTGCAGTGTCTCTGCTGTGCTCCAGTCCCTGTGCACCTCTCTGCCATGTGACAATGTAGTGTTCACCCTTGTTTCAAAGGAGATTCCAAGCAGTGTGTTATTTTGGGGTACAGATCCTATGTTGATACAGAAACAGCTCATTGGGCTCAGCAGTTCCTCAGTGTGCCGTGTGAAAAGCACTAGACAACAAACAGTGCCTCCTGGGTTCCTTCTTAAGTTAAATAGTTTTGCCTGTTGTTCTGAGTATGATAAATTCCAAGGTTAAACTAAGCATGTCAGTCAGTGCCATCCTTAGATCACAGCTAAGAACCATTTCCTCATTTATATATCACTATAATTGGAGATCCCCAAGTTTGGCCTTGCTTTGCTCTGCTTGGCTTAAAAAGACAGCTACCCCCAGATCCTACTTGGTAGGAAATCAGGAGTATTTTTATGCAAAGTCACTCATGAGCTTTTGCTGAAAGAGGAAAAGTCTGGTTCTTTATGCACTTGGCAGAACACTTTCACAGTGAAGTGCTGAAAAGGTACTGGTGGATTTTTTCCAATATGTTGATATAATGGTGTAAAATATACCTGATACAATATCCCAACTATTGTTTCCAAAAGGTTAAGGCACTGTCTTCTTCACTGATGACTTGGTAGCTGAGGTAAGAGGATGTGAAATAAGTGGCTGCATCTTTCTGTCTTCTGGGTGAATGTGCAGTTAGACGAGACTGCCTCCTGAATGCTATTTCTGAGAGCAGGGAGACATCTCCTTTTCTTGCCTTTATATGATAGTGATAATGAGTATTCCCAAAATGTAGCTATTTAACAGCTTGCAGCTTGGCACTTGTACAGAGCCTTAGGAGAGCTCAGGAGTTAAAGAAAGGTTATGTCCCAGCCACAAAGTTTGGAAGTGAATTGACTAGTAGCTTGTGTGAAATAAGTTGTGGAAATGGAGGGGTCTGCAGTCAGTGAAAGCTAAGATTTGGTTGAGCTATACAAACTGGTCTTAGGATGCAGCTAAATATCAGCCAGGATCTCTCACTGTCACAGCTACTACTGTGGCTCAGTTCATTGTGAAGTAGCAAAAGGCTTTGATACATGATAATTAGTCCCCTTTTTCAACATAAAAGGAGAAGTGGCTGTGGTACAGGAGCTTAATGTAGCTGCAATAAAACCCTGGATTCTCTGGCAGTGGGCAAGCATGCTTCTTTCTCAAAGATAGATACTAGGATGCAGCTTTACCAAATGTTTGGGGTTTTCTTGATTGTCAGTTCAAATGTCTATCGATAAGGGAGAAGAATATTGACTTTGCAGAATTTCCAACCAGAATACTAAAGAAACCAAATATTTATCTTACATAGCTGTGCCTCCTCAGTACTTCTAAACCCTGACAGATCAGGACAAGTTATTCAGCCATGTCAGGTTCCGTGCAGTGTCTCTGCTGTGCTCCAGTCCCTGTGCACCTCTCTGCCATGTGACAATGTAGTGTTCACCCTTGTTTCAAGGGAGATTCCAAGCAGTGTGTTATTTTGGGGTACAGATCCTATGTTGATACAGAAACAGCTCATTGGGCTCAGCAGTTCCTCAGTGTGCCGTGTGAAAAGCAGTAGACAACAGTGCCTCCTGGGTTCCTTCTTAAGTTAAATAGTTTTGCCTGTTGTTCTGAGTATGATAAATTCCAAGGTTAAACTAAGCATGTCAGTCAGTGCCATCCTTAGATCACAGCTAAGAACCATTTCCTCATTTATATATCACTATAATTGGAGATCCCCAAGTTTGGCCTTGCTTTGCTCTGCTTGGCTTAAAAAGACAGCTACCCCCAGATCCTACTTGGTAGGAAATCAGGAGTATTTTTATGCAAAGTCACTCATGAGCTTTTGCTGAAAGAGGAAAAGTCTGGTTCTTTATGCACTTGGCAGAACACTTTCACAGTGAAGTGCTGAAAAGGTACTGGTGGATTTTTTCCAATATGTTGATATAATGGTGTAAAATATACCTGATACAATATCCCAACTATTGTTTCCAAAAGGTTAAGGCACTGTCTTCTTCACTGATGACTTGGTAGCTGAGGTAAGAGGATGTGAAATAAGTGGCTGCATCTTTCTGTCTTCTGGGTGAATGTGCAGTTAGACGAGACTGCCTCCTGAATGCTATTTCTGAGAGCAGGGAGACATCTCCTTTTCTTGCCTTTATATGATAGTGATAATGAGTATTCCCAAAATGTAGCTATTTAACAGCTTGCAGCTTGGCACTTGTACAGAGCCTTAGGAGAGCTCAGGAGTTAAAGAAAGGTTATGTCCCAGCCACAAAGTTTGGAAGTGAATTGACTAGTAGCTTGTGTGAAATAAGTTGTGGAAATGGAGGGGTCTGCAGTCAGTGAAAGCTAAGATTTGGTTGAGCTATACAAACTGGTCTTAGGATGCAGCTAAATATCAGCCAGGATCTCTCACTGTCACAGCTACTACTGTGGCTCAGTTCATTGTGAAGTAGCAAAAGGCTTTGATACATGATAATTAGTCCCCTTTTTCAACATAAAAGGAGAAGTGGCTGTGGTACAGGAGCTTAATGTAGCTGCAATAAAACCCTGGATTCTCTGGCAGTGGGCAAGCATGCTTCTTTCTCAAAAGCTAAGCAAGATCCAAGGAAAAAGCCCATGAAGTAACTCAGTTTTTCCTCTGAGGGGGAGATGGTTAATGAGTGACAAGTATTCTGCTTTGATCCATGGGAGGGAGGAATGTAGGGGGGAGGTTCCTGTGAGTTAAATCAATGGCTATATTTAAGGAGGAAAATGAGCAAGCACTGGATGTCTGTGAGGGAAGCTGGTGTAAAACTGCAACATGTCTCCCAGGCATGTTCAGAGTCAGGCTGCCGGCTTTCTCCAAGAGGATGAAACAATAAACCACTTGAAGTCTGCAAGTGAGGCTGGTGTTAAATCAGCCGAGGTGTCCTGGGGAGATCAGTGATGAATTGCTCAGCAGAGTCAATAGAGAGTATTTATGAAGCCGGAGGGGACAGAGGGAGGCAGGCTAAGTACCATATCAGAAGTTATTTGGTACTTGTTGAGCTTTAACATTGCTTGAAGATGACTCAGGCGGTTGGACTTCCATATGCTGCCACCAGATGTATGGGTGAGGGAAGAAGGAGGGAGTGCTCTCTGTAAAGATCCTTTTCCTTCCTTGTGTGGCTGGTGTTAGGCTGCTGTTGAACAAAACCAGTCAACATCTGTGTTATGAATGAATGTTCTGCAGCTGAGGAAAGGGGCACTCTGTTTTCTTCTGGTCACACTCCCGTCCTGAGTTCTAATGTCAGGATCCATGATTTGCTGAAGCATAAGGCACAGACAACACAGATTGAATCATACGCTCTTCGAATTGAGCTGTCTCCAGCAGCTAGAGGAAGAGTGCTTGGATCTGCAGAGCTTGTCAGAAACTCATGGCAGACTTTCCAATAGATATTGGAATTTCTGTAGTGTAAATTTTTAGGCCATAATTCCCCTTTAATTTGTTGTCTGTCCTATATAAGCTTTAGGCTCTGAGGGATGCCTCTATTCAGCTCTAAATGGAAAGATTTTATGCATCTGCTTTAGGTTCCTCTTTAATCAGTTCACCTGTTTCTGTTTAAAAGCAGCACATCTGTTTCACATTACTGCTGGCCATCTTTAAGATCTACTGCATGGCTGGGCATGAGTTTTGAAAATACAAGGAGAATCACTTTATTAACAATTTTTGGCCAGTTACTCAGCCAGTTTTTAGATGGGAAGATCCCTGTTTTGTGCAGTTGATTCTTAGAGCTCTTGAAATGCATACTGCCTGAGGAGAGGAACAAGCCCACTTTGGAAATATTTTGCCCTAAATTCTTCTGTATTTGTAATTACATTGGTAATAGTCTACGATGCACACCTGCAGGTACCATGACCCTCTTACAGGCCTGCAAGTGACTAAGTGAGACTGCTTTTTGGCAGGGGGTGAGCAGGCTTTCTGCTTCACTCTACTGTGGGCTACACCATTCAAGCCAGATGGTTTTGGGCTGATGGCAGGGCACAGAATCATCTGAGAAATCAAAGTGCTTGTAGATCTGTCTGTCCTTGGGGCTCTCAATTAGTTTTGAACAGACGATGTTTTCAAGTGTATTTAGTGCTGATGAATGGCAGCAAACAGAGGAGCTTGCAGTCTGGAGTCCTCAGGCCCCTGGACAGAACAGCACAATCATCAAGAACATGTCCTATACCTGTTGTATTGGTGTACCTCAAACCTGTCTATTTGGCTCTGTTTACTACATCCCCAAATACATACAATGGGACTTGCACTATATAATAGAATGGTCAGTGTGGTAATTGCTCGAGCTATTTGTGTGGAAAAAACACAAAACTTGCTGTCATTCTTTTTATCTTCAGAAAGCAGCGACAAAACAAACCACCAACCCCAAACACTCTCCTGTTTGTGGGTTGGTTTATTGCATCCCTCCTGACAGACCATGTACCTGTGTCACAAGACAGCTAATCTGCAGACTTCAAATTCTGGAAAATGTAAAGTGCCTTCTAAAGGAAAAATAACTAACAAAATGTAGCACTTTGAAAGCTGTAGGCACCAAATTGTCTGGGCATGTGTATATGTTTCTGTTAGGAGCCAGGGCCAGACTGGCGTATAATGCTTCTCCACCCTTATGTGATCACAAGGATTGATCAGTTCAAGGTCACACAATCATGAACGTTGCAATTCATTATTATTATTAAAGCCAAAAGAAAAACCCTTCCATTTTCTAATTGAGACTGCAGAGCTTTATGCAGAACGCCATATATTGAGGTTTGTTGTTTTGATCCCAAGTCAAACTGATGACCTAAAGTAAAAAGTTTCCAGCCTTTTCATCGTAAAACTTCCAAACCTTCTATGTCATCCGAGTGTGGCCCAAATGAGTGTCATTTCTGGAAATTCAGTAGTCTTCTCTTAGCTGGTATCAGTTTGCCCTCCTTGTCAAAAGCAGACACAAGGACCAGCTAGATACAGAGTGAGAGCGATTAGTTCAGAGGTGTAATATTGAAAAGCTTTTGTATGTCTGCTGATTCATATTTTAGTTTCCAGATGTTGGTTATATTGGGAAATACTAAAATTTTTGAAGTGTCTTAGATCAGTAATATTTCCTGTCTGTAAAAATAAAACTTGCTTTTACCTAGCTCCAAAAATATGATTCTATCCAAATGGCAAAAGCAATGTGACATTTTAACATGGAATTTCTTAGTACTGAAGACAAAAACATTCTGTCTCATGCATCAGCCTGTCCCTGATTTACATTTGCGTTTTCTCTTTCTGCTGTTAATTAATTATATTGATTGAAAAAATTTCATGGAGCCTGGAGACTTCACTCCTCAAATATTTCTTTTCACACTTTCCTGTTCGAGTCCCAAATTTGAGATTTCTTTTGTGAATAGCCTTCCTTTATGGTTCATTTGGTCTTCCCCTGCTTTCCTGAAATGACTGATGAAGGTGTCGTGGGGTGGGGGTGGTAGGGTAGAATTTATCACTTGTGCATTTGTTTGTTGGCATCTGCACTGAGAACCACCAAGTTAATTTCATGTAATCCATCAAGCCAGCTCCCAATAATCACAAATTTTTACTCCTTCTGGTCTGCCCTGGATTTCAAGTAGAGACCTTGAGGAGTTTTTTTATTGTTTCTGTGTTTTGTTGTGCCAGATGACCTGTACGCATTGCATGCAGATGGACAGGAATAGGAAGGAAGGAGAGTGTAATTTTCATACCTCAGAAAATATTAATGAGCTCCTGATTTCAGAGCTTGATTTGTATTTGATATGAGACATGGATATGTAGATGCTGTCAAGTCCTTCTTCAGCTGTGACTGCTGACAAAGTGAACTTACCAAGCACAACCAATCTTCTTACAAGAAACCCTTTCTCTCTGAGAAGGGAAAGATCAGTCCCATTACTTGTTACTCTGGGAGATCCTTTAAGATTTGCAAGCTGGGCTGTTGCATGGGCTCACTGTCACTTAAAAGTCACATAGGTTTGTGGGGATTTGCTATAGCAAAAGAACCTGATAAGGGAGGGAAGCTGGAAGCACTTTTGAGCTATGAGTACCTGATTGTTCTTAATCACCATCTAATTTTTGAGAAGTGTTTGATTAGCTGATACAGAAAATCTCTGCCTTTGGAACTGATTCGTTTATCTTACCGAACACTCTAGAATAGTAGCTTCATAGTGAAGCTTCTATGGTTCTTTTGTGCCTTTTTAGTGCAGCTTTTCAGGCTTCCTACTTTATGAATTGTTAGAGTCACTTAAGCTTTGCACTAATGATACGATGTTGATACTGTTGAAAGGCTGAAGCTGTCTAATGAAGAAATCAGACAAGCAATCTTGAAGATGGATGAACAGGAAGACCTAGCAAAAGATATGCTTGAGCAGGTGAGAAAGATTACAGTCAGGTATGTTTTATTCTTAAGTCCATTACTGCCTTTTTCCACCTAAAGCAAGTGTGTATATGTACTGGCTTTGTTGGTCTGTCTGCAGGTCTGAACTTGGCCCTATCATGAGAGTGGAGCTGCATATGAGAGAATAAGAAAAGTGTTTTTCCCAGTGTTGTCAAATATAGCTCCCTTATGTAACTGTTTGTATCGGGTTGATTTCATAACAAGTTTATCTTATTTATGCAAAATATACATGATAACTAGAATGTTAGAAAGGGATTCAAGGACCTCTGTCCCCTGCAGTTGGTTCACTGCGTAGCTTGTGAGAAAAAACCCAACAATTAAACCACCATTTCCCAGTTTCCCCCATTTATAGAGTGAAAGATGGTGCTTTGACAAAAGATGCAAATAATAGTTTCTTAGGGGTTCAAAAAGTGTTTTAATTCTGAGCTGCCTGACAAATGTGATTCCTTCTTTGTGTGCAGTCACAGTATTTAATCATGTACAAAAAAAGCTTTTTCTTTTTGGAAATTTATAGCCTACATGTCATGTTATCTGAATGCTCACAGCTGCTCTATAAGTCACCACAAGCTTCTGATGCTCTACACCTTTGAATACTGTGTTATTGAGGACTGGGATAAAATATCAAAAAGTGGTAACAAGTAAAGAGCTTGATATGCCTTGTGAGGAGTTTCTGTGGGTGTGTGCTGAGCCTGTGTGCATGGAAATATTTATAACCACACTAAAGCACAACTACTACCAGATATGTCAAAAATCTGTCAAAGCATGAGCTTTTAAGGTCAGCATATGAATGGCAGCCAGTGTCAAACATACATCCAGTTGCTTGGTTATTGTTTATTGTTTCAGCAGAGCAGGGCAGATCCAGGAGAGAGATAGATGAGGCTTTGTGTGCACCCTAGGATAGGCACGATGGATACTTAACACTGAGTGGGACACATCCTGCTCTCATTTGCACCAATCTAAGCTAAAAGTAATGCTGTGGGAATCAAAGTTCTTTCTGTACTTCCCCTTGGGTAAGTTGCAGTAGCACTTGGCCTTTAGGGTTGAGAAATGGGAAATTCCCCATAGAATTAAAAATTCATCTAATGAGGTCAGTGAGGGATAAAGACAGAACAGCAAGCAAAGGTTTAAAAAAGGTCAGTTTTGTAGCCACAGCTGCACTTTTTGGAAGTTATAGTCACATGGCTGAGTCAACATAATGCTTCCTCGTGGTAGCAGAGAAATCTGAGGCCCCTCTCTTTCTCCATCAGGGTTTGTTTGTGTCTCTCTGTCCCTCTCTCCTTCTCCCTGGATCTCTCATCTCAGTGTTTGGTTTGTGTCTGCCACTCTAGCTGCTGAAGTTTGTTCCTGAGAAGAGTGATACGGACCTGTTGGAGGAGCATAAACATGAAATTGAACGCATGGCCCGGGCAGATCGTTTCCTCTTTGAAATGAGCAGGTCTGTTGGATATATTATGGGGCTTCTTGCAAGCAGCTGTAACTGTTATTGAAAATGGATCATCTGGCACGGAAGGAGAATGTGCAAGAGATTGTGGGCCAACCTTATACCCTGTGTTTGCCAGAAGCTGACAAATGTTACAAATGTTTCTATTCACAACACAAACATTTTATTGATTGTAAGCACTCTGCATGCTGTTATGTAAGAACCAGTCCCTTGATGACAAGGAGAAATCTACTTCCTCTGCCTAAACTTGTTCACACAAAAAGGAATTGAGATCCACCTATCATACGTAGTATAGCCAGAGGTCAGGATTTTATATAGATCTCTTTTTTCATTCAGCTATCACATCTCCTCATCCTCTGACCTTTCTTGTTCCAACTTTGCCACACCCCAATGAGGATTAACATCTTGTTCTGCTAATTAAGACGCAGCTGGCATCTCCTGTGACTCTCATATTTGGAGAGTAATAGGAGTTCTTCCAGCTCCTTTTCAATGGTGATCAAAACATGCCTTGAGGTCCTCCATTTTATAACAAGGCTGATTATGCAATGTTAGGTGTTTGAACTATGTCAGTAATCCTATGCATAGGCCTTGTGGGACTCGACATCCAGCCATTAGATTATGGAGGCAGAATACTTGGTTTGAGCTTCAAAATACATTTCAAGTGTTGGCTTTCCTCTTCCCTTCATGCAGGATTGACCACTACCAGCAGCGGCTGCAAGCATTATTCTTTAAGAAGAAGTTTCCAGAGAGGCTGGCAGAAGCAAAGCCAAAAGTGGAAGGTATGATTAGAGCTTTTGCCAAGAGCTGAGTGATGAGGCAGGGAAGGTCAAGAGAGGCTTGTCTTCAAGGGAGATGCTGTTACATGTGTGCTGAGGTTGTATAGCCAGCGAATCCAAGGGAGGTCATGTGCTAAGAAATTAATTTTATCTGATGCTCTTCTTGCACCCTTTGACTTAATAAAGGCAGTATCATGATTGTTACACTGTAAATATGACCTGGCAGATATGACAGTGTGCTACCAGGCTCTGCTGAGCTGCCAAAAGCTTTTGTGGCCTTTCTATGCAGGTCAGCCTTCCCTTTTCATCCCCCAGTCCTTGCACCATCCCTGTCCATGGCATGGTTAGGATAGATGCCTCAGGACTGTTGTATTCTGGGAATGTGTAACTTAAAAGGAGGGAGGATGTATGGCTTCTGAGCCACATCCATGGTTGTCAAAGAGAAGAGGTGCTTGTATTCCACTCTGCATTTTCAGAGGAGCTCAGGCCTTGCCCTCGTTCTCACTGGCAGTGTTTTTATAGTGTAAAGTCCAGGAGAACAGCCTTGCTTCTGGGTTCAGAGGAGCATCCTGCAGGCTAGATGTAGTGCTTCTTCCTTTCAGTTGTCCTGGTTCTGGGCATGTGAGCGCAGAAAATACAGTACACACACAGACTGTCTTACAACATTTGCTAGGCAATAGAAAGGGTGGCATTTTAAGGTACTTCAAATTATGGGCCCAAGCATGCTATAAACATCCCCTATGCAATAACCTGTTAATTTTATTTTTTTCTCCTTTCAAGCCATTCTTCTGGCATCCAGAGAACTTATCCGAAGCAAACGTTTGAGGCAACTCCTCGAGGTGGTTCTGGCCTTTGGGAATTATATGAACAAGGGACAAAGGGGAAGTGCATATGGCTTCAAAGTCTCCAGCCTGAATAAAATTGCAGACACCAAGTCCAGCATAGACAGGTAGGCTAGAAGGCTGTAAATGACTTGATTACTCTGCTGCTGCATCTTTTATCATATTCATGAAAGTGGATTTTGTTTAGTTTTAGCTCTGTAGACCGTTTAGAATAATGTCTTATTTGGCATTTAAGTAATGTTTTTCACTCTTAAAGATCCTTCAGCTGTTAATACCAGCTATTAACACAGCACTCAAATTCTACTGTTTCTTTGGATAATGCACATCTGTTGTTGGATTCTGTTTCTGCAACACTATACAAAGATGACAAAATGTAGTATTTCACAAATAACTGAAATACGTTTGGAGGGGAGGAGGCTTTCTATGGAATTTGCCCTTTACCAAAGTTTTATTACCATGATTTTGCAAAAAAGAAAACATGAAAAACTCTGACCACAGTTTTATGTCTCCTGTGAAAGATGGCATATGTTTCTGATGCAGGACTGTCATAATCTGGCTCTCTACCTACACCAGTAATGGAACCACAAGACATAGCTCAGAGAGACTGAGTCTGGTTATACTGAGAGCAGTTAAGGAAAAGAGCAGCTTTTGGGAAGGTGGAACTTCCTATGGAACTTCCATATATTAAATGTCCGGTGCAGTTTCTGTTCTCTCACTAATTCCCAGCTCCCAGGCTCTAGTCTGTGTGAAGCAGTGGTCATCTGCTGTCTTGCTTGTCAATTAACCACTTAACATGCACCTCAAATAGCTGTTATGGCTAGCTGTTCTATCTACATGCAAAATTCACTGATGCAAAATTCATCGTTTAGTTTACATATTTTCTTAAACTCTCTCCTGCATCTCTCATACATCTCATCTCTATCAACTCCTACTTGAGCTGTCATTGCTTTTGTAGTAGTGAGCCTGAGCACTCTTTGTAAGTATAACTGGATCATTACTATAGGAGTCTCCTTTGCAGCTTCTTCTATCTTCAAGAACCTTTTCCTCTTCTGAGTTACTTCTTAGGTTTTTTTCCTCATTACCTCTGACAACAACTTATTCTCACTTACGAGTTACTATTACTTTAGTACGATTAGTTGTTTATTCTCTGAAGTATCTAAGGACAAATAGTATATTGTATTACACAATTTTCTGTCACACCATCTGCATAGATGGATGGAAGCATACTGGTGCTTCCAGAATAAATCAAGATATTGCTTGAGCTTTTAGGAAGGATGGTTTATGAAGGGCTAATTCGTTTCAGTCTGTGATACTTTTATCTCAAAAACAGAGCTACTAACTGTTGATATATTGTTTGCTTTCTTCATTTAAGCACGTCCTACCCAAATATTTTTGACTGAATTGTCACAATGCTCTCATCATCATTTTCCTTCTCACCACCATCTTCATTATTTATTTGTTTTTAGGAACATTACACTGTTGCACTACTTAATTATGATCTTTGAAAAGAATTATCCAGATATCCTAGATATTCAGTCTGAGTTGCAGCATCTTCCAGAAGCAGCAAAAGTCAAGTAAGTCCAGTGCTCTTCCTTGTTCCCAAAGCTGGAGTTCCCCATCATTTCTGAAAACGTAATGATAATTAGTATTTTCATTGCTGTCTTCTAAGCTCATGGCCACCCTTTCAGCTGAAATGCCTTTGCTCCACATCCTTGATGTTATGCAAATGTACAACAACAGAGAATTTTGGTCTAAAGATGATTGCAGATAACTAAATTGACAGCTTTACTCAGATACGCCTGTATCTACTTTATTTCTGAATCAGACACTGTAACTGGACTGGTTCTTTTTTGTAATTCACTCACCATATTTTATGCTTGTTCATCTAAGTCACATGCTATTTTTTCAGGATAATTTAAGGTTTGTTTCTAAAGCCAAGTTAATTAGGCAAAAAGAATTTTGTAAGGCCTTTTCGGGAAGATAACCCAAACTTTGGCACAAATCATTCTTGCACAGAAATATGGAAAGTATCATATTTTCCTACAGAAATATCAGTGTTTTGGTTTTGGGTTTTGGGGTTTTTTTATTTCTGTAGGTGTTTGTGGAAAATGAATACACAAGCCATTCCCTCATGTACTACCATTTTTTTCTTTCCAAAGCACTGATAAAAAATACCTTTGCTTATTATTTGCCCAGCTACAATTCTTTGTATAGAGAACTACTCCAGCTAATGAAAGACAAGTAAAAAATAAAAGTGGGTTCACACTTTAAAGGCATCTATTAAGGCTTTAGTGGTGGTTTTGAGGTGTAAACTACTATTCACCAAATATTCAGAGGAGATGCCTGTTGGCACCTGAATAGATACTAACTAGTTACCTGGAAATGAAAATTCATTTTTTCATACAAGTCCTAGACAAAAAATCTAGTTTGTATATGATGAGCAGAATTTCAGCACAACACCTGTGTCTAGGGAAACATGTATTAACATGAGCAGTAGGGTTATATGCTCAGTTACAATGTAAGGACTACCTTTGGAAGGACTACCAGATGGTAGAAAGGTAGATAGAAAAAACAATGTTTGGACTGTGAGGAAGACAAAAATCACATGTAAATGTAGTGTTAATGGGATTTAGTAGTGAAGTGGTTCGAGAATCAGATGTAGAGATAACCTGAGCCCAGAGTAATGTGCTGGAGCTGGGGTCCTTGCTTATGTGTCAGGCAATTATTGCAAGCTGGCCTTGTGACACACACTCCTTGCTGGAGGGTCAGGCTCAGCTCACAAGACGGATGTTCTGAGGGCAACCCCCTCTTTTTTCCAGGAAAATCCTGATCTTCATTGTGATCACAGGCGAGAAGGGTCTGCCTCATCTTACATCTCATACAAAAAGCAGCACAGGGCATTAATAGACCCTCCACCCCTCATTTCTAATTATCTGGCATGGCTGATGCCAGAGGCTGGATACCAGACTTGATGGTCCCATGGCCTGTTCTGCTGCACAGTTCCTGTACTCCTGTATAACACTGCTCTTTTTGTTTTATCTGCTCTGTGTCTGTCTCCTGTGCAGCCTGGTAGAGCTGGAGAAGGAAGTCAACAACATAAAGACTGGATTGAAAGCTGTTGAAGCTGTAAGTATCTGAAGGTTTCTAAAGAACCACCCTTAAAATATCTTGCTCAGAATCAGGGCACTATATATTTTATGATAAGAGAAAGTGGATTTTCTTTTTCCATTCCTTCCCATTCCATTCCAGAATTAATTAACCAGGAAAACACAAATAAAAGCTTCTCATGTGGAGCTCATGCTGATGATCTTAGCAGACTTAAGTCTAATGAAAAGCTTGTTTGATCTCCGCCTGGAAAGCAAAAGGACAGTTTGATAAATGGCATGCACTGAAGAAAAAATATAATTATTTCTCTTTCTTATTGAGGACTGGCTGGCTGCTGAACAAGTGTTTCACATAGCTCTTGGAGTAGCAATAAACAGTGGACTTTTAAATGCAACCCTACCCTATTCTAAGCACTCGTTGGGAAGGTGAAGGAAAAGACAGACTAGTTAAAGATGAGGGAGCTGAGCTGGCAAGCAAAGCAACAATAGCATTTTTCCCTGCAATTAATGAAAGCCTTCTAAGCTGTACTTAGGTTACCTCTGTTCAGTTTGCACTTAGGTGGTGCAGAGCCTTCCATCTCAACAGAGAACAAACAGTACAGGTGGTGGATTGATGCAGTTGTGTGTACTGAATTATAAGAGTTAAAGATGAGGGATGGGTCTAAATCCTCCCTGGAGTCACAACTTCATGTGTCAGCTGTGGTTCCCCTATCTGGAAGTCTTCTTTAGTTGATGTGTTGGTTTTGTTCCTGGGGAAGGATTCCAGCCTTCCTGAGGCAGGAGAGCACAGGGCAGGACATCATGTTTGGCAGCAGGAGGTAGGAACTATCGTATTTGCATCTTGCTTATTCCATTAACATATGTGTGTGTCTTTGAACAACCCCATTCGTTTTCCCCCTCTTGTGAAATGGCAGCTATAAATACCTACCTCTCACAAGGGCTGATGTGAGGAACGTCAAGTTAGTGTTTGCACAGCAGCTGAATAAGTAAAAGATTAAAG
Organism: Chaetura pelagica; assembly: GCF_000747805.2. Classification (NCBI taxonomy): domain Eukaryota; kingdom Metazoa; phylum Chordata; class Aves; order Apodiformes; family Apodidae; genus Chaetura; species Chaetura pelagica. The sequence continues at coordinate 148,738 of NW_009953067.1, forward strand.
GCTAATGTCACTCTCTTAGTCTTTGCCCCTTAATGTGTCCCATCATCTGCACAGATAAACATATTTTGTCCCTAAGAACTTTATTCTCTCTTTCTGTAAGTGTAGTTGTAAAATAATATGTTCGGGTGCTCTCATCTCTTGCCTGTTGGATATAGTAAGGCAAGGGTAGAGCTGAGAGACAAGGCAGTCTTTGGAACTCAGGAAGGTCCTCCTTGCCATTTGTAGCTGTTCTTTGTCCTTTCAAACAGGGTTTTATTAGCCACACTTCAGTGTCTCTCTGTCTTCAAGATATTCCACTTCTTTTTTCAACTCATATCAGTTTAATGCTAGTGTAGCATTCCAGATGGGGAGTATTGTGCCCTGAGACTGCTGGCAAAGGGATCAGTTGGTGGGAATCATACCTCATGGTTTCTGTGCAATGATTACCTGTCTACTGGGAACTTACACGACCCAGTCCATGTCATCTACTGTGAGACAGAGTGATGACTTCATTTTCCTTCCACTTGGCCTGAGCCTGGTTTGGCTCTGGGCGTAGAGGAAGGGATCTTCATCCTGTCAGTAACCCCCAGGCTGTATGGCTGTAATTAACCAGCAATCCTCCAGTGAAAAAAACAAACTTTCCAAACTTTATTTCTGGATTGTTGAGGTAAGGGAGAACGCAGCAATAGGAAGAGATATTGCTGCATACATGGAGCACAGTTTTTGGGTATTAAAAGCACCTGTAAAGGGAAGGCTGATGTGGAGTTCATGAAACAGAGGCCCAGTTTTGGCTGGGACAGACAGTTCCCCCCATTGAAATGTGAGTGCCTACTTCAGTGTTGCTTTCTGTGATCTATTTGTCCTTTTGCCTTTTCAGCCAATTTTTCTCTTTCCCATATATGGGTTCCATGGGCAACCTCTCCATCCCATTCAGTCACAATCTTCCACCCTCGGTCTTCCTGCCCACCAGGTATTTTTCATCTGGGGCTGCCAGCACCTCCCAGTCTGCTTGCTCAATTCGTGGTTTTCTGGTGTGTAAAAAGCAGCACTATAGCAACAATAGAAGATCACTGTCAGGTGGAAGGAGGAGGAGGGGAAGGTGTGATTCTTGATTTGAGTCCAGTGTGTTCTCACCACAGCCTTGGCTCCAGTGACTGAGAAGTTTCTTCAAGGCCCCTTAAGAGTAGAAAGCTAAAAATAGTTTCACAGTCAGATGTTCTTAAAGGTACTACTAACCCTTTGCCTTCCTGGACTATCAGCTTCTTTTTAAAAATGAGACCTATTCTTTTGTCAAGACATGAATGCAGCTATTGCTTTTGTGTCGGATGCTCCCAGTTCTTAGTCTTCCCCAAACCAGGAACTGAATTCTCTCAGCAGAGTCCTTTTTTCACATAACAAGGAGATCATGACCACTGCTTAAAAACCACTGCCACAGCTGAATCATTTCATCTCTCTAGAGAGCCAGCAGCCCAGCCCACTAGGGGCAATGCTAGCTTCTGCTGTTGTGCTGTTATGACATAGTAGACTACTACTAGACCATCGACCATTTCTAGAAGGTACAAAGGAGTTTCTTTTGTGGCATCACTGTCAGTCTGATTACATAGTCATGCTGGTTACTTATTTGGGTTTTTTTATTGTGGAAGAATTATTCTGCAGGGAAGGACTGAATTTGAAATTGAAAGGCGGACCACCTAATCTTAATTTTACTTTGAAAAACAGTGATCTCCAGTTACAGTCCCAAATGCCACAGCTTTTGACAGTGAGTAAGGTGACAGAATGGTTGTACTTACCTGCTTGGGAAAGGGAAGGAGGAGGGTCTAGAGCAACTTTCAGATAAAATTAACTTAAGAATTAGAATGAGAAAGAGTGGCTGAAAAAAACACGAACAATTCTTAGAAGCACGTGAAGTGACATTTCCTGTACTTGTAAGGTCCAATTCAACGTGACCGTAACACAGAGACAATTCATTGGAAATTGATGTAACTGAGTAGTGCTCCTGGGACCATCCCTTGTGATGTGTTAGGAAAACTAGTGGAGAAGAGGATGCAATATAAAGCAGGAGAAGTAGCACTTCTTTAATGTGGACTCTTCTCTGGCCACCTGCTCGTTGCTTTTCCTGGCACTTTTCTGCCTTGTGGTTTTTCCTTGTAGTGGTTTCATTCTCTTTCCAACTCAAATAAGACCAGAAGATATATCACATCTGACTTTACATTGTTGATGGGCAAAGTCAGTCTTAGCATTCAGCAGCAGAGTGGTGCAAATTCCAAGGTGTTTCTCCATATAGATGCTTATAAATCTACCCATGTAGCTTTGTGAACCAGTATTTTGATGAACGGTAACAGAGAACACCAAACATGCATGTAGCTGGAGTTGCAGCCAGCACAAAAATACTTTTTTTCTAAAGGGAACAGAGGGTCAGATTGTAACTTGACCTGCTGTTTCATGCTGCTTTCCCTAAATCCCTACAGAGAAAGTAAGGCTTTATCATTCCCACTGATTATTCAGCTGAGAATTACAGATTACAATTTCATTGTCCCCATGAGACTGTCAACAGCACACAAGCCAAGCACAGGCATGGGAGACTGCCAGTCTTACTTTAACTTAGTCATTTTGAGGAGCTATGTAGCTCTTTCTGTGCCATGAGCATGATGAATAGTGCAAGGGAAGAGATAGCATGGATAATTTTGGCTTAAAACTAAAAAACTTTAGCCAGAAAGAAAAAAATCCTGCAATTTTTTTTTATTTTTTTTGCTTTCTGTAGGTAGAGGACAAATAGAGCTTAGTTTCCTCTGGGTTTATGTCTTGTCTTTTTATTGCCTGTAAATCTTCTTATCAAATAGCCCCAGTTTATAGCTCTGTGACATTTATGACATCCAAGCTAATGGCTTGGCTAGCAGGCTGATAGCAAATGTTGCACCTGACATCTTTCTGCTTATTCTTCAGTGGGAGAACCAACTTTGATGTCTTTTTGCTGCCCACCTACTGCTTTTCAGAGAACTCGCAGGAGGTGCAGACCTAGGAACTATATAGATTATTCACACATGTAAACATATCCCCAAGTATACAGCCTTTTGAGTCACCACGGGAAAAGAAGATGGAGGGAAACTCACTTTTAAGATTTTCAAATTCATTTGCTGTACAATGAGTTCTCTATTAATTGTCATTTTGCACAGGAGAAAAAAAAAATGCAGCATTTAATGTACTTGATGCTTAAATTAAAAAGTTACTTCAGAAATTCAACATGTTGATGGCTTTCTTGGGAGTGTTTGTTGTTTGAGGATAAAGGGAGCCATAATAAGGCCTTCCTTCATCCCTCCTTGACCTTCCCTCTCATGCTGAAAAGACATATGCTTTGTCTTAGTGAGAAAGTGGTTTCTCAGAGTTACAGCTCTGGATGAATGCATGAGTAGTGGGAGCAGAGCAGGCTCTTCACTGAGTGAAATAGATGGGCTTACCTGCTCCCTTGTCAGTGGGGAATCTTTGATGCTTGCCTATCTTTTTATCTCTCACTACTTCTCTTTCAGGAGCTGGATTATCAGAAGAGACGCATGCGGGAATCAGGGGACAGGTTTGTTCCCGTCATGAGTGATTTCATCACTGTGGCCAGTTTCAGCTTCTCGGAGTTAGAAGACCTTCTCAACGAGGCCAGAGACAAGGTGCAAATACCTTTTGAAATGTTTGGAGTCTCAGTCAGTCAAAAACCTGAATCAAAATGGAAGCAGCATTTTCAGATGGTGGGACTGTAGTAAAAACTATCATAGGCACTGAAAGTGGTTTAGGCTGAAGTTTCTTACTTTTCCTAATCTAGTCTGTAGCCATTTAGAATATATTTTAGGATTAAAAGAAGGCTCAGTGTTCTTGCCCACTTCTTGCTAATCTTCCTTAACTTTATCCACGTGTGTCATAGAATCACGATGGCAACATTTGTACTAGGATACCACACCATACTGTGGTGTTGAAGCAACTGCCTTTTATGCAATCTCTCAAAAAGAGGTCCTTTAGTGATTAGTGATAATGACTTCATACCTTTTATCTTCTGCTTCTGACTTCATCCCACTTTGCTCATTCAGTTGAGGACATTCGTGCTTCAGTTCTTTCTTTTAAAAAATACTCCTCTGGGTCGTTTAGTAACCCTGAATACCTGATCTTTTCCACTTATGCTTCTCTGTTACTGCTTCTCTTTCATTTCAAGGACAGAAATCCCAAATGTGTGGTTTGTCTGACATTCTTGGACCCTTCTCACACAGCCAACACCACGTGCGTGTTACTTTTCGGGTGCTGCTGTGATCATTTTGTCCTTTCACTGTCTGCATCTCCATTACCAGATTTGTACAGCTAAGGAGGCTCCTGTTCTTTGCTGATGATTGGAGTCTGGCACTAATCCCTCTGTCTCTCAGCTAAATGAGGAAGAATTTATATGAATAGATCGTAAGCATATGAAAATGTTTAGAGAAGAGCAAGTTCTAAAGTAAACTATATGTAACGGCAAATCTGCCCTTGTTGGCTGGTATATAAAAAGTGTTTGGCTTTGTGAAGTAAACGCGTTATTTCTTTTGGATTGAGTTGTTTCCACTGCTGGTGTCAGTCCTTGTAGCATTAAGGGACCTAGTGCATTACTAATGAAACCTGTGTCCATTGGATTGGTAGGTCTTAGATTTTGAAGGGTAGGCTGGGGATCTGAATGAATAGACTCTTCACTCATCCAGTTGCTCTGCAGTAATGTCATTCAAACGCATTTTCTGGCTGTGGAGATAATATTGGTAATACTGACATGCAGCTGCAAACACCAGGAACTACTGTCAGCTAGAGCTAGTAGCCCTGTCAAATGCCAGTGGGGCATTTGTAGTAGTTATTACAGCACTCTGAAGGAAAAGCTGGGCAGTCTAATGCTTGTTAATGTTGTAAGGAAATTTTGTGGAGAATAACGTGCCTAATTTTTTTGTTGTTGTCATGTTGCTTGAGAAGATTCAAACCGCTTCCAACATAATAATTTTCACATCATACTGGCTTTATAATCACAAAAGCAGTATTTTACATTCCATGCCACCACTAAATTTACTGACAAAAGCTCAATGTTCTATGGTTTAGGGGGTTCTGTTTTGTGACTGGGTAAATTTTTCAACTTCATTATAGTTAGATGCACATTTCTGGGAGTGAATCCACACTGTCCTTGTCTTGACTGCCCACTTTTGGTTTGGCATTATAGATGGTGGTGGTCCTTTTGGCACACTGGGACAAAAGCCCAGTGCAGATTCTTTAGAAGATCAGTCAGGGGTTAAAACCCAGCAAGTGGTACATTTCCAGCACAGCAATTCAACTTTTTTTGATCAGGCACTTGCAGGGGAAAATGTCATTCTTTTGCTTTAAGAATAACCAGAGAATCTCCCTACAGACAGACCAGTATGTCTGGAAGTTGTTGCATGCTTTTTTAGACATAGCCAACCTAAAGCACTTGACATAAAGACATGTTTTATTTTAATGACTATAACATGCTTAGGAAATGTTTCTCTACCTTCTCCTCACACACCCTTACTGTGTTTGAACACATGCCATTCCAACTTCTACTCAACCTATGGCTTTGGTTCTTCCACTGGCAAGAAGCTGCTTTTGGACTCCTGCAAAGGAACTGTCTGTCCTTACCAATGCTGAGCTATTTCTTATTCTTGACTCATATTTTTTTTCCCCTCTCTTTTTCCTCTTTTATTCTTAAAAAAGAAAAAAAAAAGAAAAGGAAAAAGAAAGCTGAAAGTTTTCAGCAAACCAGATGTGCTTTGCAAAGCCTATAACATCTTCCAACCTTAATGGGCTGTCTGTGTTTGTTGAATCACAAGCTTTTTTCTTACCATGGAAACCTGCTGTAACTAGTCAATTGAAGGAAGAGAGGAACCAAGACATCTGATTATCCTGTTCTTTTTTGATGTCTTAAAGCAAAGCAAATTGAAAAGAAAAAAAAGGTAGTGAGAGAGGGAAGACTTTTAAAAATATCCTCATGATCCCTGGAAGAATTGGTCTGGTTCACAGACTTATTAATAATAATGAGGTCCTAGTTTTAACAGCTGGAGTTGGATATCTTTCTAAATATAGATGTGTGGCTAATTGATTGCCATGAGTTAATCATAGCCATGTTTCCTCAGATGGGATTTAAATCAATACAAATTCTTTTTTCAAACCTGGGAAGTTTTTTATATTTTTTAATGTCTTTAGTATTAGCAAAAGTAATTTATTTCTGCCTTTAAGTTATGCAAACAATTAATTAGCAAGGCGTGGTGCTGACCTTCTCTGCAGAGGATATGTTTCACAATCCCATGCAGTATGTTTTTTTGTCCTTTTTGCTTAAACAGGACCATTTACAGTTAGTGGCCATGGGAAGGAAGCGATATTTTAAATTTAAAGGGCCAGGTTGTCAGATGAAGGCATCCATGTTTGCAGAGGAAGCCTTGTAATAGTACTTACGTTCATGCAGTAAACAGATGGGTTGGTTAAGAACTGACTGAAAACTTAGACTGAATTTTTTAAGTGGCTCCCTAACACAGCTGGTTCTTGTTCTTTTTGTGTTTTTCTCACTTTCAATACCACTTTATAAGGGAATATATAGATTAGATCAAGGCATGTTTTCTGCCATTTCCCATAAATTGGAAGGTGAGGGCAGGAGAAAGTGAAATTCTGCCCCCAAATCCTTCACCAGTTTTAACGTGTTTGAACAGATGAACATTTAGCTTTTTTACATCAGAAAGAAAAGTGTGGGGTTGAATTTTGTTTGTGAATTTTTTTCCCTGTCTTTCCTGAGGGGAAATAATGGAAAAGCCCAGGCAGAGAACAGTGACTTCCCATGGTATTAATTTTATTTTCCTATATCAAAAAGGTGACATTTGCCCTATATGAAGCTTTACAACATACTTAAATGTAGACAGATATGAACTTAGATTGCTAGACTGCTTCATAACTGTTCTACTTTGTGCTTGGTTTTTAAAAAACCTGTTTTTAAAATATTTTTTATCTTCCTAGAAGAGCAAAGTCTGCTTAGTCAGATATTGCCATTCTGATAATGAATATCAAACATAAGCCTATCTACAGAGGCACAGTGGAGGCCACTGGCTGGGCAAGGCTGATGAGACAGATAGGAAGAAAGTCCATCCTCAGTCCTTCTTATGACAGCTCTTCTCAGGCAGGGTGTTTTCATCATGGAGAAAGGAGTTCAGACTTTGTACATGCATTTAATAAGATTAGCAGATATAGGAATGGTTTTGAAGAACAGCAAGGCAGTGAAAGCCAAAATTCATTTAAGAAAATTGTAATTAATGGCAGAATTCTCTGAAGCACACAGAAATACTGTAGTCCAGTACCAGTATCAGGCTGTACACTTCAGTCATTCATTTTGGGGGACCGGTATTTTCTGTCAAACACTGGGGCTAATGAATAAAGAGCAGATCAGGATGGAGATGGAGGAAGTCAAGACAAGGTGTGTTGCAAAAGGCATGAGTAGGCACCACAGCCTGATGTCAGAAACAGCCATTTGGTAAATAGCTGTTTTACAGTGACTTAGAACTGCAGATGCTTCAGGGCAGCCTGGCATCTAACATCAGAAATGTTTATAATGGCTCTATGTCAATTTTGGGACTGCCAGTCACTGCCAAACTCCCAGGACAATCCTGTAAGAGCATTTAGGTGCAAGGAGAGCCAGGTCCAGCCCTGTCTGAAATTGGCTGGGCTCTTTGCATTAACTGAACTACCTCAGTACAGGACAGGAGTCTTCGTAACAGTAAATTCAAGATTACTTCTTGAGGGAAGACAGTTCATAGAACCATAGAATGTCAGGTTGGAAGGCACCTCAAGGATCATCTGGTATAGCCTTTCTAGTAGGAACACAGTTTAGATGAGATGCCTAGCACTTTGTAAAGCTGAGCCTTAAAAGCATCCAGTGTCGGGGAATCCACCACTTCCCTGGGGAGATTATTCCAATGTCTGTTCTTACAGTGAAAAATTTTCTTCTGATGTCCAATTGGGATCTCTGCAGGAATAACTTGCATTACCCTTAGGTCACCTGGCTACATGCATTTCATGTCGTATGGCTACATGGTATAATTCATTCACGCATTGACTCCCTCCCACAACAGCAGGCAGCTCAGGCAGCACAGACAACAGGAATTTTTATCATGGCTGTTTTTCCTCCTCACAGAGCCCCCCATTCCTGCCCTTTCCAGAGTTCTTCTGCCACTGTTTAACATATCGTTGGCAAGCACAGCAGAGAGTGTGTGTGCTGCTGTCCCGCTTTCCCTCTCCTTGCTAAAATGGCTTTTAAAAATAAACAACTGTCTAAACGATTTGCTTTGGCAGGAGGATGAATTCAGTGGAAAGTTTGGCAGAGGAAGCAGAGCTGGCACTGAGCTCGTGGACCTGTTATATCATGGAGCCTGGGGGCCCTTATGGTGTGGAAATGAATTTTTTTAATGAAAAAAAGAAATACCATGCTGTACTACATTGGAAAACCTGCTGAAACAGACGTTTCCATCTTGCTTTTGCCCAAGTCATCTGTCCCCATATGACTTTGGGAAAAAGCAAGTTTCAGCCATTGTCCTGTGATACTACAGCACGTCACAAAATTCTGGGAAGCGTTTTCTGTGCATGAGGACTTAGCTACAGATTTCACAGTGGTGCACAAGAGCAGATACTGTTTGGCAGGGATTCTGCCCCTGGAGCAGCTGAGTGATTTGTACAGGCTGACACAAATCCTGCGGCAGAGAGCGGAAGAGAGGGCTGGGGTCCAGAGCACCTCGATCTGCACCGTGCTGCCTCTTATGCCCTGTTTCAGCCACTGTGGGCAGGCAGGAGCCTGAGCTTCTTAGCAGGGTTGGGGGGGCTGCCTCCAGCAGCTCTCTGCCCCTTGTCTCAGCACTGGTGCTTTGAAAAAGCACACGTGATCACAGAACCAGAGCTACAGAGAAATAGGAGTAATAAAAACAGAAGGGTCCATTGCAGTTTAAACAGTGAAAAAACAGTGTGGCTCTCTTTACAATAGTGCCTTGAATCAATGTAGTGCCCTACAGATGTGAACAATTGATTTTTTGCTATTTCCTATTAGAGATTAGTGGGGCAACTCTTTCTGTTCTGTATAGAATGGAGAAAGGAAGGCTCAGAGAGAGAACATGAGTTTCCAAGCCACATCATGGGTACAGCTGGCAGTGGGGGCTGGCTCTCCTGATGTGCCTTCCTCTGCTCAGTCAGCTTTTTTCTAGAGGAGCTAGAAAAAGAAGGAAAATGTTCACCTCAGTGAATTACAGGTTTCTCTTTTGTAGCTATTTTTTTACATCTAGCTTACAGATTTTTGCTTTTCATCTTTACAGTAAGTTATTGTGACCTGCTAAGCCAAAAAACAGGCTGCTCTCAGGATTTGTCCTCCTCACTGCTGCTTAGAGGCCACACCTTATACTCATGAGTGTCACTGGAAGGCTCCCAGGCTGCTGGGTCTTTCCAGCACAGTAACACTGTTCCTTCTTTGAGTGGCAGTGGGGACACAGTGACAAAAGCCCCTCTGCCAGTGTGACAAGAACTAGCTGCTGGTGGTAGTTGGGTGACAGACCTTGTGCTGAACATTGACACCACCACCTTTTAATGGAGACTTCCATATATATATAGGATCCAAGAGGCCCAAGGAAGGACACCTTTCTTTTCAGCCCCCAGCCTCCCTAAAAGACTAGCAAACCCTGACTCAAACCAGGTCAATTTCTGTGCCCTCCTTCAAATGCCTTCCTCTGCACAGGGAGGAACACAGGGGTAGAGGTGTTACATCACTAGGTACAGCAACCATCTCCTGTGAGCTGCTCCTGGACTTCATGCTTCACAGGAGGTAGACAATCCTTCCTTCTAGCTGGCAGCTCCAGTCACTGCTCTTAATTTGTGCTTTATTTTCAATTTTTACAGGACTTAACCACAAGTTAAGAGGGAAGAGATTCCATATAGCACATCTTCTGTGAGCTTTAGGTACTCTATGTGTTCAAGCAGCTGTGGCAATGCCTGTGCTGAAGTCTTTTCTCTTGCTCTCCTGCTCCCCTGGCTAACTTGCACTTTGGAGCAGGCAAGCCAAGAACTTATAGCACATGGAGATATATTTTCTCTCCTTGTGGTCTTGACAGCCTGTGCTCTCTCTGCTGAAGGGCTGATGCTGCTCAGTGTGGATTACTGTGTGATTGCTGCAGTTTCCTAATATTCAAGCAAACTATGCCTACATTATAAACAGACAAAATACAAATCTACAGGGAGGAGTGAGAAGAGGGAATAGATGTGCATACACGTGTGTCTGTATCTTCAGAGGGTTCAGAGAAAAGGAGTCAAAACAGAGAAGGAATCTGTTGCTGGTTCCATACTCTGAAGTCCCTCCATGACTTTCGGCTGTAATGCTTCCTTCAACTCCTGCCATGTTTGGTAGCTCAAAGCAACTTGCATTTCTTCCAATACTTTTTTTTTTTTTTTTCTTTTCCAGATACTTTGGGTTTCTTTGTTTGTTTCTGGCTGAGAACACAGCCTTTTTAAAGAAGCTATTGCTCCAAACTGCTTTGTGGGCCTGGCAGGGAAAGCAGGGGAAGGAAGATGCTGAATCTCTCAGGCTGTGCCAGAAGGAAGCTGCTTTCCTTGGAGATTTCTTCCCCCTGCAGTTGACTCGGAAACATTGTTTATGCTTTAACTAGTACAGGGCCGGAGGGGTTTATAAGACCTGCTTCCAAACTAATTTTGTCCTTGGGATCAAAGCCTGAACTGTTCTTACTATTTTCCATTCTGCAAGAGCACCCACCTAAGGAAAGGGAAACTGGGCTATGTTAGTATGAGCTGAATACAGACACAAGAGTTTGAAGGCAGTTCATTGCCTGTGAGAATCTGGGTTCAGTTTGATAAATGTTGAGATCTGTAAGGGTGCTCTGCTGCTCAGTGGTGGTGTGTTAAAGTGCAAGCAGGGAATGCTAGGGGAGCTGTGCATGGGGGTACTAGTGCCATCAGGAATGTCTTGCTCATGTGGGCTGTTGTGATACAGAGGTTTCTGAGTGAAGGTGGCTGGACAATGATACAGCTTTTGGATGAGGACAATTATATAGGACTTAGTGGACATCCTGTTTACAGCCTATACATGCATGCATTTGAGTGCATTTTGGTAACCACAGAGGCGCGTTTGTGAGTGTGAGAGCAAAGAAGGGAGTGCAACTACTGCAGGACTGATGTCCAAGAGCCAGGGTTTGCTGTGAATTTACTACATCCCCATCAGAACTGTCCTGTGACTGAAGTCCTGCCAGTTGGCTGCCTCCACATGTGTCCTGCAGCCTCAACATTTGCCTTTTAAAATAAAAGCCACTTGTGATGTATTCACTCTCTTTTAAGTCTGCCCGGGAGCCCTGGCTGGTTTCCTTGCCTGTCTCTCATGCCATGTCTCTCCATAGTTGCCTCTCTCCCAGGCAACACCCTGATTCAGATGACTCCAGAGTGACAGATGACATGGCAAAAGGCTCCTGAGAGGACAGACTATAACATTACTGCAAAAAACCCCTCCAACTCCAGCCATTTAAAGGTGGATTTGAGGGGAAAGTACAATGGGGAAAGGATGGGCTAAAACTACTTCTTTCCCCAGCTAGCTAACTGTCTTCTATGCCCCTGCTGTCCCACAGCTCCAGCTGAGAAGTGTCCAGGCAGTCATCCTCTGAAATTTCTCCATCAACTTCAGGCACTGTACATGTTTATTTTTTTAAAAGTGGACAGCTAGCGCAGCCCAGCACCATTGCCCCCTGTTGCCCAAAGGATATCCAGGAGAGAAGATTCTTCAGGGATTGAGGCACCTGCCTTAAGAGGCACTTGTGTTGTCAGGGGTAGTTTCTGCTCTTGCCATGTGAATACTGAGAGAGTATTGAATTACATGTGCGGTTACTTTATAAGCTTTCCTCACTGTCTTCACCAAACTGCCTGCCTAATTATTGCTCTTGTGTTTTCTGCCCCCTTGACAGTATGCCAAGGCACTGAAGCATTTTGGAGAGAGCGAGGGCAAGATGCAGCCAGATGAATTTTTTGGCATCTTCGACACTTTCTTACAGTCATTTGCAGAGGCCAAGCAAGATCTGGAGAATATGAGGAAGAAAAAGGAAGAAGAGGAGCGCAGGGCACGCATGGAGGCCATGGTGAGGACTTGAGCACAGAAAGGTGTTTCCTTCCAATGTTTTCCATGTTCTGAGAGAAGAGTTGAGTGAAGCAATTCCAATACTGATGTCCTGTCACTGTCACTGTTTTATGTCCTTCTCTCTGCCACTCTTTGGCATCATTCTCTTCACAAATTATGACATTCTTCCTACTGGCTGTCCTATCAGCTCTCAAGGGCTGTTTGCCCTCCTAAATTACCCTTTTATTGATCCAGGCACCAAATCTAGCCCTGCCTGTTTTGCCCTGGCACTTTGCAGGATGGTGCTGCCCCTGCCCAGAGCCAGATTACCCTGCTTTTGGGCTGCAGGCTCTGGACAAAAGCTCTGGGAGCTGGATCTCCCTCAGTCCTGCCAGCTGGTCAGCTTCCACTCAGACTCCATCATTGTCTGCTGCTGTACCTGATGCCTGACAGCATTGAGTGACACAGCGAATGCGCTGGCACCTGCTGCAGCCCACACTGGCAGTATTGCTCTCTGGCCATTCTTAATGCTTTGATTACTGAGGCCGTGTCTAGTCTTGACGTAGTGAGAGGGCTTTTGTGCTTCGTTGATTTTGTGGCTGGGAGGCAGTTGTGTGTCCCCAGGGGTTTGTGTGAACCAGCCTCCCCCTCTCAGCTCTGCCTTTCCCAAGGCCTGAGAACAGCTCAGTCCCCAGCCTCCTTCCCCACTGCCGGCACTTTAACCCGGGGTGCCACCTTGGCCCCAGACCTCACTGTGGGGTGGGGAGTTGCTGCTTTAAATGTTTGCTGTGCCAAAAGCACTGGTTGGTGCCTTTCAGAAGCGTGGAGAGGTAAAATGCCAGGATGTCAGCAGCCTTACTGCAGGGCATGGATTAAATGCCAGGATTTAGGTTTAAGTGCAGGAGCCTGCTCTTACAGTTCTTGGATGGTTTTGTGGGCCTAATGCACCATGAGAAAGATTGCAGTTTGCTTATGGAAAGAGTCTCCCTGCAGCATGAGGCTAGTGTGCAGAGCAAGCAACCTGCTTCCTGGCAGCCACATCAATCCCTTGTCATTTCTACTAATCTTGGAGCTGAGCAGTATGGGGGGGATCACGAAGCTCCATGTAGCTACTGTACAGAGACCAAGGGCATCACGTTGACAGGTGGGTGTATCCAATGGTATGTAAAATCAGCAGTTCTTTTTCATTTATCTTCATGTTAATAACCAGATTTTCATTCCAGAGTTGAGGCAGTGTGTCTTCCTCTTTTTATCAGTGCAACACGCTGCCTCCATCCAAACATGAGCTCTTAGCTGGATAGAGTTTCTGTTGGTGTTTTGATACCTTACACAATTTTCATTCTCCAGTATGTTTAGCTTGTGCTTTCTGAGGTTCTTCCTTTCTTCTTTTCCTCCTTCTGCAGGACTCAAGCCTTTCTGCCTGTCAATTTAGCTAGCTATGCCCCAAGTGCAAAGCTGTTTGTGACTATAATAGTGACTGTGGTTTGTATAGGCACGTCTAAACTACTTTGCAACTCACTAGAGAAGGTACTGTCAGTGTTGTAGATGCTGCCACACTAAGGTCAGTGCAAGTCCAGTCCCAGAAAGTGGGTAATTACCTATCCCACCATCACTTATAGACTGTCATTTAGCACAGCTACTTTCTTGGCACTGTCCTACTGTAAAATTAAAGCAAAACAGCAGCAGCATAGACAGATCCCATGTGTCCTCTTTGCTCCAGGGTGGTAGTGCTTTGTGAAGCAAACAAAAAAATGCTAATTTTTCCTCATCTCTCCTGCTCTTTGCTTGCCTGTGCAGAAGAAGGGAAGCTCAGCATGGTTGCCTGTTGCTCTTGGCACAGGCAATGGCCTTGTGGAAAAGCTCCTGATATCTTTTTTTTTTTCATTCCCCCTAAACTGTATTGATGCATCTTGTCTGCGTCTTGGCAGTGTACCCAGTAATCTGGCATCCCAGTCCTAAAGCTCTATGTCTTTCTCCACAGCTAAAAGAACAGAGGGAAAAAGAGAGGCGACAAAAGAAAGCAAAAGCTGGAAGCATCTCCGAAGAGAGTGGGGAATTTGATGACCTGGTGTCAGCATTAAGGTCGGGTGAAGTCTTTGATAAAGACTTATCCAAACTCAAGCGTAACCGCAAGCGTTCGGGGAACCAAGGCTTAGAGACAAGCCGGGAGCGGGCGGTGACAAAGCTAAATTATTAATTACAAGAGGAAGAAAAATGATCAACCAGAAGAAGGTGATGAAAAAGTGCAAAACAAGGAAGATGAATGTGTGCGATGGCGCCCGGCTGACAGCTGCCCCAAAGGTTTTCTTTGGTCTGTGGCTAGAGACGCTACCTTTCCATGATCAGCTTTCCTCTCATCCCTCTTCTGTGCTCCTAATTTGAACAAGTATAAAAGTGCCTCTGTGGAGCCAGCAGGGTCTGTGACTGGGCCATGCAGAGCTGACAGATTTGCTTCTGGGAGTTTATTGTGTCATCAAAGGCCTCATGGTGATGACAGAAAGTACTTGGGCCTTGCAGACTGCCTCACAGCTGGAGAAAGATAATTTTCTGTGTGCCAAAGTAAAAACCAGTCATGATCTCCATCTTGCTGATAAAAAGCAAGACTAATTTTGGAGCAGCTCTATAAACACCTGTCACTTCTTCAAGATCTAGACTGGCCTTTAGGAGTTTGTCAAGATGTGGTTCTCGAGGTTTCCAATTCCCTTCCAGAATTGGATTTTATAAGCCATAGATTAGCACCTGAAAAATGCTTTTGCTTTCATGTTCTTTATAGTATTTTTGTGTGGCCTACACTGTCCAAAGCACATGATGTTCAGATGGAAGCATCACATTCTGGAACAAATTGAAATTCAAGAATTAGGATCAACATAAAATACTTTGCAAAATTCTTTTGGATTCTGCTTTTCTAGAAGTTTTCTGGGATTTGTTGATAGTTGAGCCTTGAAGCTATGACACACATATTCTAGGAAAGAAGCTCTGGCTTTTCTTCAGAAAACAAGCCACTGCCAGGTTGGGTTTACACGTAGATGACAGTGGATCCTGTTGTCATTGCTGGAGGGTGGAAGGGAAACAGTGGAACATTACTTACCTGTTTGAATAAGATTTCTTAGTGCATCCCAATGGAAGCCAGGAGCTCCCTACTATCATTTACAGGTCACAAGTAGCAAAAAGCAAATGGGGTCACTAGCTGCAAGAATTGAGATTGCTTTCCCACTTGATGCTAGCTGTGATTGCTGTTGGCATGAACTGGTCATTCTGGCTAACAGGCTGATCTTCACTGCACACCCCCCCACTCCTACCTAGGGGAATCATGTAGCTCAGTTAGATAGGAATCATGTTGAAGGAGAGCCTTGGAGCCCACAGACTTTTGAAGGGATCATGGAGCAAACAGAGGGTCCCATAATAAAACCAGATTTTTTTCCAGGACGGCACAAAACTGTGCAAGCTAAGCAGGCTTTGGAGGTGGGTTAATTCTTAAGAAAAAAACAAATTTTTATTCAAGCTACATATTTGAAGCACGCAAGGCAAAAGTAAAGAATCCTAAGAAGAGGCCTGAATTCTTTTTGTCTTCATGGCTCTAGGAAAGGGATTGGATTGTGCAGGCTGTCACAGGCATTTTTATTTTTTTTTTGTGGGTTTTTTTGTTAAATTAGTCTTCCTTTTTTATTATCTTTCCTGGAGAAGAAAAAAAAAATTAAAAATTGGTGATGGAGTCTTCCTTCTAGACAGGAAGAAAAAAGAGAACATTTGACAAGAGGGATCCACCATCTACAAACTATGCATCAATAGTCAACAGCACAAAAAGTCAAGGAATCCCAGGGAAGTGGAAAAAAGCTCTATTTGTCACTTTAATAATTTGGTTTGATTTTTCTCTGAATGTCACTTGACCTCAGGCTCTGCACTGAGTCTGCAGAGCAGAACTTCCTCTGCCATGCACACTGCCTGATCAGTATTACACACCACCAATAGTGGAGAAGCAAACTGTGGTTGTTTTCTGAACACTTTTAAGAGCAAAAGAATTATGTAAATTATGGAAGGAAGCAAAAAATTCAGAATTGTTAAACTCTAATGTTTCATTGTTTACTGAATTTTGATTCTCCCACCCCAGTATTTCTCCATTTATGACATTCCAGAATGCTGCGCCTCTGTATAATACTCATGGTAAAGAGCTGGTATCTTACAAGAGCTGGATGCATTCTCCTCCCTTTCTATCCCACACCCCTTCTGGGATTACCTATTAACAGCAGTGCCCATTGCAGTGGACACAAGCACCTTGTAGAACAATGACTGTATTCATAAAGGTTTTTGAAAGTTTAAGAAAAACTCTCACTTTTTAAAGCATTTTTATTTTAAATGACAAAAAAAAAAAGGGGTTTTAGAAATGTCTCTTGTAAATTATATTAACAAGCTCCTTGCTGCTCCCTGAAGTAGACATGCTATAGCCCAGCCCTACTTGTTTGTCTTGTTTTAAAGCATGCCATATAACCTATGCCATGTAAGCCGTATGAGAGGTGGTAATATGTGCCAAATTGGTGTACAGTTGTGTTCAGATTTGGATAATCCCTGAAGTCCAAAGATTATCCTCTTAGGGATTAGAACATTGTAGGGTTTTTTTCCCCTCTTTTTGTTCTCCCTGCATTTAGGACTCACCCAGAAATTCAGGTGTAGTGCCAAGGTCAGCCCTGGTGCAAGGGGATGTGACCGTGGCTCTGTCCAATTTCTGGCTGCTTGCTTGCTCCCCAGTTATTTGTTTGATAAGGCAGACTGTGGGCGTGGCAGTGCTGGCAGAGAAGAAACAGCTCAGGGCAAAATCCTTCAATAGAAATACAGCATTCCCCCCATCCCGGTATTTGTCAAAACAGGTTTGTGCTGTGCTTTTTGAAACTGAAGTCACTTTGCCAGGCCACAAATGTAGCAAAAGCAGAGAGAGTGAAAAGCCCTCTGTCTATTTGTGTACACAGTTCAACCCCGCTTTACAGAGATCCTGTAGGAAGGTACGCAGAGCTCCGGCCACACGGACAGAGACAAAGGAAGGTGCTTTAGTTTTGCCACCCTCGACTCATACACAAATAATGAGAGATTGTGCAACTCCTATAAATCACCTGTTGGATACTTACTGGGACTGACAGAAAGCTCAGAGTCGTGCCCCTGGTTCACTGCAGCTCAACTTTCCGAGCACTCCTGTGCCCCAAACTGTTGTTTTGAATCTGTGATGGTGGCTGAAAGCTTTGTTCAGCATGCTGGACGGTCACCCCTGGCTCTTGACTCCATGGTGAATGTTCAGAAAGAGGATTTTGGAAAAGCTCAGTTACACACTGAGGCACGCAGTGGTTTCATGTAAGTGGTGACAAGCAGAGAGGCCCATGAACAGGTCTACTGAATGAGATGAGGTTGGTCACACAGAAGATAAGGAAAAAAGTTGACTCTGCTCTAAGGCTTGGTGTCAGATTCTTTACAAAGTCAAGTTTATTTGTCATCTTTTCGGTACTGTGAGTGCATCTGTGCTGTGTTCTTCATCTGCAGTTGTGGTAGAGTTGTTGAGCGCTGAAGGTGAAAGGAAAATCGCAGTCCTTTTTCTCTAGTGCTAGCAGAACCTGAGCAGGTATAGCAAGTAGTTATGAAGTATAACATTGAGGCATAATGTCTTTATCACACTGAGAGCTGGAGAACAGCTAGGATCTGCTTTTGTCCCCACATCTGTGCCTAGCACCAGCATTTTACAGGAAAACACTCTGACTTGGAAATAAGTGGAAGAGTAGGACATGTGAGAAGGAAGGGTTTGTTCTGCTTCCTGCAGAAATGTAGTCATTGCTAACTTTATTATTAAATTCTTCACACCCAAAAAAGGAGGCACTTTCTAACTCTCCAGACCTTGTCCCTAGAGGTCTAATGCTCACTCACCTCTGTGTCTCTGGGTTCATAAGCAGGTTGTGTTAGGGTGACCCTAGAAAAGACTGAAGGACTGCTTTCCTCTCCCATTCCCTTTGGTCTGGGTCACTCTTCTCAGTTGCTCATAAGTCTCTGGAAATGCTACAAAGTAAAGTGACTTCAGGACACGAAGGTCCTTCCATGTCCTGCAGCACAGCTATCATCCAGGCACCAGTTCCCTACGAGAGCAGAAGTAGGACTACTGCTTAGGGGTGAGAGATTCCCCTCCAGGGAGATGACCTGGGCATCCTTGAGAAGCATTTCTGTAATGTGTTCACAATGTCTGAGAAAGGGAAAGGAATTGTGAGGGGCCCTGGTAGGAGACTGTGGGGCAGGTGTTTCTGTAATGGTCAGCCCCACTGGCTGAATCTTTCCTCTGCTTTAGGAAAGCTCACACTCTGAGCTGGGTTGCATGGGAGAAGTTTGTGTCAGGAGTTTCCATGAGGGGAAGGGAGATCAGTTGTACAGTTGATGATGTACATGATATATGCAGTTTCGTTTCTGGGTTGGTTGTTTGGGGTTTTGTTTGTTTGTTTATTTGTTTGGGGGTTAAGTGATTATTTTTTTTTTGAAAAAAAAAAAAAGGTTTTAGGAATCTCTAAGGGGAACCTGTAAATCTGACACCTCTATTTATTTTGCCTTATTTTAGTTTGCTATGTTTGTATGTATACACTGCATTACAGCAAAGACTATTGAGACCGTGCCAGGGCATTACACCAGCTAGACAGCTGGCTTGGCTATTGTGCAGGTGAGGGGACACTTGTGAGCAGTCTTGGTATGAGGATGGAGGGGAAAAAAAACTTTTCCTTTTGCTTTTGTCATTATCAGTCTGGTCCTGGGAAACCTTGTGTTTTAAAGCATGTGGTAAACTGATGCAAGTCCGTTATTTCAGAACACTTTCTATGAAACCTGTTCATTTCTCATCATGAATCATGGTGAGAAGATTGAGAAGAGATAAGCTGCACAAATGCTGCCTCAGACTTCACCTTTCCACACAAATTCTGGCCATAATGCCAGAGGGGCTTGGATTGATTGGCAAAAGTGGCTTATGCCTTGTAAATTCTCATCAGAGAATCTCATGGGACAGACTGGGACAGCTCTAATTCCTCAGGATTAATATACCTTCCTATTTTCAAGGCCAAGGAAGAATTATTTCCTCTCTCTCCTCCTCCATCGCACCTCTCCAGATTATCCAGGGCAAACAAAATCTTTCTACTGCTTGATTTTCTACCTATGGAGTCTTTCGCCATAACTCCTTGGCTTCTGTACTTGACATTGGAGATTACTAGTTGCCTGCCATCAAACAGGTAACCTCTCCATTGGCCACTTTATCTTCTGTTATCAAAGACTGAAGAGGCCAACCTGGATAACAGAATTTGGCCAACTGAAAAGATAGAATTTATATATGTGTGTGTGTATGTAAATAAGTATGAGCTGTCTACTACTCTAAATAGTAGTTTGAATTACCAGAATCCCCTGAAGTTGGCCAGATTTTGCACACTGTGCCTGCAGAGAAAGATGGCATTAGTCTAGCATGGTGTTTTGAAACCTTGTTTTATGAGGGAGTCTGGATGCTTAATGGAGCTTCCAAACCAGAGTCTTCTGTTACTGGTGATAATGTAGAATAGATCCAGTGTGACCAGTACAAGTTTCTCTGGGTTTACACCAGCATAATTCAAAGCAACGTCAGGATCAAAACTCCTCTTCAGGCAGTTTTGGCAGCTTACAAGATGTTCCACACAGGTCATGAAGGGCTTGGTTCTTTCAGCTGCCCACCACTGGGAGCTCTCACCCATGTGGTCTAGAAAAGCCTCCATGACAAGCCATATCCCCCCACATCCCTGCTTCATGCTTGCCCTTAAACAGGCCCTTTTAAAACCTTTGCCACTTCTAGGACAAATGTTAGGAGATGTCAGGTACCTGAGCTACCCTGCGCTCAACACCTCCCCTTCAAGCCATCTTCACCTTCAGCCATTCTTCTCCCCTGCAAGCCTGCTCATCTTGAAACTCACAGGACTCTTTGGGAGGTGCCCCTGCATGCCAAGCTAGAAAGTAGAGTGCTGCTTACTGAAGTGGGAGGTTGTGTGCTGATGTAATGCCTTGGCATATCCTCATTCCTTAGTCAGTTTAAGACTATAAGTGAATTAAATGTACAAATCCTGTAGTGTCCTTTTTATCTGTATCTTTTTATAAGAATATACTGTAATACTAAAAAACAAAAGCAAAAAAAATTAAAGATATATTGCCCCCACTGAGTCTCAGTACATTTCTTTGTATTTCCTGTATCTTTGTATCTTTGCATTTTCTGTAGTGCATTTTGCTGGAAAATCTTAAGGGTGAGTTGGAGTGTGTGTGCACCTTTTTTCCTAAGCTCTGTGTCTTTCTCCTTTGTCAAGAGCATGCAGCTCTTTTGGTGATGCAGTCACTGCAGAGCTGGTGAGAAGCTTCATATGTTGTTCTGGGGGAAGAGGCAACGTGGTGGAACACAAGCATGTCCTCCTCGCACATTACCATACCAAAGAGGTAACTGTGGAACCACCAGGTTACCATGTCCAAAGGCCCTCTTACAATTAATCACTCTTTCGTTGTTCTATCGGAACAATGTAGGGAACACAGGAGTTCACTTGCCTTGCTGTCTTAAGAGATTATGATCCACATGGGGACATAACTAACCCAAGAAAGGAAGGGAGTGCAGGGCTGCAGAGGTGGCCATAAGCTCCCTCACTTAAGTGAGCAATGTCCTGACAGCAAGAGCATGACTCAGAGGTGGAGGGGACAGGAGAGGATTGCTTCAAAGAAAAGAATTAAAGGTCAGCTGGAAAAAGGCCAGGAAAGTCAACATCAGGAGTGAAGCTGTCAGGAGTGTGGGAGGGGAGAGGATTTAGACACAGAACAGCAGGGTGAGCAGAAGGCACACAAGGGCTAGGGCTAATTTGTGGGTGAATCGAGGGACGTGCCAAAGAATTCATTAGACATCAGGGACAGAACCTTGTTTTCATCTTAGATGCAAGGTGTGCAGCTGTTTCATTTACACATGGATCTCCTTGTCTCTGCTAATGGAAATAGCCTACTGACAAAATTCATCCTTGAGCACAACTTTCCATGTTTATCTTTATCTTCAGCCCATCAAAGGGTGCTGTTTGAATTGTGAGATCCTAAGCAGCTCATGCCTAGGATCGAGTAGGAGCCTTGCTGGCTGTGCAGCATATTCCTGCAGTACGTGGGTTTCAAGGGACCTCAAACAAAGCTCCAGCTGTTGGTTCTGGCTCTCAGGTGGGAAGGGCCGTGGCAATGAGCAAAAGCAATCAGGGGATAATTGCTTGCACAGGCAAAGGACCAGAGGCAGCAGATGGGAGTCTGAGTGTTGTGTGGGAAGTCTCTTGGTTTATATTTGTTAAAAGGGCTCTGTTTTGATCTATTTGGTTCAGACTTTGCTGAAAGTCTGGCTGTGAGGTTCTTGCTTTACAAATTCAAGGGTAGAGGCAAAAGGATGTGTCTGAAATCCATGCAGCGCGTAAGAGGCAAAGGCAGGATGAAAATGCAGGGACCTCCCTGCTTTTTCTTCCCTAGGTTTTTAGTAGAGGAGGCCAAACCATTTCTTTGCCTCTTGTTAGAGGTGGAACCCAGTGGCATTTGAATTCTGCTTTGAACAGCCAGAGAGGTGTCCTGCCTGAGTTCTAAAAAGAAGATTTTTTCATTCTTTAGTATTTTGGTCAGGGAGGAGCATGTGGCGAAGAGCTTGTGTTCTGCCCTGCCAGAGGAGTGCAGTACAGAAGCCTCCTTCCATCTTCTTGTTAGACTTGGTCATGGATCTCCTTGTCATCACTGCACGGAAGCAAGGTAAGTGTCTCATGGCTTTTTCTGAGCGAAACTAATGGCAGGGTTTAGCTGCCCTTGAGTGACTGGGAGTAAGGAGGAGGGTAGGCAGAGCTCTTTGCTTTTGCTGGGAACAGTTGAAGATCTATATTCACTGGTTTTCCCTTTCTTTAACCTTTAGCTTCTGTTTAAACAAAGATGATTTTTACCTCTGCCATAGCATACATGCAGCTTTCTGGGAGAAATCTGTTTGACCCTTTGGGAACAGATTTCTACTGCTAGGAAACCGAATAATTAGACTTTAACCTGCCTGCCTCCTAAGCCCAGAACTTTGGTTTTCAATGTTGCTGTGCTAGATTGTTTGTTACGTTTCATGTTCCTGTAGCTAATGAGCTTCTTGGTGTTTTCTCTGAGACACAGGTGCTGTTTATCTCTACTTTAGTGAGACTCTCATCAGGAGATAAGATTCTATTTTATCTCTAGCCCCTTCCCTAAGCCCAACCCCCACCCCCCACAATGCCCCTGCCCCAACTCAGCACAGATTGTTTAGGGAAGATGACGGTGAATCTGTTTGTGGAGTTAGATAACTCTGCTAAAATGTTGCTTTTTATCCATTTTTGGAGGTCTAATGTTTTGCATGAGTACGAGCATCATAGACGGAATTTTCATATAAAATAGTGATGTAAAGATGCATTAAGAAAGCAAAATATCTTTCTCATATGTGCCTTGGAGAGGGAATGAATCTGCGGATTAATAAACTGGAGTATGATGTCAGTTTGGTTTACTTGGTTTTTAGCTTTTTGTTTGTTTGCTGGCAAGGTATGTTTTATGCCATTCTGGGTTTTTTTTCCCTTATTTAAAAAAAAAAGAAGAAGAAGAAAAAAAAGGAAATAAAGGGGGAAAAAAAAAAAGCAACTTGAATTCTTCCAAAGGGTTAACTTTTGCTTCTCAGGGATGAGTATTTGCCCTCTTCCAAAGCTGAGCTCCCCTCTTCCTTCCTATGCTTAATTAACGAGGAGGAGTTGTCTGGCAAAACCAAAAACTTTCCAGTCATGATCAAAGCATGAAATGTCACAAATATATTGAGGAGTTCCAGCTCCTTCACTGCCTCTGCTGCTGGGCTGGATGTTGGCTAGGAGTGAGATGGGGACCTCTGGGCTGTAGGTGGGAGTGGGAGCTACAGGCAGCTCCCAGTGTGTGGGCTTTGGAGACCAGTTGTGAGATGGAAAGGTTCCTGGGGTTTCCCACTATGTATGGTCACCTGCGGCGAGGAAAGAGGTGCCAGACATCCCCTAAGAGGAGGCCAAACCATTTCTTTGCCTCTTGTTAGAGGTGGAACCCAGTGGCATTTGAATTCTGCTTTGAACAGCCAGAGAGGTGTCCTGCCTGAGTTCTAAAAAGAAGATTTTTTCATTCTTCAGTATTTTGGTCAGGGAGGAGCATGTGGCGAAGAGCTTGTGTTCTGCCCTGCCAGAGGAGTGCAGTACAGAAGCCTCCTTCCATCTTCTTGTTAGACTTGGTCATGGATCTCCTTGTCATCACTGCACGGAAGCAAGGTAAGTGTCTCATGGCTTTTTCTGAGCGAAACTAATGGCAGGGTTTAGCTGCCCTTGAGTGACTGGGAGTAAGGAGGAGGGTAGGCAGAGCTCTTTGCTTTTGCTGGGAACAGTTGAAGATCTATATTCACTGGTTTTCCCTTTCTTTAACCTTTAGCTTCTGTTTAAACAAAGATGATTTTTACCTCTGCCATAGCATACATGCAGCTTTCTGGGAGAAATCTGTTTGACCCTTTGGGAACAGATTTCTACTGCTAGGAAACCGAATAATTAGACTTTAACCTGCCTGCCTCCTAAGCCCAGAACTTTGGTTTTCAATGTTGCTGTGCTAGATTGTTTGTTACGTTTCATGTTCCTGTAGCTAATAGGCTTCTTGGTGTTTTCTCTGAGACACAGGTGCTGTTTATCTCTACTTTAGTGAGACTCTCATCAGGAGATAAGATTCTATTTTATCTCTAGCCCCTTCCCTAAGCCCAACCCCCACCCCCCACAAACCCCCTGCCCCAACTCAGCACAGATTGTTTAGGGAAGATGACGGTGAATCTGTTTGTGGAGTTAGATAACTCTGCTAAAATGTTGCTTTTTATCCATTTTTGGAGGTCTAATGTTTTGCATGAGTACGAGCATCATAGACGGAATTTTCATATAAAATAGTGATGTAAAGATGCATTAAGAAAGCAAAATATCTTTCTCATATGTGCCTTGGAGAGGGAATGAATCTGCGGATTAATAAACTGGAGTATGATGTCAGTTTGGTTTACTTGGTTTTTAGCTTTTTGTTTGTTTGCTGGCAAGGTATGTTTTATGCCATTCTGGGTTTTTTTTCCCTTATTTAAAAAAAAAAGAAGAAGAAGAAAAAAAAGGAAATAAAGGGGGAAAAAAAAAAAGCAACTTGAATTCTTCCAAAGGGTTAACTTTTGCTTCTCAGGGATGAGTATTTGCCCTCTTCCAAAGCTGAGCTCCCCTCTTCCTTCCTATGCTTAATTAACGAGGAGGAGTTGTCTGGCAAAACCAAAAACTTTCCAGTCATGATCAAAGCATGAAATGTCACAAATATATTGAGGAGTTCCAGCTCCTTCACTGCCTCTGCTGCTGGGCTGGATGTTGGCTAGGAGTGAGATGGGGACCTCTGGGCTGTAGGTGGGAGTGGGAGCTACAGGCAGCTCCCAGTGTGTGGGCTTTGGAGACCAGTTGTGAGATGGAAAGGTTCCTGGGGTTTCCCACTATGTATGGTCACCTGCGGCGAGGAAAGAGGTGCCAGACATCCCCTAGCACCTGACCTGCCCAGGGGAACAGGGCACCTTAATGTCAGGTCTCATCCCCAGCCTCTGCAGTCCCTCCTTCAGGTGGGCTGTTGCCGTATCATGACCAGGGCTGCCGTATCTCTCTGCAGGGCTGAAGCTTAAGAGATGCTTGGATAAGTATGAATAATTTGCTGGTATATGCTCTCATTGGTATGCCCCCATGAATGTATCAGTCTGTTTCAACAGATACCATATCAAGTAGCTGCTAGTATCTGTAGACTCTCTCTTTCTCTCTTTCTCTCTCTTTCTCTCTCTTTCTCTCTCTTTCTCTCTCTTTCTCTCTCTTTCTCTCTCTTTCTCTCTCTCTTTCTCTCTCT